>NC_054060.1:72139518-72456661 GCF_017639655.2 Falco naumanni
ACAGTCTTGGGGTTTTTGGGTGTTCTGTAATTTTGGAGTATACAGCATCAATGAAGATCACTAATTCTTCGGTGGTTTTTTTTTTATCTACTATCACAGTACAATTGAGAAACAATGGTTAGTGTTGAATCACTTTTGTTTTCATTTCCTCTTTCTTGTGGACAAATCCAAGTTACTTTTGGCTAGAATTTGAGATGAGAAAAGCAACCACTAGCATTTTCTGGCAGTATGAACTAGTGATTGCTGCATGGCTAGACCTCAGGCTTAAAAAAAAAAAAAATTCTGTTACTGCTGTGTTAGATGAGGTTTCATGTGTAAGTTGTTTTTGATTTTCCTCTGGTTTTTTTCAGCTATCTGTGACTCGGAGCCAGAACAGCCTGTTAGGAATTGTCCACTGTGGGTGAAAGTAGAAGGTGAAATAGATCCAGAGCCAATTTACATCCCAACACCATCTGTTATTGAACCAGTTAAATCTGCAGTACTGCCCAACCCAGAAGTTGTGCTTTCTAGTAAGCATAAATCCTCCAGTGGAATGAAACCAGGCAGAGTGTATACTCCTAAACCCAATCCAGTGGTAAGAGAGGAAAAGAGATGCGTTTGTTTTTCTTTGTATTTAAAATCAAAACAAAAACTGCCAGAAGCCTCTGTGCTAGGCCATTTTGGATGAAATTTGAGATGAGGGCCTAAGACTGACTGCCCATAAGTATGTTGATAAGCTGGGATGAATTTACTGTATATGAGTAACTATGTCAGTCTTCTGTTGGGAATGTACTGTAGCAATACGCAATGGTAAAAAGTGATTATAATTCACTGATAGCGTCATTTAAAAATTACAAGTATATATGCTATTTTTAGCAAAATGATTGCTGGTCCTGTAGTGTTTGTAGGAGTTATTAGCTGCATAATGTAGCCTATCTAAGCAATTAATTAGGGGGGGGGGGGCAGGGTGGGTACAGGCACACAGTGTTCAGTGTAGTTCTGGAGTCTTTTTTTTTTTTTTTTTTTGAGGTTTCACTGCCAATGTTGGAAGAATCTGCCTTTGCCTCTTCCCTCATTTTAGTATCTAACAAAAGCAACAACAGCAGTAGAGTTGAGTCTAGCTGTGTCTGAAGAACAAATGTATTAGAGTTGCTATTTAATGTATACCAGATAATGCTAAGCAATGCATGACACCTGGGACTTGTTTCCCCACTTAGAAGAGTATCTGAACAGGTTTGGGTTTTTGGGGTAGCGGTGCTGTTCTGTTTTCCCCCACCCCCCGCCCTGAATATGTAATTGGGAAGCAAGATGTAGACTGGGCTACGTGATACTAAGAGGGCCAGTTCAGCTTGAAATGCCAGACCTTTCTTTTGACATTTACTATTGAAACTTTAATGTTGAAGTGTTGCTAGAAAGCAAAACTATTTCATGAATCTAATGTGTATCTAGAATGGAGAGGTTTGGGGTTTTTTTCATTTTTTTGTAGATTCGAGAGGAGGACAAGGATCCTGTCTACTTGTACTTTGAAAGTATGATGACTTGTGCAAGGGTCCGAGCATATGAACGCAAGAAAGAGGAGAAAAAGCAACAAAAAGACAAAAGTGATTCACAGAGTTCTAGTATAAAGGTAAGAGGTCTCACAGTAACTAGCATGTATCATTGAACAGGCAGAAATACTGAAAAAGTAGTAATCTTTTCCCCAGAAGCTCCTGCGCAACATGAGGGCTTGCCTTACATTTGATGGTGATAGGCTGTGGATCCTGGAGCCTAAATCACCTAGCAGTGCTGGTAAAACTTCCTGTTAGTGTGATAGAAATTGTCTTGTCTTGGAAATTCCTGGCTGCCAAGTGCGTTATCATGTAAGGCTTAAATGGTCGTTGTTGAAGAGCTGTTCTAAGATGAAAATTCTAATGTTGTCAGAGTTAGCATGTTTTATGATTGGGGGTGATGGTATGATGAACTAGTTTATTTTGTGATGTAATTTTTAGTGTGGGAGAGAGATACACAGGATGAATATTTTTCTTGCGTTTCTTTCCTCCCACAGGATCATGAACCAGAGCTCCAGTCTCCTGAGAAAGCAACCTGTGAGGCAGAGAAAGACACTGATAAATCAGGAGGTAAGAGCTAAGTCTTGTGTATAATTTGACCTCTTGGTAGTTCCACATTTTTGTGGGGTTTTTGTGTTGGCTTTATTTTTTTCAAAAAGTCACAGCTATTGATGAAACAGAAGTCCATTTGCTGGGGGAGTTATTATGGTTGTCAATAAAAGTCTTACGATGTGATCACAGTTTCCTGTTTCTTAAGCAGTTGTCTGTGTGTGTCGTGTGGGAGATACAGCTGACTGAACGTCCAGTACTTGCTGTTGCTCTAAGGTTAAAGTAACTAGTATTGCAGTAGCTTGTTTAGCAGTAAAAGGTAATACTGCACAGCAGACTTGTCTTCAAGGGTGATAATTAGATACTTGGGAAGGAATGGAGATCGCTGGTTTTTGGTTGGTTGGTTGCCATCCCCCCACCCCCTGCCCTTTCCCCCCCCCTTGATATTACTTTGTAGTTACTGAAGAATTAATAAGCATCCAAGTGGTACTGTGAGGGAGGGATCCTCGCGTTCTCCACATAGAACCAAATGGGACAAGGATAGTCTACACTTTATTTGGAGTTGTTTAACATTGAATTCTTTTAGTTCAAGTTGAAGGGTTGAATTGAAGTTTTGCTATGTTATATATACTGGGTCTGAGTTTCTAGTTCATAAGGAAGTAGGATAGAAATCTGTGTTCTCCTTCAGTCTGAAGTGGCCCAAATCATGCTACGAAGTTTAAAATGAGACATATAATAGAGGCATTGTGTCATCCACTAATGAAATATAGCTGCCTTTTTGAGCTGAATTTTTTTCACTGTTTAATGTATACAACAGCACATTCTACATTTAAGGATGGGAATGGAAAAATAATACAACTAGTTGAAAATGCTGGTGAATTGGTAGGTGAAATTAAAATGGCCAGGACACAGGGCTCAACATCCTTACAGTTTTGCAAAAAAAGTGGCATTGGATCTCTGACAGCAAAAAGTCATGCTTCTGTTTATACATCTTCTGCGAAAGACAGTTCTGCTAGTGGCATGTTCGCCCCTCGTGCCGTTATAGGACACTGGTCCTTTTCTGACTCCAAGAGAAAAGTGCCATCTCTTGAATAACCAGCGATGCTTTCTACTGCATGTTGGTGTTGCTTGGAGATCTTTCATCTGTGTACTGAAACAACCCAGCTTTGTTTAGCTTGTGATGCAATGGGATACAACCTGAGATGGTATGGCTGCAGGGAATGAACTGTGAGAAATTTTGATTTGAACTAGATTTGCAGTGAGTTTTTGCTTGCTTGTGAAACTCTGCAAGGGGAAGTCATGCAGTTCTTATACTTGTTGTTGCCCTGCAGCTGAGACAAGGGTGGAGGTGTGGGCAGAATGAAACTGTTTGAATATCCAGGTGATTAAAATGCCATAGTATTGCAGAAACCTATTTCAATTCTTTCTCAGAGAAAAGCTGGTGGTCTTCCCGTAGTGAGGGGGACTCTTCCTCCACCTCCTATGTTCATCACACCACTCCAGGTGAACCAACCAAACTTATCGAGATTATCTCTGACTGCAACTTGGAGGAAGATCACAATAAGATCTTGAACATCTTATCACAGAATATCAACAGTAACGCACCACAGTGCCTCAAAGTGGGTAGCTTCATTATTGAATTGGCTTCGGAACACAAGGCCCAGGATGAGAACCACCCTCCTGTCTACTCCTCCAGAGTGAAAATTTCAGTGCCGTCCTACCAGGACAAGGACGAGAAGCCTGAGACACCTGTCTTGGAGACTCCTGATAGTGGAGTGCCATCACGCAAGAACCCAGAAACTCTAAAGTTCTTGCGGGCAGACACATTGGACAAACTGCAGGAGAAGTTGCATGGGGGCAAAGGCTTGCCTTTTTATGCAGGGGTTTCTCCTGCAGGAAAGCTGGTCGTCTACAAACGCAAAGCTAATATGAGCCCCTCGGGCTTGATTCAGGTGGGTCCCTCTGCCTTTACTGTGGAGATTAGATTCAGTTTCATCCAGTATCCCAGAACTCCTTGAAGGGGAGAACGTTCTTTAATTTGTCTACCTAGTCTTTTGCCTGTCCAGGCAAATAATATCAGGTGGCATTCCTGCCTCTCCGTAAGCTTGTCCCTTTCAAGATTAACTCAATAACAGGAAATCTGATTGGAAGTCTGAAATCTGATGGTTTAGTTTATCCTTTGGGCCGTTTGGGTCTCGGTGGCTCCAGTGCAGAATCTCTCAACATCTCTTTGGTGCTCTGGAAAACTCCCTGCAGATTGCATTTGTCAGATAATACTTCTAAATGAATGGCAGTTAGAGGCCACATAAAGAATATCTTCTGAGGAAATGTACACTGGGACGAAACTTTAAAATGAAACTGTAAACATAAAATTCCTTTTTGCTACAGCTTACTGTTACTCTTCACTAATAGCCTGCGTCCTCTTTGCAGACTATAGGTTGTTCACCAAAAGACTTCATAATCCTTAGTTCAAAGTGAGTCCTTTCCCTGCGGTTTCATGCTGCCAACCTGATACTACGAATTGGTGGTAGGAACAGTAGGGCTAAGATGAAGATCTTTCTTACTCAAAGGTATTTGTGGTTACAGTAATACCACTTTCAGGGAAAGCGTATGAATTAGAAAATGAGAGTAAAATTTATTTCCATGACGCTTTGCAGATGCGGCACCCTCAGAAAGAGAAGCTGTAGGAGAGAGAAAAATAGAGGGAGAATTCTTATTTTTAGTAAAAGTTGTTCGATAAAGAGTGTCAAGACCTTATTTAGTAGTGTGTGAAATGTATTTTAGAAGGTATTGTCAAACAACCTGAAAGTAAAATGCAACACTACCAAAACATCCCATTGACCACTAGGCATAAAGCCTGACGTTCAGGAAGTTCTGTTTAGTTACAACTGAAACTCTGACCTTGAAGTTAGTCAATTCATCGTACCTCAATTGCGGCATCAAATGACAGTATGGATAAGAAAAAAGCTGGTAAACATTTTAAAAGCTCTTTAGAGTTTTGCCCCAATGTATATGACACAAATATTCGTTCTTCTGTGATGCCAGGTGTTAATTAGGTTTGTGCATTTTATCCAAAATTGTCCTCAAATTTGGGAACCTGTTTTTATTCAGGACTCTAGCAGAAGTAAGGGGCAGGAAATACAAGCGCTAGCTTCACTCCACCTTAGTGATTTCACATGCTGCTTTGGACTCTGTGGTTCTACACGACTCTGAGTAGCATCTAAAATCTGTATTACAAAGATACAAGAGTTGCTTGAAGTTTTCCTGGGCAGTAAGGAAATCAGGCATTCCCATTCTGAAGTGCAGTGGTTTTTTGAAAAGGACACTTAGAAGTCCCACGGAATGAAACGCCTCTCCAGAGGTGGTGAATTAGCATTCTTTTCACAAAATTTCCCTTTTCCACTTTTTTCAGGTTAATGATAAAAGGTATCCTCAGGCCAAACTGCTTTTGGGACAGATGGGGGCATTACATCCCGCCAATCGGCTAGCAGCTTATATCACAGGCAGGCTGCGACCCACAGTACTTGATATCTCAACCCTCAGTACTGTGATCTTCAAGGTAGCATCCAATGCTAAAGCAGCTGCTTCTGGGACACCATCAGTCCAGGTGCCCACAACATCAACTCCCAAAACTACATCTTCCACCAGCACTACTTCAACCCCCACTGTGACGACTCTGAAAACCCATGTCCCAGCACAGAGACAGATAGGTAGGTTGGAACTTATTACTGTGTTTTAAATTGCGTGAAGCTGAAGTAAAAAGTGAGTGTACAGCATTGCTGTTGATTTCTGTGCGACAGTGCATGCTGCCTTTGGCTGCATTGCCTACCTAAACTGCCTCTGCAATAAATAACCTCTTTAAAGCAGAAAATTTAATTTTTTACTTCAGAATAAGATTACAGATGTTGACTATTAGTTATTTTATTAATGCTACTAGAGCGTATTTTGAAGAGACAAGGAACAGTGGATGGAGACACGCTGAATGTTAAGCTTGGATTTTTGTTTGGAGAGTTTCCTTACTATGACTTTTAATTGCTTTTCATCAAGCATCGATTTAACATAAAATGAGTAAAGGATCACTCTAATCTGTGGTTCTTCACTGTTAGTTTTTCTGATGATGTTGCAGTTAAAATTGGAAATCTTGTGTCCACCAAAGATGCATGAAGCGGCAGTGAAATACAAGATGGTCCAAATCTGGATTAGCGAAACAACAGGTGTGCAGCCAGTAACCACACCAGCCTGTAATCTCCTTGGATTTCACAAGCTAAACAGGGTTGGACTTAGTCAGCACTTAGAGTTGGGGGGGGGGGCAGGGGTCGATAAATTAAAAAATTGGAAGAAGCATGTGGTACTTGTGTCTGAGTTGGTACTGAAATGGTTACCCCAGCATGGCAAGAGAGGAAGTTGCCTTTACCTATTATATTTTGCATGAGTTTAAAAAAATATATAATTAAAATATCTCATGCCCATCCACATATTCCCACACATTAAAGATCTGAAGAAGCTTTGCAAGAGAAAAGGATGTTACCTGTGTCCTGGCAAAACTTTAATTTCTGATTGATTGTTTTGTTTCTTTCTGCCTAAATTTTCTTTGCCATGTAAATGGGTGTGGTGTTTTTCTTGTCCTGTAAATAAAACTTCCTGGTTTGTCTGTTTCTGCAGTGTTAAAGAGCTGTCTGCATTTCATTGATGGGTGAAGTGATTGTTGCGTATTATGATTCAAGTGTTCTGGCATATGCTGCGTTAAAAATGCTATATATGTAAATAACTACAATATTTGGGCTTGCTCCATAATCTCTATGCTGTTGTACATATCTGTAGGCATCTGGAGTGAGGTAGATGCAGTATCCTGATCCCTTAGAGAGCGTGGGATGAGGGGAAGGATCTTCCCAATAGCGATTGCTTCCCTCTGGTTAAACTTCTCCCATCCAGTCCTCAGTTGCGCGACTGTCACTGTAATGAGAAGGGGAGATGGCAAACTCTGTCCTCCTCCTGCCCCCTTCCCCCCGGCTGTGTAGGATGTGGATACAGTAGAAGTGGGCTGGCAAGCAAGAAGCAGTGAAAAGAGGAAGATCACACAAACTGTTACAGGAAGAATTTGAGGTTTAGAAAATAGTTTGAGCCCATCCTTTCACTTAGGTGTTTGTTTTTCTGTACTGTGATTAGAATTGTCTGTTCCTACTTTGACGATAAAGAACAACCCCTCAAGACCCGATTCTTTTGTGTGGCCAGGAAGAAATGCAACAAAAATCTCTAGAAGTGGAATTAAGCAGATATAGTTCTAGTATGTAAGGCATGTTCAGGACTGCCATAAAAGTTTCCATTTAATTGCAAGGTACAAAGGAAACGGAGGCTCAAATTCATGCTGAAATTACAATTGTAGCACCTCATGAAAAGCAGAGGAAATCTACTAAGATTTTGACCTGCAAGTTTTTATTTACAGCTGCCCGACCCTCACCTGGTGGTGTGTTCACACAGTTTGTGATGAACAAAGCTGGAGCTCTACAGCAGAAGGTTCCTGGGACAAGCACGCGCCAGCCTCTGTCGGGGCCGCAGAAGTTCAGTATCAAGCCCACGCCGATAATGGTGGTTGCTCCTGTGCTTCCCTCAAGGCCACCTCCAGCTCAGTGCACGGTTTCTCCTGGGGTCACTGCAGCCGCCACCACTTCTCCAGTTATTGTGGAAAGCACCAATATGGCAGTGTCTACTGTAGCCACTCCTAGTCAGACCAGAGCTAATGAACCTGCTGGCTCTCCTCCTGCAGTTACGGTCACAGCTGCTCTGGCAACATCTGGAATCAACACTGGTACTACTCCCCCATCCACCACTCCTACTGCTACTGTGAACGTAACAAAAGCAACAGGGATTGTTGCACCAGTAGCAGCCGTGTCATTCCCCAAAACAGTGGTAACACCACCAGCTGTTACTTGTCCTGTTGTCACAACATCCACTTCAACAGTTGTACTGACAACAACTGCAACAGTTACATCTGTGGTGACCACACCAACTTCTTCTGCTGGCTCTGTTCCAATTATGCTGTCAGGAGTTAATTCAAGTCCTTCTCTGAATCCAAAAAGAGGTAAGGCTTAGGTGCTTTGGGCTAATGCTGCAAAATCTTCCTTTTTTTATGCTGCCTCCTTCATAGTGAGAATACAGTCTGCAGCTGTAGCCCCCAGTTTAAATACAGATCCGTTTGCCTCACCCTTCTATCCAAAATAGGATAAGAAACATGATCTCTTTTAAGTTGCTTGTTTTATTCCAGCCTGAGCCAGTAGAGAAGGAAAAAAATGTAGCTATCTGGTCACTGACTGCTATGAAATGAGCTGGAAGTCTCACTTCATTTCTTGGCCCATGAAATGCTAGAATTTCACAGTTGGCATAGAGTCCCAAGAAGTGGGTATGGAATTAGCCTTTCATCATTAACGTGAAAGTCTTCTGAGTCATGGCTGAGAAATGTCGATGGAACTGCGTGAAAAAGACTTTTGGCCTGGTTGGTTCTATGTATGTTCTGTGAATAAAAATAAATACTTCGAAACAAATTTTTTAAAGAGATCTGGTTGTTTCCAAAATATTTGCCCTTGTTTTCATTAAGGGTAATGCCTTATTTGTAGGCTGTTCTCTTAAGCTGATTTTTGTATTACTTTTTAATTTTTAGAAGATGCTACTCCACAGGCTGTAAGTAAGACTCCCCAGAAGTTGTCTCCTGGAGCAGAGAAACGTGTAGGACCTCGATTGTTGCTGATTCCAGTGCATCAGACATCCCCTGCTTTGCGACCTCTAAACAACATGCAGCTTGCTCAGAGGCAGAGGATGATCCTTCAGCCTCTCAGGAGCCCTGGTGGTGTGAACCTGTTCAGACATCCTAATGGGCAGATAATTCAGCTTGTCCCTCTGCATCAGTTTCGAGCTGCAGGTGCCCAGCCCAGCGTGCAGCCAGTGATGTTCCGCAATCCAGGTACAAAGTCCGATGTTTCTTTCTTGGCTGACCAGTGTGTTATCCAGAAATTAACAGTGTGATAAGTGTCTCTGCGATGCTCCTTTCCCCTGCTGGGAGTAACTGAACAGTGTCTGATTTGGTTCTGAGTGAGTACTTGAAGAACATAGTGTAATTATTCAGATACAATACAACTTAAATACTATGGGTGTAAAATACAGAAAGTGCAGTTAGCAGCGAAGTTGTCAAAATTTGGGAGTTCTGTGCGTGTGGCAATAGAGCCATGCCTGTTGTACTGTCGTAACATAGAAGAAATTCTGTTGTTCTCGTGATTCAAAAATCATTCTTGTTGGAGATTCTTTTAAAATGGATGAGCTGTTGCCTGTGTCTGGATGTGCTGCGCTGTTTTTGTTTGGTTTACAGGTTGGTTAGTGCTTTTACAGCAGATACTCAAGTGTTACACTACAGTACAAAATTGCTGGGGTTTTTTCCTCCTTAGAGCATGAGAAGAAAAATAAATTTGATTTTCAGCTGTTTCTCTAGTGCATAGTTGAAGATGAGGTTGGAAGAGTAAGACATTGCAAGTATCTGACAGAAAATAGGTAGGATGCTTGTTGAGCATACTGTTGTACATGTTTGTAAACAAAATATACTTTAAATGCATGCTTACTTTCCAGGAGGATTTTTCTTCTGTTCTCCCTTTTTATAATGAAGCATCCTGAGGAAACGGAGGCAAGAGTGGTCTTGAAAAGAGGCGAAGCAAGCAGAGCAGATGACAAAACTGTAGGAAGGAGTGAAAATAATCCTGTGCCTTAGTTGGGGTTGGAGCATGAGGTGTAGTGAAGAAAGAATCAGCCAAAAAGTGCATTGAATTCCTTTGTGGTTTAGGGCTTTTGCTGTACAAGAGAAACTAGTTGCCAATAGTTGGCAATAATCCTCCTCATTGTTTTACAGAATTCTGAAATGCTGCAGAAGAGTTCATTAAGGTGAAAAACATTGTGGTATAATTATGTGGGTTTGTCAGTTTTTCTCTGTGGAGTCTTCTTCTGAGAAGGAGAAAAGGATTTTTAAATCAAATATTTAATTTTCCCTTTTTTTTTTTTGTCCTAAAGAAAATCCATTTCCTCTGTTTTCCAATAAATGGGAAAGTAAAATTGCAAAGGGCTCTAACTAAATGCAGTTGCCTTTTTTGATTATAAATCTTAATGGTAGAACTTATTAAATCTGGTAGTTCTGTAGTAGCCACCTCATGTTTTATTGGGGTGTTCTGTACAAAAATTCAACAACGTATATGCCTTCATGCAGCACCAGCTCTTTCACTGAGAACTTGTGGTCAAATACCTGATTACATTGTGATGCCCGAGAATGCCAGCTACTTCTATTACACCGTCAAATACTAAAACTAAAAAAATTAAAAAAATAAAAAAAATGAAAAATTGCATTGAGGAAGTATTAGTTGATGTTCTGTTTTCCTCACAGGATCTGTTGTAGGAATCCGGTTGCCTGCACCTTCTAAGCCTCCCGAGTCACCTGTGTCTCCCACTTCCTCTGTGTCTTCCACTTCTCCTGCTGCAAATCCAGCTGTACAAGCTGCAGCACCCAAGCTATCCCCTACGTCCAACACAGCCACTCAAGCATCTTCTCTTCCTCCTTCAGTAACAAGTTTTGTGTCACAAGCAGGCACTCTGACTCTGAGGATCTCTCCTCCTGCTGCTAGCAGTGTGACAAATCAGGCAGCCTCTGAGTCTAAAATGAACTGCAGCTCAGGTGGTCTGCCAGCTACGGCTGCTAATCTCATACCTCTACAATCTGGCAGTTTTGCTTTACTTCAGCTCCCAGGACAGAAGACTGTGCCAAACTCCATTCTGCACCATTTTGCATCTCTTCAGATGAAGAAGGATTACAGGAAAATATGCAAGAAAGAGGAGTTGGGTGCTGCTCAGCAGAAGGAAAATGAGAAGGCTTCACGCTCAGATGATGCTGAAGTTACAGAGTCCGAGGTCACAGCGTCCGATAGGAAACAAGAAGAAAACGAATTGTCAGTTAACCAGTCAAATAATGTTGAAGAGTCAGCATCTGGCACAGCCACACCTGATAGAAATTCTGCTACGTTAGAGATGGTGGAGGAGGACTCCAAGGTGCTAGAGAGTTCTTGTGATGATAGCTTTTCTTCTCAGCCTGATGTTTCTGCAGATGTCGTGTCGTCTGACCATTCGTACATCAGCGAGAAGCCAAATGATGAGGAAGAAAAAGGGGCTTCTGAGGGGAAAGAGGATTCTGTCAGTTCTGAAACTCTGGTGGAGGCTGTTTCAACTAACTCTGAAACTGTTTACGGGCCATCAGATCAGCAGCCTCCAGTTGCTCCTCAGGGTAATAATGCGCACCCACGGAGTCTTGAGAATCAGGAGACTGCACAGTTGAAGAACCACGGGAAGGAACAAATACATGACGAACAGGAAGGGAAACCAGTAAAAGAGTGGGAAGGAGATGCACGGACACAGGTGGAGGAGCACAGCCAGGCAAGTTCTGGGCAGTCGCAAGGTCAGCAAGACCAAGATACGCAGCTGGAGAGCAAGGAGGAGCAGAGAGAGACTGAACTGTCTCAGAACAAAGAAGAATGCCAGGGTGATGCTGTGCAGCCAGATACGGAAAGGAAGGGGCACACGGACTGCACAGAATCAGGAAGCATAAGAGGGAGAACAGGCAGCAAGTCTGGCAGCAGTCCGGCGGAAGAGCAGCAGGATGATGCTTCAGGAGGACAGCATGCCGTCAGTACCAAGGAAGGCAAAGCAGGCAGTAACAACAAAGAACAAGGTGCTTTTGATCCTCAGGAAGAAATGAAAACAGGTCACGATATTGTAACGCATGTCAACAGTTCTTGGAGCAAAATATCTAGCATTGTACCTGCCTTAGAAAATAAAAGTGAGGCAGATAACAAAGCTGATGTATCTGAGAAAAGTGACTTCCTGCCACCAGAACAGAGGGCACAGGAGCCTAGGCATCACAAAAAGGGCTACGTGCCCACTATTGATATAACTGCTGATGATATGGAAGAAGAAGAGGAGGAAGACGACGATGAGGATGAAGAGGATGAAAAAACTGATGATTCTGCTGATGAGATGCTGGATGGTGCTTCTGACTTCCCAAGTGAAGAGGAAGTAGATGTTGAAAAAGTGGTAAGCATTTTAACTATTTATGAAGGGATTTCTGGTGTTGGGTTTTGGTTTGTTGTTTGGTTTTTTTTTTTTAAATTGACCAACTAACGTGTCCCAACTCATGGATTTGAAAGATCCAGTGTGATGTTTCTGTTCTGGACTTCAGATTCTTTAGAAAGTTTAGATCGGGGTTCCAAGTGGAAATGTCTTCTATTTCTTCTTAGCTGCATGCTCTTTTATAGGTAGCATTGTAGTGTAGTGACCTTTTAGAAATTGTCTTTTTCAGGTAACAGGAGTTATATTGAGCAAGCTGTAATAGAACCATTGCATGTTGTCTTTCTCCAGTATTTACTTAAGCAGCTTGCTTCCTCGTAATAGATGACTTACGATCCTAAAACTTAGTAGCCAGCATAGTATTTGTTATTTTAAGCTCTTTCCTTCTACTTAATTTTTGTAGCCCTGAGTTAACATTTATTTCTGGAAGGAATGTTTGACACTCTACTTAAATTCTTCTTGAAATTTAGTGGTACGTTCAAGTAGTATGTGAAAGCTGTCATTCTATATTTGATAGAAAAGCAACTGCTCCAGAAGTCACAGAATGAGGGCAAAACATTGTAGTTAGTATAATTATGTTTAAATTTTAATGCTCATAGAATTTCCATCAAATTTTACCCAAAATTTAGAAGAATCCCACATGTAATTCCTTGATGTACTTTTTATATATCAATGTAACTTAAGAACCAGTGCATTGCTACTTAAAATTTATGAACTTGAGGGTTTGTGAATCGGTCAGATGGACATAAGAAATGAGATAGCTTTTTCTTGGGATGAGATAAAAGTGGAAAGACAAAGGTTAAACTGGAGAAGAATTGAAAACCAAACAAATTAATAATAGAGATTATGTTAGTCTCTTCAGGAATTTGAAAGTATATAGTTCTTTTAGACCTTTTATATTAACGTAGTCCTCTCACAGCTGAAAACCAAATTGGACGACTTTTTCTTCTAACCATATCCAGAGTGACTCAATTAAGTCTGCAGCTCTGGCTTTTAGAGAACCTATTTAACTTCCAGAAAAATTGACTATAATCAGTTCATATTCCAGCTCACTATTCTCAGGCAAGATGATAGCATCTCAGCTGCAGGAAGGTGAGGAAACTGAAAGCAGATGTAACTTTTTGAAGTTCTTTCAAGCTGAAAATGGAGTTGTTTGTCGTGAGCCACAGTGGCAGTTTGGCGACTCGTTTATCCTTCAATAACTTCAGCAGAGTTATGATCAAGTTTTGAGAACCACGGTTAGCCTGATGCTGGATAAACTTTCCAGGCAAGGTAGACTTGGGAATCTGTTGGTAAGGCAACAATAATGTCTAGGTCATAGAGCAGCCTGTTATTAGGGTTGATGTTTTAAAGATGTGTTTTCTTTTGTCCTGCAAAAGGATCGTGAAACGAAAAAATAATTGTTAGAGATTATAAGAATTGGAACATAATTGGAACACCTTTGTTTTGGAAGAAGCTTGCTGTGCAGGTTTTGACCAACATGGTTTGGTAAGCCATGTGAGGGTTGGTCTTCACCATAAGCTCACGCAAACATGAGTAAGCTAGCTTTGGTTCTAGAGCAGTAAAGCTGAGGAATGAGACCTCGGAGGACTGTAAAAACCTGGTTTGTTGATCTGTGCTGCCTGCAAGTTGAGTTAGCATGGCAGCGCCTAATGGAGGATTCAGTTTTAAATTAAGTATGTAGGTGTTATTTTTCACTGGGATGTGCTCTTTTATCAACATAGTGCTTACAGGACAGGCTGTACTGGTGTTTGTCGGGCTGGATGAAGTCAGATCATATAAACAGGCTCCTAGAGGCTGTGTATCTATTTCATTAAACCAGTGGAAACACAGAAGCAGAGCGTACACACGTGTCCACTAATACTTTTGTTTAGTGGAAATGCTAATGACAGCTCTTTCACTACTAGTTTAAAATATGGACTGGTTTTACTTGCTCAGGAAATAGCTGTTAGAAACCCCAGAAAACTCTAGTGAGAGTCAGGATGATTGCTGCTTACATGTCATAGGTATTCCTGTTTGGTTTAGTACGTTTCCCCACACTGGTTCTCAGTGCAGTAAGGACTTCATTGTTTGTAATTTTGTGTATTGATGCTGTTCAAATTACCTTCTTACCTTGTGTTAACTTTGTGTACTTGACTTAAGAGACTCATGTAGACTCTTCCTCTACTCAACAACAAGAGAGAAGCTTTGGGAGAATGGTATCTTTGCTCTTTTGCATTTCCTACCCTGAGTTGCATCGAGAGGAGCTTAGGAGGGCTGATTGTCGTGGGCTTGGTGATAAGAGTAAAACATTGTGAGAATACCATATAGGCAAACTAATCAATATCAGGACCTGTTGTCTGAACAAATTCAAGTGTGGCGGTCTGAGATGTGATGTTAAACTCTTGATCTCCAAGGCATTATGACTGCACACAAATTTCCTCTTGAGAATGACTGCTTGGCTTGAGCTAAGTCACAGACAGTGTCTGTGAATTGTTCACGAGTGCCTGTTGGCTTAAGCCAAAACCATGCTGGGGGTTGTTCTAGTGTTAATGCTACAGATCGAGTCCCATGGTCCTGTTTAATTTACTAGGCTAAATGTAGCTTCTGTGTCTGGCAAGTTGTTTTAAATAAAGTGTTGTTTAAATGTGCCTTTCAATCATTCTTTCTCTGAGCTGAATGTTAAAATGATAAGTAACTGTTATGAATTAGTACAAAATTGTAAGTTCAATAAAAAGTGGAAGTGGTGTATTTTTGGACAATTTAAGCTGTAACAATCTGTCATATGCTCTGAGCTTTTGATACAGACCACGTGTGAAGTCTGCAGATATTCTAGCGTGGAAGGCAGATCCAGAAATGAGGCGTTTACTTGGGTAATGTCTAACAATGTCCATTGTCATCTACCCTCCTTTTTTCTCGGTACTGTCACTGGGGACCCTCTGCCGTCAGGCAGTTTGCTCTTTGGGAGCCAGCCACAGGGGTACAGGTTGCCAGGAACAGACAGATAAGTCAGAGGAGATAGCTTAGAAGCAGGCATTGAAATGCAGAGAGGGAAAAGTGTTGGAATTTCTGTTGTAGTGTGGGATTGTTCCTCTTGTGTCTCCATTAAGGCATTTTACTTCTACAAACTTAAAGACATCTAGAAGTTTTGTAACAACAGGACCTGTGGAAAGGCTGATGCTACCTTTCCTAGAAAGGCAGGGCTTCCAGAAGAATTCTAAAAGTTTTGCACCCTGAGAAGCCCTGCTAGGCTATGAATAGGGCTCAGCCAGTGTCAGATTGGCAGTACTTACTTACATAGGAGTAGCTGTTCTTAGGCAGATATTAATTTCTGATGATCTTCACAATTGTGATACTTTTCCGGTTGTTAGCAAGTCAGAGGTAGAGAGGAAAGATTAGCCATCCCGAAGCATTTTTCCTTTTTTTGTTAAATGTAAGAATGAAAGAAGTAATGTTTTTTGTTGTACACATGTCCACATTCAGGATTTGTAAAGTTAAAACTGTGAAGTTCTTGGTGAGCAATGGAGAGTTGTTACTTCTGTACCCCCCCCCCCCCCAATCTTTCATGAATAAGATGCCATGTCTTGGGTTCTGAATGCCATTTTTCTAGTATGGTAACATGTAGAAAACATGGTACCATGAGAACATCTCTAGCTGCATAATAAATATCAACCCTTTGGTTAGCCCACTGTAACTTGTCAGCACTCAAAAGCTTTGACATGGTAGTGTTTCTACAGTAAGCTAACTTGCTGAGCTTTTTTTCTTCTCACTTTCTGGATTGTAGCATCTTTTGAACTATGCTGCGTGATGCCCTTCCCTGCAGCGTAGTGATGTCCAAATGTAGTTTAGACAGAGCAGTCCTGCCCACCGAAGGAAATCGGTATCTCTTGCATGTAGAATTGCAGCAATGATACTGCATAAACCAGAAAAGCTGGAAAAAATATCCGGAGGCTTTCAGCATCCATGAGGCTTTATAGATGACCAAGGAGAGCAGGCAAAAATTAGAAGTACTCTAGGTATAAAGAAATAAAACTATGTTGTCATAAAATGTGACCTGTTAAAATTGGGTAACCCTGTACTTCTCGCAAGTAGTATTTTCAACATAATGGCATATATCTGTTCAGTAGTTCTGTAATTTAAATAGCATCTTTGAATAATTTTTGTTTAGCCAGCTTTTTCCCTCTGGCTTTATGATGCTTTTCCTTCTCTCATCAGGCCCTGGGGAGGATTAAAAAAAAGGCTGTGGAAGCAGCTATGCTATGTGTTAAAACACCTGTCGTAGCTCAACAGAAGGTCTGCGTCTGGGGAGATGGTGCAATTTTGGTATCTTCCAACTTGTTCTCTTTTGCTTTCTCTTCCCTCCACTCTTACCAGTTAGTAGACTTGTTTCCAGGGTCAAGCATATGTTCTCCTCAGTAGAGGAATTTTGGAATTTCAGCAGTCTGGGTCCTCTAGTGCATCATCTGGTTCACTCTGTGAACCCTGGCATACCTGTTAAGGACACTTAAGAGAATTTGGGAATTTTCAGTTGTGTTCTTGGATTTTCCTGCCTTTCTGTGACCTTGTGTGAATGGGTTAGTCTCTGCTTTTCAATGGGAAATCTGCAGAATTGACTTAAAGACAACTTGGATGCATCTGTTCTCCTAAGAACAAAACTACTTCATTGACAAAATGCACCCAAAAAGTTGCTCCTGTTCATTGAAACTGGATCTTGATAAAGTCTGTAACAAGTAAAGCAAGCGTGAGGAGGAGTTGTTAAAAAATCACTGGCTGTTTGCCTAAGTGATATTCTTCAGGTGAGATTTTACATAGTGGAACTTAAATTTCTTAAGTTTCTGTAGGCATACAGAGCCACGCAACAGCCATGAAACAAAGCTGTGTACTGTTCAGAGACAGTGCTTGGAAGTTGCTGAAATGCAATGTAGTCTTAACTCGGGCACAATTTCAGTAGCCCCTGCATACGTGTTCTGGATCTGGACTGCCAGCAGTATTTGGTTGGACCTCACCAAGGTCCCAGGGATGTTGTGTCTTCTGACTGTCACTGTCCTGCTGTCTTGGGTAGCAGTGGTGCCACGTAGCTCCTGACCAGCCTGTCGGGTTCAAAGTGACACACTGCTTCCTTGGTAAAGACAGTTCATTTTCTCTGTGCTGTGCCTGGTCCCAGTGCTAATGAGTCTTACTTTGTGGGAGAATATTTACGAGTTGGAACAAATACGGGTTTTATGGGCTGTCATGCACTGGAAGAAACAGTACTTCCGTAAGATCCCGCCAGTACATACTTTCAAAGTCAGGTGAGAATTTTTTACCTCCGTGCTGCTCTTTGTACTCGTAACAGGAGCTGTTGTGGCATAATACAGATTCATAGCTGCTCTGAAGGAATGCTGCAAGAAACCCTAGAAGTCAGTAGTAGCAGAGTAACTTACCTCCTTTCCAAATAGAGAACTCGACAGAGATCAGAGCTGCTTTCCTGGGCAGGGAAGAACGGTGTCTTTAGTCAGCACGTGTTAAAAATATCTTTGAAAGAAAGAGCGAGATTGTTCTCTACAGCTAGTCGTCTCTCATCTAAGGTCACTCTCCTTGCTCTTCTCTTTCTTTTTCAAAAGATGTGACTTTTTACAAGCATAGGTAACATGGGAGTGTGCATAGCAGCGTGAAAAGGAGTAAGGATGCTTTTCTGTTCAGATCTAGCAGCTATAGCTGATAACTTGAGCATCGCTTTTCTTTGTTACAGCAGTAGTATCTTGGCACTTCATAGTACAGGAAGAGGTGTCAGTTTCTCTGCAAGTGAGTAGTTTAGAAGTTTATACTTCTTTCTACTATAGAATCTACTACCAACACTTGGTAGAACCCCTCATGATGTGAATGGAGGGTGATGGAAGAATTTGGAATATTTGACAGTGGTTTTCCAGGGGGAGGATGCTGCATGATTTCGTTCTTTTAAAAAGAGTGGAAGATTCTGCAGGCAGTATTGCAGATGTGTGTGTATGTATGCAAGTCACTAAAATACATGCACTTTATACACACACTTTTAAAATGTACATATACCCTTTTTCATGTGTGTATATATATGTGCATACACTCACTCTATACTTTACTAAAGGCTACATTGCTACAAAGTATACATTGTTGTAATTTAAAAAGGTTATATCCCCAGTGTAGTCTTTAGTAAAGGAAGGCAAACTTGCTTAATTTTTGAACCGATTCCGTTTTCTGTAGCCTTAGCCATACAGCCATGGGAGATGCTATGTGACACATGGTTTAAAAAATACCGATAATTTTATGTGGCAGCATGATTCACAGTGGTGGTCACTGCGTGGTGTCAGTAACTAAAGTGGCATTTTTGGTGGTGTTCAAATTTTAATTAGCCCTCCTGTGAGTTGTGGGGTTTGGGGTTGTGGGGGTTTTTTGTTTGTTTGTTTTTGTTTAGGAAAGGTTGTGTTTAGTCACCATGAAGAAGCCAAATCAACCCTTAGGTTGTTAGAGATCCTGCTTCACTGTAAAAGGAAATTTATCAGCTAAGACTTACTGTCTGGCTATAAATTGGGTCCCTTTAACATAGCTGCAGATTTCACAGGTGTAAATTTCATGACCGATGATTGGAAATGTCTATCTTAACCACTTGTTAGATATGCTTGTGTGGTGATTTAGGCTGCTTTTGTTTTTGTTATAGCCTAATCTGTGGTCAGCTGAGTAAGCCTTTCTAATCTGTGTTTCTTAAAACAGCGGTGTGAGTTGCAGATAACTTTAAATAATTGGTACCCTGAAAAGCATTTACTAGAGGCCACTTACTGATCCAGTATTGTGCATTGCTTTTTTTTGCTGTTCTGCACTTAGTGTTTTTTAACTTAAGTTTTAACTTAAACAGATTAACTGTTTGCATCAGTTTCAGGTAAGTATTCAGTTCAGAGAAGAAGTTGATTGCAGTTCCTCAAAAAGGCAGAAAAGAAGGACAAAGAGAAGGAATGAAAGACAGAAGAATAGGAGGACAAGACTGGGTTGGTTCAGGGAACTGGGTGAAATAGAGTATGGAATGGAAGTATAATTACATTTTCTTGAGGAGGAGAGAGTTCTGCATTCTGCAAGCAGACCAAAGACTATAATATAAAAAGCTCAAAAAACCTGTAATACAAAAACATCAGCTTAATTTTTGGCTTGGGCAGGGGGTGGGGTGGGCGGGTGGGTGACAGAATGGGGGGTCACCTGCTATTACAAATGGCCACAAGAGTATGTAACTTGTAGTTGCTACAGTACTGTAGTTATTCTCTATCTCTGTCTTCACAGATGGTAGCAAGTTTTCTTGGTCAGGCAAGCATGGAGAAAAAGTACTCTTCAAAATATCATAAATATTTAAAATAATTATTGGGCAGCATTTTGGAAAGAGCCAAAATCATACTCTTCATCTTGTAAGCAGTTTACTGTATGACCCAAAGAAGCCTGGTTATATGATGTTCTGACTGTTGCTGTCTTAGGTATGGGAGACCATTGCTAAGGAGATAACCATCTCAACCTGTGTCAAAAAAAATATGTTAATTAGCAACCTGCAGTAGCAGGTTGTAAAGGCAGTTTAATCTTACTTGAAAATGGAGGCAGGAAAGCTCTGCCCTGTAGCAGCTTTTCATCTCACCCCTAGTAAAAGCATAAACGACAGAGATGGTTTTGCCCTTACCACATTCATTTTGTGGAGTTGCTAGTGGGAGGAGTTCCTGGAGGTGACAGTTAAAATAACCACCTGCTTAGCACTGTTTATTTATTGGCCAGTGTAGCTGGAGATGTTGATTCTTTAATGGTTCTTAATGTTTTAATGTAATCTCTTTTGAGACTGAAGTGAAACTGTTTTGGCCTGAGCTCTATTGCTAAGTAGATACTCATTTTAAAAAACAAAACAAAAACTGTTCCAGGATGCGTGTGAATACAGTGAGGATGACGAGCAGGTGGACATTGAGACCGTGGAGGAGCTTTCAGAGAAGATTAACATTGCCCGTCTGAAGGCCACAGCTGCTAATACCCAACCTTCCAAACAGAAGTAAGCATCCTTGGAGAGTGCAACAGTTCTGTATTTGATTGATGAGCTGGCTTTGAATGAACCCATTAAACAACAGGTTTAATGTGATGGTAAGATAAAGCAAGGCTTGTGTCAGGTCTTCCTGAGCACTGGTGCTTCCCAGTGTCTGTGAGGAGGGGGCTGTCAGAACTAAGGGTAGATTTGAGGTGTCCTAGCCTATTTTTATTTTTTTTTATTTGCTCTCTCCTCTTAATTAATTTGTTCATGGGGATGTATATCTTGTAATGTAAAATTATTATGAGTGAATCACCTCCCTTCCTGCAAACTGAGTATGAGCAGGGTCATCTTTGTTTAAAATGTGATTTTGCAAGCTTTGTTATTTTTGCTGGTGGACTTGTTATTTTTAGGCGGGAGCGTCATTGGCTTAATTCTTGATCCTGTAAATGAAAGCTTTGTCTTTGGGACCATTGCCCCAGCGAAGACTATATTTACATATAGTCTGCCATGGTTGGATAGCTGGGCTTTTATTTTGTTGTTCTTTTGGTTTTTGTTTTTTTTGTTTTCTGTTATTATTGCTGCCCTTCCATTTGTAATGACAAAATGCAAAGTAAAATCATGGCTTACTTGAGGTATGTAAAGATGGTCATGGCTGTTTCTCAGTTGCACCAAACAAAAGAATTCGGAATGTTGCATCCTTGGTTCTTTTTAAGAATTTTTTTTTTGTAGAAACTGAAAGAATCTGTTTGGTGATACTATATACCTCCCAGATAGTTCCTATGTTGGGGTTTTTTTCGTTCAAAGATACAGCTCAACTTTTATCTTTAGATGGTGACTTTGCTATAAATTGTGAAGGTCATTCAGTGAGAGAGAAAAACAGATGTTATGTTTTGTAAAAAGGTAATTATTTCAAATGCGTATTGTTCTTTGTTTTCTTGAAGCTCCTAAGATACGAGGAAGCTGTTATTACGTATTGGGATAGTAATAAATGTGAGGATTTTGGTTGGTTTTTCTTGGTGGGGGAGGGATTGCTCTGCTACCTGTATTGAATCTGTGGGTTTTTTTAAAAAAGAACCAAAACATAGTTTTTAAAAAACCAAAAACATTCTGCAGCTAACAGTCACAGGCTGAATTTATTCTCTTTGGCATATAATGAAATAGTTTGTCTTTTGCACTGTGAGTTAATTTTACAACTTTCAGAACAGCTTGATTTTTTTTCCAGGATGATGGCATTGGAGATAGCTCACTTTGTTGGGAAAGCTCAACAGTATCCTGCTTTCATGTAGTTATACAAGGAAGAGATAATTTCAAGGGATAAAAATGAGCAATTGTAGTTGCTGTTGGAATGTAGTTAATGAGGATAGAGTGAATGAGATGAGTAGTGTTGGGAAAAACTTTTTACCTTTCTTCCAGATACCATGCTCGTAATTCTTCGGATGAAAAATTATCAGAAAAACCTACGAAGGTATATGTTTGCTCTCCTCTTTCCTTTTGGTATCACACCTCCATTTTAAAGATAAACTTTCATCTCAAGTACGACTCTTAACGCGATTTATCTACCTTCCATATGTTTATGATTCAATGCAAGAAACCGAATGTGTGTATGGGGGGAAGGGGCTCGGTCCAAATCTCGTTAAAGAAAAAGGACAGCTGCTGGCATCGGTGGGTTTCAGATGCAGCTGTATGTATGGGAGGAGTATCTGCCTTTTATTAGGATGTTTGCTTAGGTTTTGTGTTCTTGGCATAAATAATTGTTATAGCACACAAAATAATGAACAACTGAGAAATGTTTTCATGTGTAGAAGACGACAGTATGTAGGATTATGTAGCACAGCAGTGGGCAAAGGATTTCTGAAGACAGTAGTTTAAATAATACGTATTTAGGCAAGTTACGGATAATGCAGAATCCTCTCAAACCAAAACTCACTGCGGTCCTTCTGAAGCTTATGCCGTATTTTAGGGTGGCTTTGAAGCCAGTTTCACCAACTGTCCATGGTCATGTCCGTGCTGTACTTGGTGTCAGATGTAGAGCTATCTGCTGGGGTGGGGCTCTGAGGTGGGCTGTGAGCCTGGTGTTTGTCCTGTACGTTAGAGCAGGCTGGTACGTATGCCTTTGCTTGAGATGGTTCCAGGGTGCTCTGCCTGCCTTGCCTTCTCCACGTACTCCTCTCTCTGCCCTGGAATTTACGGCATGGGGCCCTGCCTTGGGAGGAGCCGAGCGGCCAGTGCAGGAGCAGATGGGTTGCAGCATTACTGCAGCCTTACTGTGCTCGGTCTGCCTTTGGGGGCAAAGTGCATGTCAGGAGCCGGGTTTCGGGAGAGTCGGCTCAGAAATACCGTCACTGGACGTGAGGAGCCTTTCCACTGATTCACTGGGGTTTGGAGCAGACCTAAAATGATGTTAAAAAGCCTGCGTTAATGCTACTCTTGAAATACTACTTCATCATAAAATAAATAGCATAGTTGTACCAAACCTGTAAAAGTAACGATGAAATAACAAACCTTCAAATCTGTAGAGATCAGTAATTATGCTTATTGCCTGTCAACCCTTTTCGAAGCTTAAGCAAATTGAAAATCAGAGCCTGTCTTGTGACACTTTCTGTTTCTTGGTAGGTGTCTGGGGTCATAAGTTTGGTTCCACTCTTTCACATTCTTACCTACAATGTCTCTTGGCCCCAACCCATATGTACCCATGAAACGAAATAGAAATCAGACTAGTTTCGCTCTAGGGAAAAATTCAGGTGTCTGATATTTGATGTGATTGTTTCATTCATTAGTAGACTTCTTTGACAGGCAGACAACAAAAAAAAATGGGGCTCAAACGTGCGTGATTTTGCTGTAATCCTGTGGTTTACCTAAGTAGCCTTGTATTGCAAAAAAAAAAAATTTAAAAAATGCTTATGAGTAGAAGGGACCGCTCATGATCTTTTCCGTTAGGGTTGATGCGATTATGTTGGTCATTTCTTGTTGGTCAGCATTTCATGCTTATTGCGTGCGCTTCTGACGCTGAGCTTCCATGAAGCCATACTAGCAGAGTAGCATGATACGAGATCTTCAGGTGTAAATCAGCCCTGTAAATGAGGCATGCCTTTGAATGTTGTTTGCTGTGACATTGCCCTTTTTATTTAAACTGGTCAATACGGTTACTTCTCCAGCAGAAACGTCAACTCTGGCACAGAAAGCTGAAGACTGAGGCAGAAGCCTTTGCTCATTACCGCCAGACACACACAGCAAATGAACGCCGGCGTCGTAATGAAATGAGAGATCTCTTTGAGAAGCTGAAGAGAACTCTGGGGTTGCACAACCTTCCCAAGGTCTCCAAATGCTACATTCTCAAGCAAGTAAGTATTTTGACGCTTAAGTGAGGATGAGAATCGTTAACTCTGGTCAGAGTAATTAAGCTGGTATGGACTCCTTGAGCTGAGTCCGAGTGATACTGTGAACCGTGAACTTCTGTCACCTTTACAGGACTCGCCAGAAGAAAACGCTATCTGAAAGCGTTTGTATTCCTAAAAACTTAATGATACAGATGCCTTATTTTGGATTAACCCTCTCCTTGTTGTGTTCTTTGTGAGTTTAACCATGGAAGGTTATGTCTTAATTCCTTGGCAACGTAGTGTGTACATCAGGCAATTTTGAAATTCATTGAGGACTTCACTTTTTTTGATGCAGAAGGTAGCATTCGATTATTATACTGACACTGAAGTCTTAGTTGTAAAGATGTAAATGACAGAAAACAAAATGTAAGTTGGAGATACATAATTAGGTTTATCAGCTGTACCTTGAAATTGTGGGATAAAAGTTAGGGTTTTTTCTTTAAAAAGGATGAACAAGTTTATCGCTTTTCAGCTTGCATTTAGGTAAAGCTGGCATTACATGGTACTTAATGAGTCCTGGTTTCTCAAGGTGATGAAAATGTCTAAATTCTGTCAAGGTTTCTGGGAAGGAAAATTATTTTATTATTTTGGGTATCATTATTGGTTTATAAATCAGTTCCCTGACACTTTTCTAGGCCTATGAAGAAATCCAAGGATTGACTGATCAGGCAGATAAATTTATTGGACAGAAGAACTTACTGACACGCAAACAAGATGTTTTGATTCGAAAAGTATCCACGCTTTCAGGTGAGACTCTTTTTGGGTGCAGACTAGCTGGAATAATGAAAGAAAGGGCTTTTAAGAGTCAGGGTGTGTGGAGTAATCCTCTGTGGATCCAGGTGAGTCATTAGTTCACGTAAATCATAGACTGGATGCCAAACAGACCTGCTGAGCTCTGACTCACCCATACACTTATGCTGATGAGAGCTGCTTGTGTCTTCCCTTGTGCCTGAAGGAAGGGCAGCATGACCTGTGCTGCGAGCGCGGGCTTGGGTCCCTGCGCGCTGCCTGTGCTCTGGGGGGAAGGCGCCTCGTTCTCCCATCGGTCACGTCCTGAAACCGCGCTGCTCGGTGCTTGGCGAGTGTACACCGCTGGCTCTGAGCAGTGCCGAGACCTCTGCCTGCCTTCGTCAGCTTTGCAAGTAACTGTTCTGCTGCTTCTCTGAGAACGGGTGCTGTAGCGGTGTCTGTAAGGCAGCAGCCCTGGCTGTGGAAGGAGAGTGCAGCGTGCTTGGAGCTGCAGCTCACCTGGGCACCTCCAGACAAAGCCGCGTTCATTGTGTTTGTTGTGTCTTCCTGTTGGTTTGGAGGTGCAGGAAAGCTGAGACTTGTGTTCAGCCGGTGCCAAAATGTGTGTGAGCAAACAAAACATTTGATTATTCCTGTAATCTTCTTACTGTCTGGGGATAAAAACAGGAGGCTACCTGTAAAGTAGAAATAAGTGCAAGATACTTACATCGTGTGCATTTATGTGAATCAGCTCATGTGTATTTTAGGTACTTGTTAAAAAAAAATCTAAAAAAAAAATATCAAGAAGTGTTTTTAATAATCCTTACTCTTAATCCAGAAGTGATAGGCCTCTTGGGTGGGGAGTGAAAGCAGGCAACTTCACAAATTTTTCTGATCTTTTGAATTCATAGTGAAGTACCTCAAAACTAATGAGGAAAAAAATTCCATTCAGGAGAGCTAGTTAATTACAGACTTAATTAAAGATAGACCATGATGTTAGAACATAAATACTAGGCAGGAAACAAGCCAGTATAGTTATTTCAACTTCGATCGTACTAAATTGTGTGCATCTGCAGAAAACGTTTATAAAATACTCGTTTGTTCAAGGTTACAATTTTCACGTCGATGCTAAACTGTACGTGAGTTTACCTCTAAATGCTGTTCGAGTAACAGGGCCCATTAATCTCAAGAAATTTCGTACCAGGTGAGGGTAGCGTTTTGTCTGGCAGTTACACATGTATCGTTAGGAGAGCCCCGAGGGGTTTTTCACAGCTGTGGATACTTTCAAACAGTACTTGTTCAGCGAGGGCTAGTGCTTGTCCAAGCTGGTTTCTGCTCATCAAAGTTGAAGATAAATTTTAACATGTACGGATGTTTCTGAAGGAAAAAAAACCCCACCTTGTAATAAATAGCTAATGACTTCCTTTTGTTGTTAAGCGAGCTGTTTACTTGGTGGGGGTGGGGTTATCTCTTGCATAGTAGTTGAATGTTGTCAGCTTAATAGATTTTTAGTTCTGCCTTAAGCTCTTCAGTTCCAGAAGGAGAGTTTGAAGATATGGGGTTTTTTACATTTATTAATTTTTTACATAGGGAAGACAGAAGAGGTTGTCCTGAAGAAGCTAGAATACATTTATGCCAAACAAAAAGCAGTAGAAGCACAAAAAAAGAAGAAACAAGCTGAGCCGGAGGAATCTGTTGTAACCTCAACCGCTAGCACACAGCAAGAAGGATCTTCTGCTCCCTCCAGAGAGCTGGCCCAAATGACTATGACAAATAGGAGAGGCAAGCCACTGATACTCGCCAGGAAAGGAGCCCGTGCCACAGGTGGGCTAAAAGCAATGCACGTTTCGCGTAAAGGGGAGACAGACGATGAAGCAGCACCCCGTGGGAGAGCAAAATGCTCTGGCCTGCTTGTGCAGGCAGCTTCGTTCTTGAAGCAGAATTGAGGACTGGACCGGGAAGTGCCCATCCAGTAGGTGTGGGAACAGTTTGTTCTCGGGAAGGGGGAGACCGGCACCGCTGAGACCTTCAAACGAACGGGACTTTTGAGTCCCAGAACGATGGGAAGAAAATTCCCGTGAAGTTGTCCTTTTGGTCTCATGCAGTTTGGCTGCAGTAATTTCGGAGAACCAAAGGTGGTTCTGTGCTGACTCAAAACCTGAAGCCCAACCCCCGGAATACTGGAGCTGCTAGATTCGGGTTTTAAAACATCGCTCCCCAAACAATCTTAGCTGTCAGAGTGCTGAAAGACTGGCTTTTAAATTAAATGCCAGAATTTTCAGATACTTGAGAAGTTTTCTGGAGCCAAGAACTTGTGCAGAAGTATCTGGCATTTATGGAGACTTTCATACCATAAATGTAGGAAGGAACAAAAAGCATGGCAGAAATCTAGACTTTCACGGTAGTACTGCTGTAATACTCTTAAGGATCTGGTAATGCTTCTTATTTTGGTGATAATAAATAACTTTGCTTGAAGTGGTCTTGGGCTTTTATAAACAACAGTATTTTTTTATTCGGGTTTCCCAAGCCTCACTTTTGTCCAGTCCTGGGGAAGTCTGGCATCAGAATGTGGATGTGGCGTGGGAGCTTCCTTTCTTTGGACTGAACAATTCCCTTTTGTAACTTCAGCAGGACTGCTCTGCTGGTTGATCAGGGTGACGCTCTGGAGAGCTAGGGTTGTTACACTGCACAAAGAGACAGTACAGGCTGGCTCTAGCTGTCTAGCTGTGTAGGTGAGGTTCCTGGAGCCTGCACGGCTTCCGTAGCAGCTTTCTATTCTGGGGCTTGTAAACCTTCTAGCTGGAGTGCCTTCCACAGCTGTACTTACCGCTGGGTCGCAGGACGCTGTTTGCCATCAGGGGTGCTGTGTCAGAATAAACTACTGATGCACGTATTTCTTTTTTGCAGAGGACACCTCATCCTCTCTCACGCTGACTGCTGCAAGCCTGGTGATGACGCCGCAGGGGCAGGTGCTCACCCTGAAGAGCCCGCTGGTCCCGGGGCAGGTGGCAGCTGTGCCTTCCACGCTGCTGCAAGCCGAGTTAAAGCCTCGCACCGTCAGTACTGCCATGACAGCACAACCAGGTATGATCATGCGAGAACATGTTGATGGAAGCCAGTATAATGCTTTTCATAGATGTGCATGGCAGTTTACAGAGTAACATGTTATTTAATCTTTGATGTAGTTTTTGGGGGTTTTTTTACAACTTAACTGGCTGAGGTAGAACCTGGCTGTGGTAAGAGAGATGTGATATTATTAACTCTGAACTGTCATTTATCAACAGGTAAGTCAAGTCTATTAAATTTTCACTAATCCCAAATTAGGGAAACATAGGGAAGATTTCTTAATCACCTAACCAATCTATATTTCTCTTTTTTTACCACTTCCAGATGCTATTGCAGTGTAAAGAATTGCCTAGGCAAGGCTCTTATTTTCCAGGCTTAACTGAGTATCTGAAAGGCTCTTGTTTCCACCTCACCCCCCCTTCCCCTTTTCTTGGATAAGGTATTGCTTCTGTGATGATTCAGCTCCCAGGATCAACAGTTCCTGTCCAAGTAAAAGGAATCCTTACTAACTCTACCATTCCCATTACACTGTCAACTGTTGCTGGAAACCCAGTGCCCTCAACAGTAGTGTCAGCCACAGAGCCCCATTCAGGTAGGCTCTCTGATTTTATGGATCTTTCTGCTTGCATGCAGGGAGCGTTATCCTTGCAAAAATGAAGGTAAACTGTTTTCTCACTAGGCAGCGATGATAGGTGTTATTGTCTGGGTAGCCAAAGCAAACGCTCTGAGCAGTTTAGAGGGGCCCCTAGGGGATTACAGATGAGTAATTTAACTTTTTAACTTTCCTTCACTTCACTGAGCCTCTTTGCCCTTAGCAAAATCAGAGCGAGCGGGGACCGGGCCGTGTCTGCGGCGTGGTGTGTCCTGCTGGGGAAGCCGCGGTTCGCAGCGGTGCTGGGCTGTTGAAAATCGTTGCCTGTTAGGGCCAGGCTCCCCCTGCGGCACGGCCCCTCGCCAGCCCTGCTGCCCTCGGGGGAGATGTCCTCTCATACCAGCACCTACCTTGCCGGCTCTGGGCGCAGGGTGGTTCCTGGCAGTCGGTGCTGCTTGCTGTCAGCTGCCTTCAAAGCAAGCCACTTGCTTTCTGCTTCGTTGTAGTCATTTGGTCGTCACGGAAAAGGAAATTTCGCTGCGGGTTTGGGGCTGGGCAAAATCAGTGTGCTGCAAATAGGAAACTGTGTGGAGGCAAAAAGTAATGGCGTAGTCCCTGAAATGCCTCTGTGGGATTGCGCACTAAACCGCTATCGCAAAATGTGAGCGTAAAAGTAAAGCGTAAAAAACCAAACAGTAAGGGAGAAACCGGTGTTTGTCTGACTTCCTTGTGTGTCCCCAGCTGCATTGTAAGCGTTACAGTTAGCGGCATTTGTGCCTGCCTGCTGGAGGGGGGACGCGGCGGGTGGCTCTGGGGTGGCGGCTGTGGAGCTTGCTCTTGTTCTGCAAGTTGAACGTTAAGCTGTTAGTGTTTTAAGGCTTCACCTGACCAAAACTGTGTAAGCAGTTTAAATTGTGAATAGCAGCTTATGTGAGGAAGACCTGAAAGTGCGAGCAAATTATATTTAATTAGGAGTTACCTTGCAGTTAACGTGGATCCTGACAGACGCTGCTTTGTTTGGTTTTGCAGAAAGCGAAGATTCCTTCATGATGCCCAAGATTGTTAACGTAACGTCGCTGGCTGGTGAGGGAAGCATGAGTCTAAACCTGAACAGAAGCAAAAATTCTAATGTAACGACAGCTGCAGGTACTCAGGCTTGTGAGAAATCCTTGGCTGTAACACCCCTTGAAAGTAGAAAGAGCGGTAGTGTCCTTTCAGAAGAAAAAGCCAAACCATGTGCTGGAGACAGCGGCGGAGATGGAAGAAATACCACAGGCCCCACAAAAGTTTTATTTGAAAATAAAGATGCCTTTCCACAGCTCCGGAACGTGTCATCCACGAAGGAACCTCCAGAGTCCTTTGGCAAAAAGCTCTGCATCGGTGACTTTGTAGGAAGCCAAGCCAGGAAGAAGGACGGTGACTCCGCAGGGGAAAGATTAAAATCTAAAGAACTGCCGTTCCGCAAGCTGCAGATCAAGGATTCCCGGATAGAAGTGGAACTGAGGAAAGTAGCGTCCGCAATGGAGGAAGCAGAACTGGATCCAAGCGAGTTACTGAGCAGCATAGAGGAGAGCGATGACACGGATGAAACCCTCACGTCGCTGCTCAATGAGATCGCCTTCCTCAACCAGCAGCTGAACGACGATGCTTCAGCCATGTCGGAGCTGCCCAGCACCCTCAACTCGGAATTCTCTCATGAGGATGCAGAGGCTCGTCGGGGGGCAGCCAGTGATCTCGGTGCTGCAGATGGGTCTGCCTTCCAGTTCGGCCATCTGGGAGGCAGTTTTAAGGACCTTGCTGAAGTTTCGGAGGGTGGTGGCTCTATAAGTCCCCTCTTGCTGCACCTGGCAGATGATGACCTTACTGACGGGGACAAGAACTCTGGGGAGCCTTCATCTGAAGCAGACGTTTTAAAGATAGTAATAGGTACCGAAATGAAGGATCCGCTTCCCAGCCTGTCCATAACCAGTGGCGGGAATGGCAAAACCGTCACGACCTTGGCAGAGGCCAGTAACGTGACTCCACCGGTTTTGCAGATGAAGACTAACCCAGAAGCCGGGAGTGCTGACGCGTTGTGGAGGCCCATGCCCAAGCTGGCGCCGCTTGGATTGAAAGTGGCAACTCTGCCGGTGGACTCGGAAGGGCAGAGTAATAAAGTGATGCCCTTGTTGGCGCCTGTAGTTGCAAAATTGGCACCCAGTGGGGCAAAAACTTCGTTATCCACAACTGTTCAAGACGGACAGGATAACAAAGTGATGCCCATGTTAGCACCTGTGGTTACGAAACTGAATACTGCTGGGACCTTGCCTTCAAATTCAGCAGGCAAATAAAGGCATCTGTTTTTTATCAGAGACTGGAATGGAGATGTGGAGCGGTGTTGGAGTTCGGCAGCCTCCCTTGTCTGCAGCGCTCGTTTTCTGTATGGCATCAGCACTCTGTTCGTCTGAGGGCAGGCCCCAGCTTGAGAAATAAGTGCTATGAAACTTTATGCATTTTTACCTCATGGTTGTATTCTGGGTGTTCTCATTCCCCTTCGCAAAACAAAGATGGTCCTTAACCATTGCTGGGCACTGGTATCCTTCCAAAATTGGGTCCTTCACACAAATAGTTTGTCAAAGGACTGAGAAATCTGGGCTGTTGAAAGAGACAGACACACACATCCCCGCAGGGAGGCAGCTGTCTTGTTTGGGGGGGAAAATCTGGATTACTTGGTTTTGTACCAGGCAAATTATCTATGCAGAAATGGGATTGTTCACATTCGCTGGTTTTAGTGTTTGCAGAACGTGATGAATGTGCAGAAATGAGACTGCGGTTACGCTCAAACTTGTTACCTAGAGCAGCGGAAGGGAAACCTGAGACTGTGCAGAGGGCTGCAGTGGAAAGGTTTTGTTCTTTGGTGCTAGATAGTTCTCTGGCAGAGACTCTCTTTAGGAGCTTATGCACAGAAGATTTTAATAAACATCTATAACTCACTACATGGGAATCGCGTTTCCCAGTGTAATTAGAAGTAGGACAGTATGTTAACTTTAATAAAACTACTAAAAAGAACCCTCACTGTCACCTCCTGCCCCTATACGAATACTCCCTCCTTTGATGCGTAGGAAGGAAAAATCACAAGGAGCAGAAGCAGATTTGGGCCACCCTATTGCTATGTCTTTAAATACATTGCTGAAATAGCTTGAGTGTTTTCCCAGTTCTTGTTTTCTTTCCTCCTGTCGTTCTCCGAGATGTATTCGGTGGCTAGGAATGTTCATAGGAAGCGTTGCTTTGTAAAAGTACAGAACACTTTCAGCTTTCAGGACTGTTGTAGCCTAGTGTGAATGAGCGAGGTGTATATGTGAATGTACATATGAAAATATGTGAATATCTTTCCAAACCTTCCATTTCTTTATAAATTCAGGAAAGGTACTCAGAGGTTTCTCACTGCGTTTGCACAAGTTGTGTATAGCAAAAAAAGTCAACAAAAATGCTCATTACCAGGGAAATAGGGCAGTATTGAATCACAAGATGTATTTTTTATTCTTCTCTGCCACTGCTTACTCAATAACCTGTAGATACTCTTCACTGTTCAGCTGTTGGATGTGAAGGGCCTGCAGACTGTAAAGATATTTATATTTTTGTACACAACTTTTGTTTTCATAGTTTTCTTGAGAAATTAAATTTTCAGCCTAGGAGAGATGATTTGTTAATGAGTGTATACACAATCTTTTCCTATCAAGTTTGTAAATATGATTTATGGTGCGCTTGAGGGGCTTCTTAACTGCTCCGAAAAGGTAAAACACGTCGCCATGAAAATGACGTAGAATTTGGTGGGTGGTGCATTTCGATTTCTGTTAGGAATGTAATCCCCTGTCTTACTGTTCCAGCAGCGGCAGCTGGGTGCCCACCCCCCACCCCCCAGATCCCTCATCTCTGGCAGTAACGCAGGGATTTGCTCTCTCCAGCGCGGAGGCTGTGCGGGTGTTGCGAGGGGTGTTCTGCCACGCGTGGGGAGCAGCGTTTGTGCGGCCGCGAGCCGCGTGTTCCGGGTCTGTCTGGGTGGGATCCGTCGGGGGTACACATACCTGGGGTGTTTCCTCGTCTGTTTTATGATACTGTGCTGCAGAGGGGAGAAGCCCTTCAAGCTGGGTTTGCGTACAGTTACTCCAGAGCCCACGTCCAAAAGGTTCCTCACCTGGCCGTTCTGAACGGCGTGTTTTAAAGCAGTCGTGTTCATTGCCTTCTGCGTATTTACTGGTTTAATATTTGATGCAAGTCCTCCATCCGTGATTTGGAAGAGGGGAGTATGGGTCAGCATGAGTGTCCTGCAGGGTCGTGTGGTTGTCAGTGAATGCCTTAGAAAAAGGAATTCACAACGTGAATCAAGTATTTAGACATGCGTTGCTTATTATCAAAGAATTTTAACCTTATCTTAAACCAGTGGAAATCTGGAGTAACTGAACGAGTTTAGTAGCACTGCATCAGATTTAAATTCACTTATCTGGGAAATCTGGTTCTGAGCATTTCTAATAGGCTGAAGTTGCTCATTTTAATACCTACGGCCCTGTGTTCCTCCTACGTGTGAAACGGCAGCCAGGACGGTGCTGCGATGCTGTTCAGATTCCTAATCCCTGACCTTTCTTTCTGCACCTCATCCTTCTGTGGTTCCAAAAGGCTGATTTTAATCACGGAATTGTGTGCTAATCGTACCCGAGTAGCTTTTTTAAAGAAGCACGTGTGCTTTGCATACTTTGTGGGACAGAGAACGCTGTAACGTGAAAACCATTCGAACATTATCTAAAATAAATGCTGTACTTTTGAGTATTTGCCCATTATCAAGGTAGTGGAAAACGCCTGGATGTGTTTCCTGTTTGGCACTGGGCAGTGAAGAATTCGACTGCAGTAGAAACGTACTGTGTAACGCTGGCAGCAAAAACGTTTGGTTCCTGAATGTGATTACTGAATTAACTACGAACAGACACCACATTTGGCCGCAAAAGGCGGTAGTTGGTGCGGTTCTGGGAGGGATCTGTGATGGGTTCTGCCAGGCAACAAAGCGCGTTTGAAATGTTCCTCGTCTTTGCTCCCCTTGTTCCACAGTCTCATGTCCGCAGTTTGGTTTTTTTTTTGGTTTTTTTTTTGCTTTGAGTTTAAACGCTGACTCTTTTTTCGCTCCTCCCTCAAGCTCCCACTGGTGTTGAACAAACTTTTCAAAAATTACCTATGCTGTCTTTTGAGGCAATAATGCAAGAGTGTGACATGTAATGAGAAGACTTTAGGATCAGGAGAAGAAAGGAAACCCCTGCAAGGCGCACGTTTTCACTAGACCAAGAGACCCGGAGATTTTCTTTGTTTTTTACACATCTGTAAATAGACTGGAATGTTTTTAAGAATATAATGAAATGTCAGATTTAGCTTTTTTCCTTTTATATATTAAAATATATCTTTCCCTCTTTTCTGCTTTTGAAAAATTGATATTTTTGTAGAAATCTTAACAGTACAGGACTCAAATAACTATATGTGAGGGACAAAGTGTAAAACTAAAATAAACCAACTGAGGTCGACTAGAAACTGGCTTTGCAAGTTTATTACAGGGAGGGAGAGGGCGCAGAAGTGGCGCGGTGGTGTGCTGCTGGTGACACGTGGCATTGGACCTGAGCGAGTGACACACGTCTGCTCTGAGGCAGAAGTCTTGGCAAGGCAGGCATCTGGGGGTTGGTTCGAGGCATCGGGACCGCAGGGAGGAGATTTCTCTTGTCAGTCCTGAGCCGGACGCAGGAAACGTTACCTGCTGTAAGAAGGGATTGTGGCTGCGAAATGCAGAACAGGTACCAAAGGGGCTTTGTTTTCACCAAAGCGCATCCTGAGCACGCAGCCAGGGCGGTTAACATCCCGTCGTGGCCTAACAAGAAAAAACCCAATGGCTGAAGACTAAGCCCAGATAAAATCAGCCCGCATAAAATCACTCTTCACCCTCCCTGCCCCAACCCCAGCTTAGGTTAATCCTTTGTATCGTTCCCCTCCGTGGGGCTGTACGCACAGCTGCCGGGGGAGCAGGTCTGAGGATGCTTTTTTTAGAAGAAACAGATAAAATGCCTGTAACAACTCGCCTACCTATTGCTTCTGTACCCATTAAATGGAAGATAACACACTTGCTAAGTGGTTTTTGGTTTGTTTTGGGTTTTCTTATGTTGTCTACAGATGAGCCAAGGTTGACTTGCAGAGCTGGGAAAAGAAAATACAATGAGAAATGGGAAAGAAAATACAATTACACACGAGGGTAAGTGATGGGCTGGAAAGGAGATGTTGCAGAATTATTTGTTTTATTTTAAGAGGAAGATCATCTCACAGGAAAGAATGAGTGAAAACGGGAAACGGGCAATGCAGTCAGGTAATGTATTTCTGAAAACTGCTGATTAAACCCTTCAGCAAGGCCTCATCCCATGACCCCTTATTGTAAGGGGTAAAGTTCCTTTTTGGAACAGAGAGGAACATAAGTGCGTCCAGTCAGGCTTGCAATGGAAAGGACTTGCCAGCAGGGTCCCGTGGTGACCTGTGCTGGGGGTGTGTGCGTTTTCCAGCACATTCATTGTGTTCTTGGAAACGCAGGTGACGGTACAAACAAGCTCATTGACCAGTTGGCGATGAAGAAATTCACAGTGAGTCTTTGTGGCAAGTGATCTTAAGGCCAGATTGGAGTCCATAAATGCAACCCAGGAAGGTGTGCAGAGGACCAGTTTGTCCATAATTAGCATGAATAGAATCTAATTACTGTCATTTGGGATCATGTTGACAGTGGAGGAATTGTGGCGCCATCTGTGATGGCTCAGGCCCGGTGTGTCATCTTTTTGTCTTTTTAACTGCTGCTGCGGACCGGGACGGTGTCGGGCGCTGCGGTTCGCTTGGCTGCGGGTGCAGCGGAGCCCGGCCTCGGCCGCGACCCCGCCGGGGGCTCTCGGAGCCGGGGGCCCGTGGCAGGGCGATGCCCCCCTTGCATTTCGGGACGGAACGGTGCCCTTGGGAGGTGCGGGGCCTCCGCTTGCCCGGGCGTCCTTTCCTGCGGACGAGGAAGGCGCAGCCTGTGCTTGGCCACCGGGGCTCGGTGGGCTGCGCCGCCGGGAAGCCCCTCGGCCCCGGGCCTGTAGCCACAGGGCCTGCAGCGTGCCCGGAGCGGGCCCTGTGCCGGCCGGCCCCCGGGGCCGCCAGTAGCCCGCCCGGGCGCCCAGCAGCCGCTGGCTGGCGGTGGGTGCCGGGGTCGGGGCACAAGCCGGCTGCCCTGCCCCTCCCCCCGCCCCCGGCGGCCGCTCCCCCGTGGCTCCGCTGCCCCCGGGTTACGGCCGCCGGCCCCGGCGCTCCCCCGGTGAAAGGCGGGTACCGGGCGTCAAACCGGAGGGACTCGGAGCTGGAGGCGATTCCCTCGGAGCTGCCTCGGCAGCCTCCGCTCCTGGGCGCGGGGGTGGCAGCCCCGGCCCCCTGCGCACGGGGACGGGCAGGGTCCCCTGGGCAAGCGCTCGCGGTGTCGCTGGCACCGGCTGGGGGCGAGGGACGGGCCTGTCCCCCCGGGTTTGGATTCCCTCCCTCCGGCGGGCGGCAGCGGCCCCGGGCCCCGCGGTTCCCCCGCCCGACACGGCGGGGAGGGCGCTCCGGGCTGCCCCGGGCAGTTCGTCAGCGGCTGAAACGGGGCCGGGACACCGGCCGCCTGGCGGTGACAACCGCTGTCAGCTGTGCTTAACGCCGTACGCAGCGGCCCCGAGAGCAGCCGGCCCGGCTCCCGGGCTCCTCCCGGGCCCTTCCCCGCGCCGAGCCCTCGGCACCGGGCACCGGGCGGCTGCGGGGCGGCTCCCCGCGGGCACCGGGCTCTGCGCAGCGCCGGCCCGCAGCAGCGGGGCTCCCCAGCCCGCAGCCCGACGGAACGTTCCGCTGCCGAGGTGCTAAAGGGCCTGGAAACGGGGCCTTGGATCCCTGGACTCCAGGGTCCGGTCATCTGTGATTGTTTGCAGAAAAAAATGTTAAATAAGCCCGGTGCTGTCACCAGCTGGCTACAACAGAGGCCGCAGTTAGTTTTTTAAACTGTGCTGTACCCAGTCTACATAAAACATGAAACGGGAGGATGAACGTATGACAAAAGCTCGCTGGTTTCTGAAAAGACACGATGTGTTTTCAGGCCGTGGGGACCAGTTGACCGACGACACCCCGCCCCCATTCCCCTGGACCTTCTGCATCATGACAATACGGTGAAGACTTGCTTGATTTGTAGCTACTTGGTTGTTCTGACTAACAGGTCTATTCGCAGGACGGTAGCAGCTTTACAGCTGGTTTTAGGACAGGGCACCCTTGTTCCTCCTGCGGACCGAGAATGGTGTTGCAGCAGCGCTTGCAGCCGTAGCCTCCGGCTGAACGCCTGGCCGGGGTCTCCTGCAGCAGCGGGAGGAGGAGGGTGGTTTGGTGCTGGAGGCATTGGGGTACTTTGGCAGAAGCAAGCAGGGAAGCTGCCGCCAGCTCTTGCACCACCCGTCTCTTGGTGCCTCCGCAGTGCCCTGAGTGCCAGACCCTGCTGTAGGAGCTGCACAAGCTGCTCTTGGCCCGAGGGACATGTACTCTTCTTTCTCCCCTTCTTCCACTGGTCTTTCTGCCTGCTCGGGCCGGCACCTCTGAGTCCCCATCTTCTGCATAAGGGAAAGGGCTCAGACCCTGCTGCTCCCCACACCCACCCTGGCCTGCTGTGGCGCACGCAGAGCAGCGCTGCGCAGCCCAGGCCTGTGGCTGCACTCGCCTTCTGGCTCAAGGTCAACTGGTACGCCAGTGCTGGGCTTTCTCTTCTGAGGGAGAGACTGGGGCAGCCTCCCAGCACGGGAGGGTACAGCGCAGTCCTGCTGGTCCCAGTGAGCGGAGGTCCAGTACCCGCTAAGCTGCAAACAGCAGATTGATAGCACCAGCCCAGACGTGTGCCGTGTCTCTCCAGCTGTACCCTGGCTCCCTCCGAGTGCTGCCGATCGGGCTTTACCCTGCAACCAGCACCCGCACACCTCTCCCCCCGCGGGTGGTATCTGTGCAGCCAGGGCTCGGCCGGGCAGCAGCGTCGCAGTGAGCCTGCTGCTTCCCACCGGCTCACCCTGCCCCATGCGCGATGAGGGATTGCCAGTTGTGCTCCTCTAGTCACACATCTTCCAGCCTGAGGTGTCCTAAAGCAACGATAAAAGTTTTGAGGGGATCTGCCATTCCTTGCCGAGTTGCTTTTCTCCTGAAGGAAGGACCCAGCGGTGAGCAGATGTCCGGTTTCTGTCTGTACCGGGCGAGGCCCAGAGCCGTTTGGGTAAGCGGCAGCTACAGCCACCCCTTCGCGCGGGAGCTGCTTGTGGCTTTGCACGGATGAAGCTGCGCCGCCCGCAGCCCTCAGCCCTCCCCGTGCTGGAGCACAGCTCTCGGCCAGGCAGCCTCGTCCGTGCCGAAGCCTGAGTCACCGGCAGCGCTGGGCTCTGACAATGCGTTAGCTCATGCTGCGCCTGGTGTCTGAGACGTGCTGGACCAGGACTGTACTATAAAGCGTTATGCAGCTGGAGTAAAACACGGCTCGATAAACTGTGAGTGTCCCTGTGGGGCCTGGGTGGAGCCACGTTCCATACGCTCGGCTGTGTAAAGGCAGCAGCGCCTGGACGAGTCCCTCCGGCGCGGGCAGCCCGTGGGAAGCCCCCACAGAACGTGCCCCCCAGGTGTGGGGTGAGGGGCAGCTGCCTGCTTGGCTGGGGCTTCGCTGGGTCCGGGGCACGGGGGGGCGGCGGTGGGGCCCGCTGACGGCCCCTCGCCCTTCTCTGAGGGGCTGGGACAGGTTATGGGGCTGGATAAATTTGGATGGGCCAAGCTTCAGCAAAGTCCAAGCATACGTGAATGTTTCCGTGTAGGAGGTGGATAACAGCAGGGGGACTTTTCCTGCTTTTGATGCTTTTTTTAAAATGATTTAGATCTGATGTGATTGTGCTACGGCTTGCATTGAGGTGACTGGCTGCAAAAGCATGACGGAAAAAGGAGGCGCCTGCAAATCTTTTGCAACAGGAATGATTAACTCCTGCTCCTCGACCACTGCTCTCACTTAAAGGTTACGGTGACTCTGGTTTTAAAAAATGCCTCAAGCAGCCTTTTCAGCTCATGGCCGCCTTTCAAAGCTTTAAGCTTGCTTCCTCAGCTTTTGAGTATCCGTGGCAACAAAAAAAGAAAAAAAGACACATCTTCCTGCAGAATCTCACCCCACAAATGTTTTGTGACTCTGACATATGGGGCAATCAACTTGAACCACGAGGTTTAGTCTCCAGGAAGAAATTTTAATAAATGGCTCCCACCAGGCGAGTTGAACTGATGGCAGCCACAGTGGGAATTGTTTACTACCGTGCTCCAGCATAGACAAGGCCTCATTGTCTGGCTTTGATGGAGGAAAATGTCCAGTTTCACAAACTTTGCTGAGCAAGGGAGAAAATAATTATATTGCAGATCGGTTTACAAGGGGCACATTCATGTTTGAAAGAAAACTTGATTTTCATAGGGAGAGGAAGAGAGACACAACTGCCAAAGGGAAAAGCCAGAGGCTTTGGTGACCTACTAAAATCGCCTCAAGTCAGAAGTTATTCCTGGCTGAAGGTGGGTCCCAGGGGGCCAGTTCCTTGGCTCCAGCTGGGAGGCAGGCTGCGCAAGTGGAAAGCGTGCAGGAAATCAAGCGCTCCTTTGCCTCCGGAGCTGCTCCATGCGCAGCCGGCACCGGGTGTGGGGCAGGCCGGGCAGGCGGCAGAGCTCTCGCCGTGGGAGCCGTGGTGCCCCCGGGCTCCCCAGCAGAAGCTGTGGTGGCGGTGGCAGGCTCACACATCCCATCCCCCGCCCGTAGGCACTTAGGAGCAGGTGAGTGCAGCGCTCCCCAGTCACGGCCCACTGCAGGTGGTGGGTCCCCGACACTGCTCCCCGGGTGGGTGACACTGTGCCACGGGAGTGCTGCTGCCTAGGAATTGCCTCTTTTCAACTCTCAATTACCACCATTGCGATTTCATTTACAGTATTTGAGCAAAGCGTTGGAAACGTTTTGCTTCATGTGTTTTTACTTAGGAGGATGACAGGGCAAATGTCGAAGGAGTGTGTTTTATGGTGCTGGGTTGGCTGTGACGAGCACATGCGGCTGGCCCCGGCTGCTGACGGGCTGCCTTCCCCCCGGCGCTGGGAGAATTAGCTGAAGCCACTTTGCTTGTCTCCCCAAGGGGGAGGATGTAATTATCTTCTTTTTGCAAGATTGCATGTAATTTTCTCCCCTCTATCTTAAAAAAAATAATAATGAAACAGAAGCAGAAATGAACTGTGTAACGAGCTGATAACCTATTAATTCTTTCATCAGATTGAAAATAAAGCTTGAACGAGTCTAGTGCTATAAATCTCGCTAGTTTTTTGCGAACATTTTGCTGAAGGAAATGTGACTCCTCTTTGCAGGAAGCTGCAGCGCCAGCGTAAACCCAGTTTGTTGTCATGGCAATGTCAGTAGTTGCCTTATCTGTATGCCAGGTTGTAGGTACTTGTAGGATCATAGGAAAATTCAGGTGGGAACTGACCTCTGGAGATCTGTAGTCTTGTCTCCTGCTCAGGGCAGGCTCAGCCACGAGACCAAACCAGGTTACTCAGGGCTTTCCCCAGCCAGGACTTAAAAAACTCAAGGGATGGAGATGGTGCCACCTCCCTGAGCAACATTTCTAGGCTGTTACTACCAGCCTTTCAGCCTTCCTAATTCCAGTCATTCTGGAGTAATATTTGGGTCTGCTGTGGTTTTCATATTTATTCATCATGTTCTCTATTTTTCACCACCTTGAGTCTACCCGGAAGATTTTCCCTTCCACTTCAACTTCTTTCCCTGTCTGCGAGGCTATTACACCTTGCTTCAATACTCATGAACATACTAGCTCAGGCCACGCCGCTATCTTGCACGCTCTTATCTGCTGGGGTTTTTGATGCCATGTCCATCACCGTGACACCTAGAGTTTCTCCTGTGCACTTAAGGTCTGGCTATGGTTTTATATTTCCCTCTCTTTCAGTCAGTCGTCTTGCCAGATGACTAATTCACTGTGTTTTCTTGTATTTGACATTTGTTTTTTGCCCACATTGGCACTGCTTTAGGAAAGCATCCCTAGGCAGAACAGTATTTGCACATTAGCAACAGGAACAAATGCATCCGTACGTACAAGTTAAATATGCGCTCGACTGCTCCTCACATAGACTCGCGCGCACGCAGATGTTGCCATTAATCCCAGTTCTTCCCATTTGTCATCATCTGTGTAAAGTGTACTGGCCTAAAGAAAGGCGAGCACGTGCGTGTTTGTGCGTGCCCTTGTCCTGAAGGGCACCCACTTGCCAAGTCCCTTTTGACGAGGTTGTTTCGTGAGTGTTGTGTTTCACTCTTCTCCTGCTTGTATCATATTTAGTATACTGTGTCCTGAGGGCAACTGCTGCCCAAGGTTTGTCCTGTTTAATTGAATTATGGTTGCCATGGGTAGTGGAAAGGTCAGATTTTGTTCTGCATGGTGAATCCCACAACCCAGAGGAAGGGGGAAACCTAGTTCTCAAAGTCTGCGTCAATGAGCCAGGGGTCGAGCTGATGAGGATTCTAAAAGGGGCTTATGGTAATTTGCAGCCCTGCTTCCCAAGGAAACGCAGTTGGAGTTGGGTACCAGATTTAGGCTCGTTGGGAAACCCCAGCTCCACAGCCAAATGCCACAGCTTTTTTTGTGCCTATCTCCATGCCATCTCTCTGCTTTCTGGCCGGAGACTCCTCTGGGACAGAGCTGTGCTTTGCCTCAGACACCTACCAAAGTCAGAGAGCCTCTCTAGAGGACCAAGCACAAGTGAAGGGACTGACATAAACTGCATAGTTCTAGGTAGGGCTGGGCAGGGTACTGGCAACGGGTCTGGAAAAACACAAATAGATGCCACGCCAGCTTTTCTGGTACTTGGTTTCTGAACAGCATGAAATGTAGTTTGCATTTCAGCCCCTGTGCCCCATTTCAGCATCTCTGAGGTGAGAGGATGGAGCTTGCAGCTCAGGGACGGATGGCACAATGCTAAGCCCTCCCCAGGCTCTGTAACAACCCCTTGGGGCCTCTGTACTGCCCTCTGTACCAACGCAACGTACAGACTGGAACACAGCCCTGCCTGCTGCAGGAGGGGGACGCAGAGGTGCGCACCCCGGTAGGAAGCAGCAGAACACCTCTGCAGGAGGGTCTAGGACACAGCAGGAAGTTTTGGAAAAACTCTCTTGCAAGGTTTCGTTTCAATCTTTGCTTTTTGTTTTTAAGGACGTGAAAGGCAAAAAACCAATCAAGTAAAGGGAACATTCATGAGAGGTGACCCTCCAGGCAGGACTTCATGAGAGCAGATGGGGAAACTGAGGCAAAAGGCAGTGCTTGAAACCTGGCCAGCCAAGTGTTGCTCAACAACAAGAAAGAAAGAGAGAGGTAACTTGGATGCTACATTTCATTTGATTTTCCAACATTCATACATGAGCCCTAACGCGGAGGGCAGGGCTGTGACATGAGAAGAAATTTAGAACATTATCAACACACTAAGTGTGATTGCAGGAGACATAGCAAGCAGCTGCAAAAACCAATATACATCGAAGAAGGTCCCCCGTGGAGAGTCGGCCAAGTCACGACAATCACGCCAACATGGCTACATGCCGCGCTCCCTTTATTAAACAAACAGGTCATATTTATAACTTAAACCGACCGCTCACCCGACTTTACACCCAGGTGATTGGGTAAGAGTCTCTGGCCACGCGGGCGTCCGCATCGCTGACCGGTGGGCACGCTGCAGGCGCCGGGTCAGAGTGTGCCGCGGAGAGTGTGCTGATTTCGCGGTTCCCAGGACTTGCTCTGCACCTGGCTTCTTGTTCGTGCACAGCTTGTTTTCTTTCTCACCCTGCTTGTTCCCAAGACAATTTAAAGTTGCTCTGCAGCTTTAACTAACAGGCCTGGGTTGTCCAACCCGGACAATGGTAACATATGTCCTCGGTCCTTTAAAAATCCCTCTACAATACATAGGTGGATTTCATGGCTTGCAATATAATGCTTTGACATCACTTGTCATCAGAGGGACTTTCATTTTTGCTTGCTCGCTTACAGTTTTGCTGTAGTTCTTTGATTTTGCTAACAGTAGTAATAATAAAAGGCATCTGTGTAGGCCAGACAGCTGTACAGTACATTCAAGCTGCAAGATGTGTCATGCCATCATTTTTCTCAGGGTAAAACCCAAAGCTGGCTGAGTTGTGGCTTACAGTGTCAGCTTGCTGAGGAACACCAAGAGCAAGACTAATTCCAGCCAGGGCACTGCCTGCTTTGGGCTTGCAGAAGATATTTGTGCTGCATTGTTCTCTGTAATTACTGCTCTCTGGAAACATAAGGCATGGGATGAAGGGGAATGAAACAAACAGGCTTATTTGGGTCAATTACAAAAGTACGGGCTAATTGCAAACAAAGTGGTAAAACAGGAGCAGACGGGGCTCAGAGGAAAACAATGTCAACAGTGACCTACATAGTCTCAGGGAGGGGGGCTGGACAGCAGGCGGTGGGGAACGCAGAGCTCAGCACGAGAGGGGTTTGCATGCTTCTCTCCTTTCAGGTCCCTGGGCCGGAGCCAGCCTGTGCGCCGAGTGCTGTCTGTGCAGCCTGCACAGAGCTGGCCTAAACACCTAAGAACACCCAGGGAGACATCAGCCAAGTGATGCAGAGGCATTGCTCCCATGTGGCATTTAGCCCTGCAGGAAGCTGCAAGGCTTCTTCCCTGGGCCTCAGCTCAGGGCAGACCCAGAAAATAAGCCCCCCCGTGCTTCCCACGCAGAACAGCCCTGTAGTGAAAGCAGTGTAGTTCGTGCGCTCTTGCTTATGCTGCCAGAGGGAGGACAAGTGAAGGACAATCAGCTGCTTAGACACATGCTGGAAAATACATCTTGTGATCCCTTTCTGTGCCTGTAACAGTAAGGAGCTCTCTCTAACCTCACCTGATCCAGCATAACCTCACCCAACCCAGCCCTTCTACAGGAAACAGGCCCTTAGGTGATCTTAAAGCAGTAAGCGAGCAGCTTTCAACCTCCGCTCAGTGAGCCCTTGTGAGTACATTCAAGACGTTGGTGAAAGGTGGCAGTTCTTGAGTACCCTTCACAAACGCCCTAAAGGCACTGCCAGTGGGCTGAAGCGTGTAGGTATCTGCACCTCCGCTCACTGCAAAATGTTTATGGGCCCAAACTGGGAAAGGTATAAAGTGCCTGCTCCAAGGGAAATCTTTGTCATACCTCACAGAGTTCAACGGTAAATTTATCCTTGTGCTTCATATTTCCAGAGAGCGGTAATTAAGGAAAACAGTGGAACACAAATAACACCTACAAAAGGGAACAGAGATTTGGCATCCGCTATTTAAGTACCAGCTCAGTCAAATGCTTTCCTGCCATCATTTTCTGCTCTGGATTCCCCTCGCAGGTAGGGACCTCCATACCCAATACCCAATCCGTGTGCCTGCCAGCCCTGGTGCCTGGCCAGCCGATGAGAGACACCCCTCTCCTATCCGCACACTGCTGTTCTTGTCTCTACCCACATCTAGGGTTCCAGGTAACTACTCTTTAAAAAAGACAGTTTTCGAGCAAGACTGCAGTTCCACTGTGGGCTTCTGAGACTGTCAAGCCATTTGGTCCTGTGTGTAAATTGGACCAGACACATTTAGATCTAAGCTTAAAGAAACCTCCAAGCATTAGCCTGGTAACGTGTCACGGCTTACCTGAGCAGCCAAAGCTGTGGTGGTGGGGAGTTCACAGGACCCAGACAGCATCCAGGCTGAGTTTTGCCTTCGCACTCGCTGTACGTCCTCTCTTACAGCCTCCACGTGGACAGCAGGAAGATATTTACATTCAGCAGCTACTACATGGTATTCTGATCCCCTGCCACTGAAAAATGACCACCACAGACAGGTCCTGCTTCTGGCAAAAATTTAGTAGAGCTGTAACATATCTTACCTCCCTCCCAAACTGGCTAACGCACAATGTGTGGGACAGGCCACAGCTGGCGGGGATAACTGTTCACACGTAGTGCTGCACTAGCTGAGAAGCTGGAACACAAGTAGCTGGGGCTGCAGCGTGACCCTCGGGGAGCTGCAGGCACCTGCAGTGCCCTGGCAGGCTTGTCCCCACCACAAAGCATCCAAGCACTGATGTGGCTCTCTTGAGGACCATTCACAGCACATGCTGCCAGAGGTGGCTGCGAGAAGTCCCGCAACCATTCCTCCAGGCTTAAATCAGCTGGCCCAGATTTTTGTTTGAACAATCACATCTGCCAGCTGACAGCAAGCCTGGAAGCACACCTTGCTGCACACCGGATGCGCACGTGCCTCAGGCACCAGGTGAGTCAGAGCATGGCCAGGGTTTGACAGCTGAACGGACACATGTGTGCACTTCGCTAATTACGTTAAAAGTAGTTTTAAATGAGGGCAAGGATTTTGTTGATCCCTTGAAATACAAGACTGAGACATAACTGGGCTAGTTTACCTGTATATAATAGCAGAGCCAAAATTTAAACGGATTTGTCATTTTTTCCTTCAGTTAGAAGCACATTCTTCTAATTCAGAAAAAAAAAATAGTTTAGCTGTGCTTAGGCCTTCTGAGTACATCTGTGCACGGTTTGTCTTACTACAGAAATTACCTATCCTTGGTGGATACGAGCCTTTTCTAAGCAGCATCCTCCTGTCTTCAATTGGGCTTTCTACACTACATATTTTTCTCATATTCCCCATGCTTTCCCTTAATCAGCACAATTTCCTGGCAGCCAGCTGAACGGCATTCATGCATGTGTATTTTTCTGTTTTTTAAAGCTCAGCTGCAATCTGTTCTCAGGCATATTCTCCCTGGATGCATTATGACCCATAGATGTCCATGTGACTTTTCCATGGGAACACATGCAGAAAAGACCCTGTGTAATTGCTGGAGGGAATCTAAACATTTCAAGTCAGGTACCAGAAGCCTAATGCAAAGACCCAGGCTACAGTTGGAAACAATTTCCAGAAACTCGTTCTGCTTATCCCTTGTAGCTGTGGAAATAAAGGAGAGAGAGAGAGGAAGGGACAAAGCTCACTGTGGGAAAACAAGTCAACAAAACCAACTGACTCTGGGCTTGATCACTTGACATGCTGTACATAGAGCTTTGGCCTGCAAAAGAATCCTCGGTGCCTTTTGCCTGGCCGAACTCACATCTAATTGAGAGGTTAATAATGAAATTACTATTAAGCTTTCAGTTGTTTTCATAGTTGGAGAAAAAATAAATATAAAATGTCCTCTATATATTGCATGCTAGCTGCTTTTGCCCTCTACCCATCTAGTTTATCACGTAGTTATTTTTATTGTGGACTAGACCAAAGCTATTTATCTCTCCTCCTCCACCCTCTCTCCCTGTCTGAGTGCCTGCTGTTCACCGTTCTAACAAGTCAACAGGTGGGAACAGGCATTAGGACTCTGCTGAAGCAACACCCTGTGAGGCTAAAATGATAACCATTAGCCTGACTGGAAAGCAGCGCCGTGATCCTTTCAAGGTTCTTACAGAAGACCGAACGCTCTTCTTCCACAGAGCGTCAAAGTTTGTGGGGAAAATGTGTTCTCTGCTCTTGGTCTGAAAGCTGATGAGGAAAACGGCAGTGAGGGGGTGGAGCAAAATGCCTCCCCACTATTTTTGCAGACACACATCAGCAAGTTCAGCCCATGCTCTAAGCTGTCTGGTAGCAATGTATGTGCAGGAGTGTGACGCTGAGCCCTGACTAACTCACCTGGTCTCTGAGCTGGCCTCAATTGCTCATGCTGGCTGCCACAACTTGCAGTTTGGAGCTCCCTCTAGTACCAGGAGAGCAGGTCAGCTCCGGCATGTCGGTGTCTGAAAAAATGAAGACCTTTCTCAGATCGGTTTCTTTAAGAAATCAACAAAAAGATGGCAAAAAACAAGCGGATCAAGGAACTGTCCTGGTCATGGCTGCAGTGTGGTATCAACACGCTGGGGGGTTCCAGAAGCACGGAGCGCCTTGCTGGCCCATCACACAGCGCCGGGGCAGCACTGGGGGGATGGGACCGCTGCCCGCATGCAGCCAGCGCAGCACAGCTGGCTGGAGAGTCACCTCCCGCTCCCTGCCTGGCCGCAGGTGGTGAGAGGGGCTTTGTGTCTAAGAACAAGTCAAGGAAAGGATTTAATAGCACACTGAGAGGGCTTGTGTAGCACTTCTGCTCCGTTGCTTTGTGTCTTCTTTTACATGATAACTTTTTTATCAGGATATTTTTGAGTAGGAAAATAATTTTGTTTAAAATCACTTCTAAGATGTTCCTTTTGTTTGGAGCCCTACAGGAGAATTACAGGATTATTTGCAAGATGCTATTTCTTAGAAAAGCACAGAGGATTTCTGCAGTAGAGAAAAACATTCTCAGATACTTCGTTACCTAATGCTTAAAAATACAGCACTTAATGCACTGAGGCATCTGTTCTCATTACTTATGGCATCCCTCAGAAGACCACTTTAAGAACACATCACTCAAGATCAAATGCTGCAAATGCCAAAGAAAAATGATGTAATTTATTCACGGTACATTGTCCTTTCTGGCAAGGAAGAAATCATGACCTCTAGAGCAAAGCTGAAAATGCTGTTGCCTTCGGTTATCATTAACTGATCTCAGCCAAGATGCTGCCCTGTGGAGACAGGCTCTACAGGAACATCCTGTAAAAGACAAGCCTTGTTCTGAAGTAAAGCAATCTACAAAAAAGCAAGCAATCGTGAGAAGGCAATAGCAGCACAACAAAAGGAAGAGCAGTATTGCCGGGGTGGGTGAGCACAGCGAGAAGCACACACACCATCACAAGCCACACGTGTGCCTTTAATGAGCTTCGACAGAAGCAGCAGCAATGACTGGCCAGCAGATTACCAGCTTAACTGCTGCCGTGGGAGAGCTTATTTTGGACACCGTGAGCATGAGTAACATCAGGAGGCGTATCATGGAACAGTGGGTTTAGCAACTGCTTCTAGACATGCCACTGGATGAAAAGTAGAAGTTTATTTCTCTTTGAGTTGTTTGGTACTTATTGGAGGATAGGACTGGCAGAACAGAAGCCATGCAGGTTAGCATCATCTCCTCTGGTTTCACCCAAGCTAAAGCTCTAGTAGTTGTAGAGTCAGTGCAAGGGTTTGATTGAATCTTTCATAAATTTGATATTACAATTGGAAAATTGAGCCCTTCTATCGATGTGGTAGGTGTGTGGTAAGACTCGTACTGCAATACCTAGAGGAAGCTGGTGATTCCTGCTTGTTTTCTTTTGTGTTAATATAATCAAAGAAAAAAAGAGCAAGTGTTTGTATTAATAAAACTATAGAAAAAGTTTATTTACAAATCACTGGCAAGATCCTACTATTTAGGATGAGCCGTGACATTTTGTCCTGCTTAAAAAATAACTCTAGTATGCTCTAGTCACAAAATCAGAAACACCCGTTCCCCGTCCCAGTTCCTTTTCACAGAATTTAGAAGTCCACTGATGTTTCACAGTTAGCCTGTCTCTTCAGTCGCTTCACAGACACAAAGAATTGTAATCACAAATCACTTTATGCTGTGCTCAGCTTTCAACAAAAGAGGAACAATGCTAGTTCCTTTTGAACAGCATCTCCCAAGCAAACATCTCAGCTGTCCCTTGTTTTCAAAGACATCCCTCAGTTCTTCCGCAAATGTATGCATGTTTCTCCCAAATGTGATGACTCTAACGTTTTACTGTTGAACAGCAGAAATTTAAGAACTATCAACTTTTTCTTTTTTTTTTTTCTCTCCCAGCACAGTGCCAGGGCCCAGTCCTTTACAGGCTGGTGCACATTTTTAACTTTACCATGCCCAGTGTGAGTTCCACTCGCTAGAACTGACAGTCTGGACAAAACTAAGCACACGTAAAACTTCATAGAAGAGCAATTTTATTTTTGCAGCAGCAGCTCTGGTTTCCTTCATGAATTTCTCCTCACCCTTAGCAACAGGGCACTGTTATTCAGCAACAGGACAATAGGGTCGGTAGGAACAGGCAACATTCACATTTTTCTTGAAGAATCCTTTCCTTATGTGCTACCTCTTGGGTTGCAGGCCATGTCTGGGGCTGAAAGCCAAGATACCTAAATGATTCTAGGATTCTATACTTATGTTCCTAGCTCCCATGGACTTCCATTACTTTTATTTTAAAAATAATTGCAAGGTTACCAGCTCTTGCAATTCTATTGTAAATTTCACAAAATTTGGTATCTTTTGGAAAGCCCCAGGTCCTGGAACCTCGTGACCTTTTGACATAGAAACAAGCATGGATTTCTCTATGGTACCTGTGTATCAAAGCTAAAAGCCTGACAAAAGTTAGAAACTGATATTTTAAATTTACTTCCTGCAGGTTACTATGACATGACTGAAGCTGATAAGAGATTAGAAAGACATCCTGTGTTATGCCTCTGAGTGTTTTTATCAATACATGCAGGTTTCTGACCAGTCAAACCTTAACATCCCAGTCCTGCAAGCCCTTGTGCCTGACCGGAATCCCACTTTGAATACAAACAATCTTTTCTTGAAATTCAGGTGGTGCAGGTTCACACAGTCACAAGCCGTGATGGTGGCAGCGTGCTGGCCACAATGGGCACCATCAAGGGGAAGACCATAGCCCATGTGGATCATCTGTTGTGGGAAATCTCTGCCTGAACTTCAGCACACTTTCGTGGACTTTACTTTTGGAACAATCATCTCCGATTGCTGTGGGTACTCTGGGCTTGAATTAGTCACTGAAGATGGGACAGTCACCAAAGATGGGAAGGGGGGGTGGGCACCCACAATGGGAAATGGGGAGCCGGAAAGATGCTCTGAGGACAGATTCCAATAAATGGCAGAGCATGTGAAGGAAGGGGGTGCTAGCAGGACTTTCCCATCCTAAGAGTGCTTATTTTCTTTCCCTGCCTTTAGGCCTTTGGTGTGGTATCTTTTGGTATGTTAGGCCAGTGTGGACACACACAGGCTCTTCGAACTCTTAGAGAGAGGGTTACATCCTAAATGTACGCCCTTTGATATCCATTCAGACTTGGTGGCCGGTGAAATCTGCCCCCCCCGTCTCCTCTCACGTGGTTAGTAGCTGCCATGGCGTGGCAGGGCAGCTGCCTGTCCCCACTTGGGAAGCACAGGAACCAGCGCAGTGGCTTCTGAACTCTCCCGTGGGGAACAGGTGTTGGGCAGCTACAGAGCACAGCCTTCTTGCTGGCCTGGTGTACGTTTGCTGCTAGGCCCTCGCCTGCCAGGGGCCAGCACGCAAGCGTCCACATTTGTGACTCCGTGGGCTCCATCCCTGCATCTTGATGTGACAGTGCGCTGTCCGGCTCCCGGCAAAAACTTGGGAGAGCTGATGGAAGAAGGAGTTCCAGGACCTCCTGGAACAGGTGGGAACATCTGGAGTGCTACCAGGACACTGTACCAGGCTGTGGGGTCCCATGGTCATCCAGGAACACCCAGCTCAGCTGCTATGGGTTTGATTTTGCTGGCAGCCTCCATCCTGGCTAGCTCTGTGACTGCTGTAGCCCCAGTAGAGGACACAGAGCATTAGACGTGCACCACCTGAGCCAGCCTACCCGGCAGTAAGGCGCTCACTCAACACTCACCTCCGTAGCAAAATGCAGGACCCACATCTTTCCTGAAGCACCCTCAGCACCATGGCCCTCAAGAAGGCCTGGAGACCCCACGGGTGCCATGGCAATGCTGTGTGCGGCAAGGCCAGCCCGGCTATCCCACAGCACACGGGCACGGGCTGACCCCGCGGTCCCCTCTCCCACCCGGGGTGGCAGGACAGCAGCCCCACAGCCCCCCGCCCTGTCACTTCCCCGGGGGGGTCCCCTCAGCACTGGCAGGCTGTGACACCGAGCCAGAAATGGCTCCCCAGTGCGTGAGGCTGGCGGGGCGGTGCAGCACCCCCTGCCCCAGGCATGGGGACAGCGGCAGGGAGCACGCAGCCCAGAGCCCCGAGGGTGGTGAGGGCCCTGAGGGGGGGAAGCACACAGCCTAGGGCCCTGACGGGGGGAGGCAGTGAGGAGAGGCGGGGGCACACGGCCCGAGGCCCTGTGGCGGGGGGGGGGGGCGCCTCACTGCGCCCCCTCGCCTTCCCGCGGGTCCGGCCCGTCTGCCGGCTGGGGGCCGCGCTCCCGGTGCCCCCTCAGAGCCCCGCTGCCCCCTCAGAGCCCAGTTTCCGCTGCGCGGCGCGATCCCTCCGCCGGATCCCTGCCCCGTGTCCCTCCGCCGCCCCCCCGCTCCGCGCCGCGGCCTGACCCGCGCGGGCCGCCGTAGCGCGGGCGGGCGGCCGCGGGGCTGCCGGGGGGGGGGCGGCGGGGCGGGCGCTCGGCTCTGGGCCGCTGCGGCCGGCGCGGGGCTTGGCGGGCGGCTCGGCCCCCCGCGCCTGGCCGAGTCCTGAGGCTGCGGAGCCGCCCCCTCGCTGCCGCCGCCGCCGAGGGTACGGCCCCCGCCCCGCCCGCGGGGGCGGCCCGCGCCGCGGCCCCTCCTCGGGGGAGGCCGGCTGCATGGGCAGGCGCTGCGGGGCACCGTGGGCGCCGGCCTCGGCGGCGGAGCCGCTCCTGGGCGCCAGGTAGGAGAGGCTGAGCCGGCGGGTTCGGCGGGGGCTGGGGCGGGGGCGCCCCGCAGGCCGCAGCGGGAGGGGGTGGCGGCGGCTGTGCCGATCGGACCTTCCGCTCCCCCTCCTCCCCCCTTTTTCGCCCGCTTCCCGCCGCCCCCGTTTGCAGCGGGGGCTTCCAGCCGGCCGGGCCGCGGGGGGGCGAGCCGGGGTCTGCGGCCGCGGGAGGCGTGCCGGGGGCGGGGGTGCCGTGCGGTCCGCCTGCCTCCTCGGGGCACCCGCTGCAGATGTGTGCTCCGAGCGGAGCCAGACCGTGAGCGGGGAACTCCCCGCGTTTGCTCTCGGTGGGCTTCCGCGGCTTGCCGTTCGGTCACCGAGCGCTGCGGGCCGCGAGGGTGCGGTGCGGTGCGGTGGGTGCCTGTGGGGCAGCGGTGGGGTTGGGTGCACCCACAGCCGCTCCCGTGGCACGAGGCTTTGCCTTTGTTGTAAGGTGATACTGAAGTGCAGAAGGTCTAAATTTTGGATCAGGGCATTGGTTTAGATGTGCTAATTGATACTTAAAAAGGATGATGGTTTTTGTGGAAGCCTCCGAGAATAAGTAATGTTGTGCCCACCAGTGGACTCTTGCCTTTGGCGTTTCTTGGTGAAGAACGAGGCTAGAATTTATTGCAAATGCCGGATTGACTCACAGGGGCATCTTTCAGTTTAGGTTACTGCTGATTTGATCCTCTGGACTCTGCAAAAGGAAAGCCTGCCAGCCTCTGTGAATAGCTTTGCAGTGTAACAGGAGTGGAGTTCCCAAGCAGAATCGCTGAGAGATATGTGAACGCGTGTGAGCAAAGCTGAGCACGTTGGTATTCCTGCCTCAAACCTGGGCTCGTTCCCCAGGCACAGTTTGCCTGTGGGGTGAATACCCTCTTGGCACCTGAAGATGATGTCGGTCGAAGGGTCTACAATAACAAGTCGGATCAAAAACCTACTTCGCTCCCCTTCCATTAAGCTGAGGAGAAGCAAGCCTGGGAACAAGCGTGAAGATATAGGCAGCAAGGTGAGTGCCATGTGGTGCGGCCGGCATGCTTTAACTTTGTTGCCTAAGGTCCTGTCTGTACAAACAATGCTGCTGTGGGAGACCTGGTGTAACTGTAGAGTGGTGCAGAGCAACTGATACATGACTGTAGTCTGTCTTTTAGTTGGGGCCTTTACTGCACTGTGGATCCTTGCTAAAGCCCAGATCCCCACTTCTGAGACACACTCTTTTCACTTGTGTGGTACGTACTGGGTCTGTATCCGAAAGTTTTTGGGATTTCGTGCATTGTGGTGTGTGTTGTTATGGATGCCTGACAGGAGAAATAGAATTCTGCCTCTTCCTCCATGTTCCCAACTGCTAACCTCCATTACCAGCAGCTAATGAGACACAAGAGCCTGTTCATCTCTGTAAGCACTTGCTCTCAACCCTGCAAAAGAGTGTTCTGTGAGCATGTGGGGAAGGGTAGGAGGATCCAAAAGATGGAGGATGTGAGATATGTCTCGGAGGTGAGTGTTCAGATGGGGTCTGTGCTCCACAGGCCTGCTGGATGAGCTTTCCTCTGTGTTCCTCCTCCGTGTGCCTCAGATCCGCTTCCCTTGGGGATGTCTTGTCTGGGGTGTCATTGCTTCTACCTGAAAAATCCATCATTCTTCTTGGTGGCATGGAGAATTCCTGCCAGTCACTCACTGGGAATTGACTGGTGTCATGAGGAGAGGAGGATGACTTAACCCCAGCTGCAGGGAGAACAGGAGCTGGATGGCATTGCCTTGTGCTGACAGCAGGTGCCTCTGAGTCAGGGCTCCTCATTCTCCCCCTGCCACTGATTCACCTGTAAACCTGGGCAAATCACAGCCTTTGCATAGCTCGCTCTCCACATAAGTAGAAAGCTTAATCCCTCCCACCTTGTGAAGACTCACTAATAAATAAGAAATGCTTGTAATCCATGACTGGAAAGCACATTCATTTGTCTCAAAACAGTACTGCTTCAAAATTTCTCTCTCAGGGTGAAGAGTGTGATTAAAACTTCAGGGGAAATAAATGACACCTTACTTAAATGGCCTGTCCCCAGCCTGCAGTCCTGGTCTCAGAACTCTTGGTTCAGGTCAGAGTTTCCCTGAGATGGCTGTTTAATACCAAGGAACACAATATACTACTTTTGTCAAGCAAGAGAAAAACCTGCTCAGGTTCCTCAAAGTTGTTTAGAGGAGGGTCCTTGGTGTTTGTGCATGACCTCGGTGTGTGCAATGTGTTGCATTTAATGCAGCCTGTGGACTGCCAGTGAAATGTACTTTGTAGCTATTGCTGAGGAGCAGTTTGTTGATCTCTATTCTGCAGAGACCTCTGTTGAAAGAGCCAAAAGCCACCTGTACCACCATGTACTACAGCAGGCACTGGATTCTGGCTCTAGGAACGGGAGCTGAGGGCTGCACACTCCTTTTCAGAGCTGGGACCTGCTGCTACGTATGCTGGCTGTTCCCTGATACCCGTTTCATTTTGTTTTGCTTTGACATGAGTTTTGGAGGAGCTCCGTTGTATCCTTTGTGCTGTCTTCCAGTGTGCAGCCAGGGCTGTCTGATCCCCTAGGGATATCGTGGATTCATTGGAACACCATCAAATTAGGGTTTGAGGATTTTGTGTATCTTGTTAGTACAAGCAGTTTATCAGTGAGATGCAAAGGAATCGATGGGGAGTTTGCTGGCAGAAGCAATTTGTCAGGATGAGGAGTTAGGTGCTGGTGATGGTTTCCTAAAGCAATCTGCTCTGAATTCCCTCAAGTGAGTTATGGCCTGCCTTCAGCGGGACAGCTGGAGCAGGCAAGGCAAAAAGGAGTGGGCCCCTTACCAAAGATCCAACATATGTTGGATGTCTGTGGAGATGTTCCCTCTGCTATGTGTGTGCTCCACTGCCTTCCAAGGTGAGAAGCAGCACTACTTTTCTAAAATAGCAGGAAACAGATCCTCTCAGTCTCCAGTTTGTTGTGAGTGTAAATCCTTTGGAAATGAAGCTGAGCATCATACACATCGCTTTTGAAGGATCCTTGCTGACCTGCAGGGAGGGTTTTTTCAGGCTGCTTTGTCTCTTGGACTTTTTGAGAAATGACTGCTCCAAGAGACGCATGTGACTCTAGTCACATGAAATATGGAAGGGGCTATGAAGCTGGTAGCTTTGGCTGGTCGCCTATGCTGAATGCTGCTTGGTTGCATAGGATGGAGTAAGACTGCGGCGCTAAGGTAATGCCTGAAAGGTGATAGTGTGCTTTGTACGTGCAGATGTAGGTGAAGAGCAAGCCCTCAACAGCCCTGTGGTTCCTCTGAGTCCCTTGAGCTTTACTGCAACCAGCTGCTCAATTTAAGATGGACAAGTACCCTCAGTGGGACTGCCTGGGCTTCCAGTGCTGTGATTTTCCCCCCACAAGTGCAAAGTGTCCGTGGTGTCCCTGCTCTTTCCTAAACAACCCTTTGGTGGTGTGAAGCCAGCCAGGCTGTCTCTGCGGTGAGGGACAGACCCCTTGGACAGTTTGTCATGCTGAAGAGAAGCCCTGTGAAAATTGGCTCCTTACAGCAAAGCAGACATGTAGTGCCAGGCTGGATGTGGGCAGGCTGTGGGAGGCTGGCTCCGCAGACCTGTTTGTGCATTGCTCTGGAAGGGGGAGTGTGTGTAAGTAGAGATATTTTGCATGATGGCTGTGCAGGACTTGCAGTGTGTTACTTGGGAGCTGTACAAGAGAGAACTTGTTTTGTGACTTTTATTAGGACTTATTTCTTGCCTATACTTTAATGCCTGGTTTTACGGAACAGCTACAGGAGATCTCTACAGGAGTAAAACTAAGGAACCAATACATAATCATTGATACTTGAAAGAAATAATAAATAAAATAAGGGGAAGGAATGGGAGCTCTTTAAGTAAAGTTTGTTGGCAAGTTGGGTGTAGTGCTTTGTTTTCTTGCTGCTTTTTGGAAACAACTTACATTTTGTGGGAGTCCTGATTTTTGTTGCCGTCTGACTAACTCTGTTTAGACCTTTTCTGTTTTTGTCTTCTGATGTTTGTGGCTCAAATCCACTTTTTCTGTCCTCTCCAGATCTCTGGTTTTTGTGTTGAACAAATATAGACCCAGAGTACAGTGACTTCAGTCTAGACCTGTTGATTGTTGGGATTGTAATGTGTCTGTGTGGTGCCTGGAAGCTAAAATTTCCTCAGATAAGTTGGTTGGCCTGTGTTCAATTTCTAGATGATTACTAGCCCTACCAGAAACCCGGCCATGCATCTCGTCACCGTGCTTGTCATTCCGGTAGAGATGCAGGGTTAAAAACTGGGCACAGAGTGCCTTTAGGCAGCATCGATCACCCTGAATGAGTGGCACTAGCAGGACAGTGGGGAAGTTAAGGGTCAAGCTGTCTCCCATTGCTAAAATGTCCTGGTTGCTGTACTGCCCTGCAGCTTGGCTATGTAAATCTCTCTGCTCACAGAAGTAATGCACCTGAGCAGGTACAGTTCCTGCAGGGACTGTTCATGTTCACAAGAGTACAGCTTAACAATATAAGCATCTTTTAAACTGATGTAGCTGTGCCTATTGTAGAATGTACGTGCGGCGGGTATACTCAGTCAAACCAGATTATGAATATCAATGTAGAAACAAATTGCTACGAACTCTGCTACAGGCTTTTCCCGAAGAAGGTAAGCTAGTGGGTCGAAAAAACCCAAACACAAAACCACACAGATTTGGAATTTGCTGCATATTTCTTTGATCTCTCTTGGTTTTTTTTCTAAGCCAGAAATATTTCAAGTTGCCAAGTTGGAAAGAACGCTTTGACTAAAACCTGACATTCCCCAGCAGGAAGTCATTCGGCACGGGGACTGTTGTATTGTGGTCTCTCCCCTGCCAAGTGTCGTGCAAACATGTGCAGCTGGAGCGCCTGTTGCTGCTCCATGATGCTGGGTTGGACTGGGTGGCTCCACAAAACCTTTTTGAGAGCTTTTGTTCTGAAAATGAGCCCTGACTAAGTAGCTCCTAGTGGGACAGTGTTTCCTGTCGTCCTTTGGTGAGGCATGGTCTGTTCTTACTGCCAGCCTCTGGGCTCCCGTCAGCCTGATGGGAGCTTCCCCGTTAGGGCAGCAGAAACATGTACGCATACCTCTGTGTCCTGCCAGCGAGCAGACACAGATTTAAGAGGGAAGCGAATCCATGGAAGCTTGAGACCCCTCATGCCTTGCCCTGCCCCTTGTGTTCCTAATGCAGTTCTCCAGCTCCTCAATCCCTTGAGAAGCTGCAGGGCTCAGCTAGGACCACAAGCTGTCCTGGACACAGGAGAGTGGAGTAACGTTTCTGGCCTGGCTGTGGCTTCCTGCCCTCAGTACACAGGCCTTCTTGTTTGAAAATATTGTAGCTTCCAACTTGAATCAGTTTAGACCACTACCAGTCTTAACCAGATCGGCAGAGAACTGCTGAACCTGAACTGGAGCAGAACCAAAACCCACAAGTTTGATTCACTGATACAAACGCTTCAGAAATCATCACCTCTTATTAAATCATTTAAGGTGAAGTTGAGGCTTGTTGAGGAGTGGGATTCTTTGTAAGTCTTTGGGTACAACTTGGTCCTGCAGCAGCAGAACGTGCTGGGTTCCTCATGGGCAGAACTTCCCAGGGAGCTGGCTGTGGGGCTGAGCAGCCTGACTCTGTGGGTGAAGTAGAGAGCAGCCTGTCTGATGCTGTCATAAGCTTTTGTTTTGGCAGGATTTGGAAGGGTCTTTCACATAATGGTAGTGCTTTTGAGGAGCCGTTCAGGCAGTACTGCCCTTCTGCACTCCACTGGAGTCTGAGTGGTGCTCAGACCGCCAGCACTGGGACCAGCGCAGCCAGCGGCACAGCTGAGAGGATGCCTCTAGCCCTGGTCTGGCCTTCTGCTGCTGTGCCTGTTCTGCTTCAGCCTCCACGAATGCTGCTTGGCCCCAGCTGGTAGCTAGGGATCTCTCTCCCAGCTGTGCACCGCTCAGTCTGAACACAGCCAATTGCTCCAGCAGCCTAGGGGCTGCTGTCCAGAGGCAGAGGGGGTTTCCTGTCTGTGTCGGGTCAGGCTTGTAACAGTGACCCTTAAAGCGGAGAACGGAGGCTGATTAGCTTCTCTGCAGCCAGACCTGCATTTCAGTGGCGTGTCTGTATCTGTGGATTGTCAGTGGAACAACTGAGAGTCTCGTAGCTTAGGGGCTGAATCTTTCCCTGTGGGGCTGCTCTTGTCCCCTGTACCCCATCCTCAAATACACAGTGCTCAGGATGACCCTGTCTTCATTTCACACACAGATTTTCCTTGTTCCATTCTTTGCTATAAGAATGTTATGCCTTGACTTGAAATTACAGAGTGATCTGGCTAGCTCTCCTGGCCTGAGTTGGAGCCAAACATGAGTGTTGAACGTGACTTAGAGCCACAGGGCATATCAAAGCCAAAGCTTTTCTGCTGGAGGACTGTAACACCAATTGCTCTCGGTTCTTGAAGTATGGTGGATATAAAAGGATATAACAGTTTGACATGTTTGGTTTTGTAGCCTGCAACAGTATCCATGAGCCACTGTGATCCTTCTTGCCAATTTTGAGACAAGATTGCTGGAAAGATCCGCCCTTCTAACCACCCCTAAACAATGTGCTGTCTTTACTGTAAGAGGCACCAGGAAGACCTCTCCGTGACGGGGGGAGAGCGACAATGTGCTAACAGCTGGGGTGCAGTCAGCGTAAATAACACAAACCAGGTCATTTGCCTAGTGGGTTTAAATGGGTCTTGCTTCCCTGGGTGCTCATATGCTCCATACCTGGGTGGTCTTTTAGAGCTGCTGAGGCCTCGCCTTGCGTATTGTTCTTTACCTCCTTCAGATGAGCTGGGTATTCCGAGAAGGCACGTGGGACTTAGCTAACCTGGCTGGACAGACTCGTAAGCAGGTTTTACTCTGTTCCTGCTGTGCTGGATAAGCCGTACACATATAGACTGATGACCCCCTTTTGCTTGGTGGCTGTTGTTCTGCAGTGGGCTGTGAAGCATGTAGGGTTTCGCCAAAGACCTGGCTGGGATGGTAAAATGGCAGAGGTCAGGGCTGGTCAGAGATGCTGCTGGCTGGTCAGAGCTGTTGTTCGCTGTGGCGTATGGAGGTGTGGTGGAGAAAGGCATCCATGGACTCAGTGGAAAGGGACATCCTCCAAGGTGTGCCATCTGTTTCACTAGCTGTGTGCTTGGTACTACCTGTGGTGTGTTGCCTCATTAGTTTCAGGAGGACAGAACAGTTGAAGTGATGGTTGGGAGTCCAGCCAGGTTGGGCCACTATCTGCTTTTGTATCATCAAGGGTCTGCAAGAGCCTGTTTATTATTTCATTCTCCTCTGTGTCTAGTGGAAAGCAACTGCAGGGCATCACCTCCGTTTCCAGCTGAGAAAGCGATGATCAGCATTTTGTTGGCCTGGTGAATCTGAGTAGATATTTTGGTTCCTGTTGATCAGGTCGTAGGGAGAAGTTGCTTGATTAGTCTTGGTACAGTTCTCTCTGTGAGAGTGAAAGCAAACACCGTGCACTAGCTAGTCTTTGGCTTTTTTAAAAGGTCTCTTGTCTCAATGTCTGGGGCAGGGAGTGGCACTTACATGGCACTCGAACAGTGCTTAGCAGAATGGAGCCCTGGCATTAGTGCTGAGTGATCCCAGCTAAGGTCTGAATAATTAACTAGCACCAAGCCCAGTTTCAGTCACTTCAGGCTTCTTTTTATGTCTGATGTACCTGCCTCTGCAGAGCTGGAAGTCTCTGAGGGCTCCTGTACGTGCGTAGCAGGGTTGCGGGATGCTTTCTGTTCTGGTTTCCAGCCTCAGATGTGGGCTGGTCCCTGTGCCTGAAACCCTGCAGACTCTGCTGAGGCTGTGCCCACCGAAGGGTGGCTACTGCAATTCAGAGAAAACTTCCCACTATTTCCTTTCACCACAGTGGTGCTTAGCCTTGCCCTGAGCGTGTTTGCATGTTGTGCAAGGAAAATATAGCTGAGGCCTGCGGCTGTTGTAACCAGCAGTGGATCTGTGCCATGTGATCTGTCTTCAAAAATACTGGCGCAAAGGTGAGTCACTGCTAGTATTCGTATGACCATAGACTGCAGGAGCACCCCATCACTACCTTCCTTCGGTGAGCACTGGACAGACACATGACAAACTAGACCCAGCCCAGAGGAGCTTCAGGCTTAAAAAAAAAAAAGGTGCAGGGGGAACGGGATATGCTTTTCCTGTACAGACATGGCTCCAAACTCCTTCAGGAAGTCTGAGGCAGATGTAGAAATTGAATCCTGATCCTCTGAGGCCAAATCTTAGCCTTAGCCACAGAGCCCAGCCTCTTGCAGATTACCAGGGATGTTTCTCACCTTTCCCATGTGACGACTGTGTGTTCATTTAGGATTATTTGCTTAAAGGTCCCAGACTGTTGTGCTGTTGTAAATGCTGACTTGGTTCCATTGTCACTAATGATTTCAGTAGCTTTGGTGATGATGACTTTCCAACAGGCTCAAGCAGATTAAGCACCATATGAATTAGAGCTGTGGAAACCCCAGTAAGCCTTGTAATTTTGCTAGTGTCCCAGGAGACCAGTACTGTTGTTAGTTACTGTGGGGAAACTGATTGAAAATAGTACTATAGAACAGCCTATGAACTGCTGGTGTATTCAGTGTTTCCAAGTCAATAGCAATAAAACCCAGTCCTGCTTGTTCTCCCAAATACAGTATTAAAACTCACGGCTGGTCAAGAAGGCTGATGTGATTTAACAACTAATAGGAGATCTCATACCTGGTGGAATTTGAACAATGGCATTCTTTCCTTACAGTGATGTTTTTTTAATTTCTGCATCTCCTAAACACTTCACATAGTTAGGCTGAAATTTCCCCCTCATGGATCCAGAGAGACTCCTTTCTCTGGAAGAAAGAAGGTTATTGGAGGTTGCATAGTGGTAGAGAGTCATAACACTAACAAATGGCTTGAGAGCAGGCAGACGGAGGAGTTTCTGAAAGGAGAAGGCAACTTTATGGCAGTGTCAGTGGATTGAGGGATACAGACTTGTAAAGCTCTTTGCTCCTGTTTTTCTTCCAAGTAGGCACTGTGAAAAAGTGTTGCCCATTCAGAAATCCTTCCTTATCGGCAGGCAGGCCCGGCACAGGGCAGTTGTTGTTTGAAGTGCCAGTCCTGAAGTGTTATCTGCGTCTCCTGTGCTCGACAGTGGTAGCCTCTGAGCTCTCCCAAGGGCTTTGAAATCAGTTGCTCACCTCTGAGTAGCACATAAGGGGCTGCTTGCCTTTGAAGTCTTGTTTGTATTAGGGACGCTTTCATTTGAAGGGGGGGAAGCGCCATTGCTCAGGCCAGGACTTTGCACCAAAGGAACTTGAGTTCATTGCACAGTCCCTGATGCAGTCTAGATGCTGGAGTTGGTGAAACATTGAACAGGACTGAGGGTGCAAGGAGTGTGTGCAAGACCTGCCTCCTTTGTTGGTGGCAACCCTCGGTGCTCAGTGTTTCAGCCATGGCTGTACTGTGGGGCTGTGACCTGGACTGTAAGGGGATGGGGATGGTGTTGGAGGTATCCAGAGTGGGCATGAGTGTAGGGGTGTACTTGGCTAAGCACTTGCCTGTGTTTAGAAACAATTTGCAAGCTGAGCTTCCACGACAAGCTGTCTTCGTGGTGACACAGTGTCAAAAGAGTCTATTGAATGATCCTGTCCCTCAAAGAAACAGGCTATACCAGTAAAAGGACTTCTTTTTGCCAATTACATTGCATCAATATTAGCATCTTTTCTGCAAGAGCTTTGTCTGGGCTAAGAGTGATGTTTTTCACACTCCTCACCAACGCTTCTGTGCTGCTGAAATGTGTAATGGTAGAGTGAACCTTGAGACAGAGCTGTGTATTTTTTTTTTAAATGCTATTAATCGTTTTGGGTTCTGTGCTGTGTGCTGCAGACTGTCTCTGAGCCTTTTCCCCCTCAATGTAAACCAGACAGGATAGTTACCCACTTATTGCGAGGTGTCCCAGCATCCAGGGTTTTAGAACAGCTGCATAACTCCTTGCATTTGGCTTACCTCCCAGTTTTGAGCTAGATATAGTGGTCCCGAGCGCAGTTGTTTCAAACCTGCTTTGGGGTGTCATCCTTCTTGAGCAGCTGAGTCCAAAAGCATTGCTGACTGTAAACTGGAATGGATAGATCTGGGATCTGCTTCATTCGTTCAGTCCCTTCTTGTCCCAGCTCACCTGGTTTTCTTGCCTTGAATCACGGCCAGACAGGCTTCAGAAAGGGTTCTGTGTCCCTTGCCCAACCGTGGGGGCTAGCTGGAGGGTGTTTGTCCAGCCTGTGCCCTGAACCCTGCTGTAGGGAGTGGTTGCGGAGGGGAATGGGGACGGGATGACATAAACCGCTTTTAATGAAATGCATTAACAAGTATTTCTGATGAGCATGCAGTGGGCCTCAGTGGAAGTAGTTGTTTCGAAAAGCCTGAGCTGCTTTTGAGGCTGGAATTGGGATTCTCTCGTGCACTGGGAGGATAATCGTCCTGATAATCCACGGCTTGTGTTGCATGTCTCTGCAGGCTTCCCGAGCTAAGCTGTTGAGATGTCTTTGACACGCAATCAGCGGCGTGAATAACTGGCGCTGGGGGAGGAGGGCGGGCAGGGTGCTCTGGGCTAGAGGCAGCTTGCCTCAGCTTCCTCGCCGCCACCTGCTTTGGCTGTGGTGATGGCCATAACGTCTGGAAGAGCGGGTCTCCTGCATCGCCGCTGTGGCGGGGGGCTGACAGAGGCTTGCTTCGCGAAGCTCTTGGCCAGCTTTCTGTAGCGGGGATGCAGATAAGCTTTTTGCTTTCTGAGACCTGTGATCCATACTTTGTGAACGGAGCCATCGGTGGGAGGCAGGGCAGAAGATGCAGTGCCTGGGCTGTCTCTGCCGTGCATGGCAGCTGCTCCGGGCCCTCGAACGGCCAAGGAGGGCCCGAGAGCCAGCACCACCTTCCGCGAAGCCAGCGGGCTGCCTCGGCCTTCTGCCGGGCGGTAGGCTGGGGCGCAGCCGGCGAGCGGCGCAGCACCGGGGCTGCCGTTGCGCGGACCGGCCTGCCTGCGCGCTGCCAGCCTGGCGGTGGCCGGGCGCCTCCCGGCTGCTCCGTGCCCCGCGGCGGGCGGGCTTCGGCCGGGCGGGCTCCCTGCGCCGCGCCGCGGGGGGGCGGGGCCTGCGCCCCCCGCCGCCCTGGACAGGCCGCCAGCCAGTGGGAGGCGGGGGGCGCTCTGGCCCCGCCCCCGGGCGTCTGGGCGCGCCGAGCGCGCGGCGCTGCCTCTGCCAGTGCCCGCGGCGGGGTGGGCTGCGGCTCCGCGCCCCCAGCGCGGCCCGGGCCCTGCGGCGTGCCCAGGAGGCCGGCAGCGCCCTGGCTGGTGTCCCACACGGCGTGGCCAGCGGGGCCGGGGCAGTGCCCGTCCCCCTGCGCTCGGCACGGGTGAGGCCGCCCCTCGAGCCCTGGGCTCAGCTCTGGGCCCCTCACGGCCAGAGGGACACTGAGGGGCTGGAGCGTGTCCAGAGCCGGGCGGGGGCTGGGGGGGCTCAGCCTGGAGAGGAGGGGGCTGGGGGGGCTGCTCGCTCCCTGCAGCTGCCTGACAGGGGCTGTGGACGGGGGGGTCGGTCTCTGCTCCCAGGGAACAAGCGACAGGACAAGGGGACACGGCCTCCAGCTGCCCCAGGGGAGGTTCGGGTTGGATGTATATCGGGTGTTTGGAACAATTTCCCCACTGAGGGGGTGCTCAGGCATGGGACAGGCTGCCCAGGGAAGTGTTCGAATCACCATCCCAGAAGAGTTTTAACAACACGCAGAGGCGGTGCTTAGGGACCCGGTTCAGCGGCGGGCTTGGCACGGCTGCGGTAATGGTTGGACTTGATGATTTTAAAGGGCTTTCCAACCTCAGTGATTCTAATTTAAACAGGTTTTGGAAAAAACCAGACAAACCAAGCTTCTAGTCTAGACAAACCCTATATAATATGCTGAGTGTGCGTTGTCTCCAGGCAGCGCCCGGCCCCTCGGCGGGGCTGCGGTGCCCCAGGCCGCGGGTGGCCAGCCCCTCCGGGCTGCCTGGGCAGCGGCACCGTCCCCTGCGGCAGAGGATGCGGTCGCACGGATGCAGGGGGCAGCTTCCAGCGCTTTGTCTCTGCCAAGGGAACTGAATTGCCCCGTTAGTTCCACTTCAGTTTGTGGAAATCTGTCTCTTTTTTTTAAAGAAAAGTGCTTTACAGGGCACCTGGGGAACTCGGGTCACCACGGGTGAAGTACTGCTCGCTGTGGAGAGCCCTGTGATGTTCCAGCAGGAAGAGGAGAGTGCTTGCTGCGATAAGGCGTTTAGTTTTGCTGTCAGTGCTTTCCAGAAGTTTAAAAACAATTGGGAACAGTCATCACCCATTGCTTAAAGGTTCGTTGGCAAGCAACGGAAACGCTTTCTGCGGGTAGCTTTTTCTGGCACTTAGGGCCTGTGTCACTGGGAGGAGCAGCCCGGCTCCCCTTAGCCAGCAGCCCCGGCTGGGGAGGTGGCGGTGTAAGGAACACTAACTGCAGGCAGAGCGGAGCTGGCGTTCCTGCCCTGGGCTGCGGGGCAGGGAGCCGTGGGCCTGGAGCACATTTGTGTAGCATTTGGGATTACTTGAGTTGGGGAGCTCTCGTGCTGAGGACGTGGCAGAACTGTAAATCATCAGCGATCTGTGTAAGCTGCGGAAGCAGTTAGGGCATAAGGAAGGGCTTAGAAGCAAAATCCATTATAAAATGCCAAAGTGGGTGATTTCCTGTGCTGGGGAGGGGGGTCTTGTCTCTGGGCAGCAGAGGGAACGCTGCCTACCTGTTGTGGCCATCCCTCTGGAAGAGGGATTTACTTCCAGGTCTGCCACCTGGTTTCTGTCCCATGTCCTGCCCTCCCACTCTCCACTGTGATTTAATGTGGATGCTTTTCTCAGATCCTCAGAAAGGAAAGTGCTGTAAACAGCTGCCAAGCAGGATTTTGCATTGTAGAGCATACTTAAATGCTGGGGCCTGGTTGCATGATGTTGTGAGTATGTTTCTATTTTTCTGCTTGAGTGTGTTTAATAGGAAGAACATATTCAATTCTGGTGGAGCGTATGTTACTTTTCTTAGTGTGCCTGCTAATACAGTAACGTACAGCCCACCCTTTTCCCCTGCCTATAAGGTCCCACTCTGGTATTGTGTTACAGCTGTTACGTACACAAAGTCTTGCACAAGGCTTCGTGTAACATTTTTACAGTCATGATGACCTTGAAGGGTTTGAAAGAAAACAATGCAAACACTGGTGACATTCCTGTGGATACAAGCATGTGCTTAATTTTGTGTGAGGTAGTATGAGTGTGAGTAGTTCCATTTCACCCAGTGGGCGTAAAGATAAGTGCCTCTGTGGCTGATTGCAAGATCAGACTCTATGTATGATTAATTTCATACACATAACTGTATGTGTGTGCATCCCTGATATCTATATCATGCAGGTGTCTTCATCATGTTGTTTTGACCAGCTGCACTTTGTCCATTAATCCATATTCCCTGGCCATGTGGGTTACCAGTCCTGAGAAGCCCAGAACAGAGACTGTTTCTCTTTCCCTGCTTCCCATCCACCAAATAAACAATTAACCAGAAAAATTCCATTCTTCTTTTGTACCCCCATCATCTATCCCAAAATATGTACTTGGTTTCCCCTTTTCTCCCCAGTTAGAGGCTCCTTGGCAGAGCCTCATCTGATCCAAGCAAGATGCTGACCTGACATGTTCAGGAAGGGCAGTTTTATCCCTGAAGTTACAAACAGGTTTACGCAAGGATAAAGCTAGGTTATTTAACCTCCAGGACAAGAGACGCCTGTCTCTGCGGAGGCCTGAGATGGTGGTCATTAACTTTTCCACATCACATAACCAAAGATGCTGGTGCCTTTATAGATAGTTCTGAAGTGTTGATTATGCTTTGCTCCTCTTTAAAGTCCAGTCCCATTGGATTCAGACATAAGAAAAGGCAAGATATATATGTATTTTTTCTTAGAACATGTTAATATTTAGCTGTTCCAAAGAAAAATGTGATGCAAGGTTGTTTTAATGTAGTCTGGGAAGACTGGTGGAGCTGTCTTTGCAGCCCATGAGAGGGACAGTCTGGTGAAAGGCATGGTAATTATCAGCTGGTGGTTGTCTACATGTGGTAGCAGAAGCATCCTCCTTTAGGAGAGGGAATATTTCAGACACCTGTCTCCCTGTGGGCTGCTGCCTGGGGTCTGGCTCGCCTGGGGTCATGTTAAAACCTAAGTCTAGCAGTGGGATCAGTGTCCTGTGGGTTTAGAGCAGGTGCCTCTCTCCTCTATGTGCCACTGAAGTCCCTGCAGCCAGTACCAAGGGAAGTACATTTTGGATGTCGATCCGTGGCTCCTGCACCTTGCCCTTCTTGTTTCTTTTCAGTATGTGAGCTTATGGGTATTGGACTAAAGTCAGACTCGTTAAAACATGGTGGCACTACTGATGTTTTCAGTACAAGCAGGGTTTGCAAATAGAACTATGCAAATCTGACTCTTCTGTTTGTCCAGCCTTTATGTTTATAAGATTATTTTAAAATGCAAGTGGATACTGGCAGATGCTTTATGTATTGCATGTCAGCCCTTATGCTGGCCCACACCCTGGTCACCTCTATGTGGTCTCTTAGCAGTCAGGCACTATATCTTGATGTGACAAGAGCTGGCTGTTAATTTAAAGCTTTAATCTGTTGGGGCTATAGTGGGAAGTCTGTCAGTGCTGTGCAGGTGGCAAGTGGCTTGCTTAGCTTCTGGGTGGATGACTCTTTCTTTTTTTTTTTCCTAACGCGGCTTGTATTTCTGCAGTGGTAGAGCCTGTTCTGGTCACAGTGGAGCAGCAGTTAACAGCATTTATGGGACATTCTTTCCAATTGCTGTGGTCTAAACATATGTACACCAGCATTGAGTTACTTCTGCCTGGAAATAAGCCACAGAGCTATATATAAAATATGTTTGAACTGTTGCACTAATGTTGTTGGTATAAATAGGAGGAAGGGGTAGCACCAGGGCTTCCCTTCCTTAGAGCTGATTCAAGAAGACTTCCCAGTGCTCCACTTTCAGTGGAAAAGGCTGGGGAAGGTGGCTGAAAGCAACAGCAAAACTCCATATGCTTCAGGGAGGAGCATAAAGTGCAATGTGCTTGGGTCTGGAGCACTGGCTTCCTGCTTGATTGTTGCTCAGCTCATTTCTTTTCAATGGAACATCTGTCAGAGATCCCACAGGGTTCAGTTTGTAGCAACCTGGTCCCCCAAAGCCATGGAGTTCTGTCTGTGACAGTGTCTTGGGTTTTTGTGACTCCGAAACTGTTGCTGAGTTTTCTTGAACTCTTTCTGGCAGGCATTTTGGTGCTCAAGCTATTAGACAAGTAGTCCAGGTACTTCTAGTTGCCTTGGTCCTCGTGTTGTGACATCTTATAGGGAGCAGTATTTTGAAGTGACATCATTGTGTGGCTTCAAAGGTGCATTGGGATGCTGCTGTCATCTTTTGAACCATGTGAAGTGTCTATAGGACTTCTCCCAGGCAGTGCTTGGAAGCGAAACAACTGCAATTTCTGAGTACCTTTCTGGTTCTTTGTGTAAGATTGTTCAGTGCAAGTCTTTGCTCGGTCAGCTTGGCTGCTGTAGCAGATTGTGCCAAGTCCTGCAGGCCTTTCTGTCACTAATAGATTTTTTTTTTTTTTTCCCCAAAGAAATGTAGGAAGTGACCTCTACAGAAATAACAGAAAGTGCTGATAAGTGTTAGTCTTTGCTTGTGGCTGATGTTAATTCCATCTTTAAACTCTTAAGTGCTTGTTTGTCTTTGGCTAATTTGTAAACAGGTCCTTCCACAATCTTGTCTCCTGAGTGCTTCATTGCAGGTATCAACATGTGATGTTCTAAGGACGTAAGAGAGGCAAGGTCTGCAGATAGAAGTCTTTTCTTAAACAGACCGACACGATTAGAAGAGTGTCAAGATTGGGGACAGGTGGGAAGATTTTCAGGGTTCAGTGCTCCATGAACAATTCTCTACAGTCATTTCTTTCTGCATTTTTTTTTTTTTCACTCCAGATCATCAATTGCATTCTTACAACTCAGGCAATGAGCTCCATTTCATCTGACACCTCTTCCCTGGTCGGCGATGGGAATTGCAGCCTGACTTCACACAGGGGCCAGTGCCTGTGCGGGGGTGACAGTAAAGCTTGTGTCCAGTGGTTGCCTACTACCTAGCTGCCAGTGCACCACAGCAAGGAGTGGACACAAACTGTGTAGAAGCTTTACAGCTGTCTTTTTGGTGGAGGGCATAAAATGCAATTTGAACAGGGTTAGCATAGTGGCTCAGTACAGGTGAGAGTCAACAGCGATGTTCTGACTCGTAAGCGTTGCTTTGCTGTGCAGTCTCACTGCTTGCCTTTCAGGTGTTTGTCTGCCTCTTACATCCTTTGTTTAAACTGTAGAAATGTACTTAGGACTAGCAGTTCAGGTATTTCTGAACTACGTGTGTCACTCAAAGTTATTTCTTACCAAGACAGATTCTGCTAAATGCTTCAGAGTATGTGAATGCATCTAAAATGAATGACCAGAAAGTCATGCGCTGGGAGCATTGACTCTTTGCTGAAGACTGGAGTTCTATACTCTCTTTTTTTATGTTCTATATTTTACAGCAGCAGTTTTTGCTAACAACTAACCATGTAAGAACAGACGTACTTTGTGAAGTGCTGAAGGAACAGGAGCTGGTTCTGTGCCTGGACCTAGGGCTTTCTGGATTTCTAAACAAGGGCAGTAAAGACATGGTGGTTGTGGTTTGCTTTTTGGAAGTGTGGCAGGAGCTAGTTGGTAACAAAAACAAAGGGGGTTTTAAGCCTGTGGATAAAAATTGCTTCCTCTGAGGGCGGGTTTACTTCCTCAGTTCTCACATTTGGTAATTCTACCAGTTACCCCTGCTGCTGAGCCTAAACGTAAGCTAGAGGAGACTGCCTTTCCAGTGTTACCTCCCCCTGTCTCAGGATTTTAAGTCACTTAGATGGCTGCCTGCTCCCTTTTTCTTTTTTTTTTTTTTTTTTTGTCGCCTTTAATGAGCTGCTCAAATAAGTCAGCTTCTCTTGGAGTATTGTACCTCTTGTTTACAGACTTTGTTTCCTTCAGGAAAAGGAACTGAAAAGGTGCTTGGGGAAAAAAAACACAGAAAGGAGTGATTTAAGGGCAAAGTGTGTGAAGGAAAGTGGGCTGAATGAGTGATTTAATGAGTTTGTTTAGGATTGCTTTGTAGTTATCTTTATAACCACTTGTCTCTGTGTGGTTTATTGTCTGGTGGTAGTTTCCTCTGTGTGTGTGTAAGGGAGAGAGGATCCATCGTGTTTCTTGCTGCTGGCTCACAGCGGGAGTTATTCAGGTCTTCGGAGTGCTGGGTCTAGGCCATAAAACTTGCAGGAAATGTTAAGTATTTGGAAAAGACTAAACCGAGTCCTGTCTCGGGTAGCTGTGACTGTGAGTGGTGATTGCCTTTCCTGTAGTACCAGCGTGCCTCTTTGAAGCAGAAGGATGGCCCGGTGGTGTGTGCCTCAGTGAGCATGTGTGGGTTTGCTGGCGCTGGCCGTGCCAGTGGCCAAGCAGCAAGTGCAGTGATGGGGACACTGTGTTACTGGTGAAAGACTTTCCAGCTGTGCTGGAACAGGAGGTGGTGGCAGGGTTGTTGAGGCGGCAATGGAAATCAGTGCTTGTGCTGTTCTCTTTAAGTTTTGTTTTCTCGATCTTTGGCCTGCATTCCTATTTATCACTTCTCCTGGAGGACATGGTCTCCTTTCTGGCTGACAGGAGAAATCTCTTGGGTGCTCAATATGCACGTTGACTGACAGATGCGAAGAGCTTCTTAATTCTGGGATGCCTGGAGTGCAGATGATGATAAAGGCTCTTCTGTAAGAAGCTTATTCCTCAGGGCAGAGGGCAGGGAGGAGTAAAGGAAGGGATTGCCAGGAGCTAGGCAGTGAGCGGCAGCTGGGGGTGGGTGGGAAGCTTGGGTGGCTCCTTCTATATATCCTGATTGGGTTGGGAAAAAAATAAATAAAGAACTCTCATGTTTTCCTTTGATTCATTTTTAAGCATTCTTTAAAAATACTGTCCCTAGCCTTGAGCAGGAGCGAGATACCGCAATGGTGCAGCATGGTCGGTGCAGTAGATAGCTGCCGGAATTTGGGAGGGAGGTGAGGTTATTCCCAGCTCTGCTGCTAATTTGTTGCATGACCATGACCAAGACGTTTTGCCTCAGTGCTTCTGGGCTTTTTTGCCACCTAGTCCTCTTACATCTCTTTATAGACTGCAAGCTGTGTGAGAGGACATGTTGCTGCCTGCTGTAAGCACAAGAGGCCTTCATGTTTGTTGGGGCTTCTTGCAAGGACCATGAAACAAATACTACATAGTCCAGTCAGCGTTTAGGGAAAGACTGAATGCTAATCTCTTTACCACCTGCCCCCTCTGTAGGGGATGTTGTCTGTGTGGTAAGTGGCGTGTACTCGCTCTGTCCCTCCTGTTGTATTTATTCCAATCTTAGCAAAATTGCTGGTAAGTGTTTTTTTAAAATATATTTTAAATCAGTTTACAACAAAACTATTTTCTAATGTCCTGAGGATGTGAGTGTGTACTTTTCCCCACAGCATCACTGCAGTCTTAGGGAGACGCGCATGTGGGAGGACAAGGTCTCCAGTCCTGGCATGGTTCAGGTGTTACAGGCAGGAGCCTTTGGGCACCAGGAGGGATGAGCTCTCCAACCTCCGGTGGAGGGGATGGATGCCTGCTCTTGGGGAGGAATCTGGGCATAAAAAGGCGACGGTTTTGCATACAGAGAGTCTCTTTAAATCTTTCTTAGGGACTTAAGTATAGGATTTACAGCTGTCCCCTTCTCCAGAAGACCAGTGTGGTTGCCTTCGTGGCAGTGCAAGCTGGGTAGGTAGGGATGAAATCTAGAGATTTGAAATTGGCAGTTGATGACTTTTAGGACAGAACTGCTGTGCAGATCAGCAGTGAAGGATAAAAATAGATTGATTTGTAGTGGGACTTTATGCATGAATAAAGAAATAACAGATGAATTATGAGTGTCACCTCAGGCAGTCTGATGAAAAGGCGCTTCTGCCTCCTGCATAGCTCTAGCTTGTGTGATTCTACTCTTGGGCTCAGGGTCAACCACCAGGTTTCCCCTCCAAGCCTTGTCAAACAGCACAGTGATCTGTTTATACCAAAAAAAAAAAAAAAGGCCCAGTGAGGAGAAATGAAGGGGAAGAGGTTTGTAACATGGTGCTTTTCTTGAAGTGTTGAGATGTGGCTTGCTTTCTGTGGCTGTCCTCAGCAAGGTTCACTGCGAGCAAGGCTTTCTGTGCCCTCTTTCAGCCTGTCTTCCCCGTGCCCAAGTTTAGTTTGAACCCAGGCGTTGTTTATAGGGTTCAGCAGGAGGTGATTTAGGATGCAGCTCCTCACCATGGCGCTATCGGTATTAAAAACGCCGTGTTATGGCCCATGTGTTTGAATTCTCTGGAGTCAGGAGTTATGTGGAGCTGCCACGGTTTCCTTGGAGTGGATGCCTATCTCTGACACGAAGCTGTGGACTTTTAACTGTCAGCTGTTTGTATTTAGGAGCTGGCCCAGCTTTGGCCGGGGCTGTGGGGACCGACTTTGGCAGAGCTGCACAGGCAGCAGCCTTGCCAGTCCGTGCCCACATCCCTTTTTGGCTCTTTTCCTTATTCTTGTCTCTTCCTTCTTATGAGTGCTAAAGCCTGAGTGAAAGAGGGCGAAGAGCCTTTTCTATCTGGGAAGTGATGATTAATGATGATAAACGGTGACCCTTATGCTGAGAGAACCGTTTGTGCCTGCTTGATTTCAAACCCTTATATGAGTAACTGAATGCTGCCCCAGGGAGCTGTATTGACTTTTTTTTTTTTTTTTCCCCTCCTATTATTATTTCTTCTCACTGAAGGACTTTCTTTGCCTATACTCAGGCTCTGCGTATGGATTTGGAGGAGACCAATATGCAACGCTGCCAGAAAGTTAGAAGTTGTTTCCTTTGATCTCTGTTAGGACAGAGTAGGAGGATGTTGCAACTCTTTGCTTGTACCTAATCCTTTTACAGATTACTCTGTGCAGGGGAAGGTGAATTGGTTGATTTTCCATTATGAAGAAAAAAATCACTGGACAAATTGCCTATGTGGGAGGGCAAACCCACCCCCTACGTAAAGTCTGGTATCTTGCCTGCTCTCTTTCCTTATGAAAAAGTAATGCATGTTTGCAAATTGGAAAAATCTGTTCCTTGTGAAGAAGTGGTCCTGCACAATTCCAGGTCCTGAGAGCTTAAGGAATGGCTTCTTTGAAGCCTGCCCACACAGGATGCAACTCTCTGTTGTGTCCCATAGGGCTTGCCTGCCCGTGGAGCTGGTCTGATTGATTCCATGTGCAGATGCTTAGTTTGGAATCAATCAGGATTGACTCTTCATGTGCCAGCAAACACGTGGCCTATTTGATGTCACTTTCTTTTTTAAAGTGTACACAAACTTATATTGACAAAAAGAATTCCCCACACCAAAGTCAGAACAACATCATTGCAACGCTGACAGAAGTGGACAATTTACACACCCTCCACCCTTTGTCCCTTCACCACACTTGTATCTCTGAAGCTCAGGTATTCTGAAGATTTTGTGAAATTTTTATGAAATCTGAGTCATTGCCACTTTTCCGGTGAGAATGACGGCTGAATGGGAGGAGGAGAAGTCGCTGCTTGTGATGTCTTTAGCCAGGGTTGATAAGGTTACATGTGCCTCTCCTCATCCCTGCAGTATTTTAGAAGAAATTGGACCTTGGTGTGGGGGTGGCGAAGAGAAAAATGGGGGATTGCGCTGGTGTTAAGTGAAGAAACAGAAGGTAATTATGTAATGATGGCTAGGTCGTGCTGCAGAAGCTGGTAGGAAATTAACCATCTATGTGTCTTTTGCGGGCCGCATACACACTTGCAGATGTGTGCTGCTGACAGTTCCGAGTTCCTAGCAGAGGTGCTTTCAGCAGCCTCCCACTCGCATCCCTGGGGCTGTGCGGTGGTATTTATGGCCTCCCTGGGACTGCCTTACTCCAGGCATGAAGAAGGCAGCAGAGTGCAGATTCAGCACGTACCCCCTGACAGCTGGGGCTGACTGGTCAGGAATGCAGTCCTGACAGCTGGAATCGGACTGAGAGCAGCCAGCACGGTGGGGAGAGCAGGCAAGAGAGGCTGTGTGGAGAGATGGACAAACGCACGCGTGCTGTGTGCAGGCGCATGTGGAGAGACGGCTTGTAGGGACCCTGGGTTGCTCACATTCCCCCTTTCTTCCGCCTCCCTCCCTGTTTTGTTCCCAGTTCTCTCAACTGCCTGGATCATTTTTAAGAAATGCATGCACGCCCCTGTGCAACCGTTGTAGTGACACCTGGCAGAGCCATTAGAGCTGAGGCTCAGCATTTCCATTGAAGCACCCCCCGTCCCACCTCTGCTTTTATGCAGGTTTACAAATGTAATGTAATACTGCCCATAACTCAGCAATTCAAAACCTTTGGGCGAGTCGGTTTCTAGCCTTACCGCTCTTGTGCCAAGGTGCATCATTCATAATTTGTGTTGTGGGAGATTGTTCCATGATGTTCTTGAAGTGGTTATCATGAAATCAAGCTGCCTAGAATTGGCAGCTGCTTGTTGCACGTGACAACGTTCTGGTCAGGTGTGTGTGGGTTTTGTTTTTTTTTTTGTTTTGGTTGTTTTTGTTTTTGTTTTTTAATTTAAATTGGCTAAATTGTGAGGGCTTGTTCAGCAATCAGACATAGCTCTGAATCCTTTCACCCCATGAGTGCTGCTTCACATTGAGCTTTGGCTGGAAACACCTTGAAATGTTGCAACAGCTCTGTTTGGTAGATTGCATGAAACCACTTTGATGGTCCTGGAGTGGTTCCTGTGGTCAGTTAGGCAATTGGTATGAGTCTGCAACAGTGGCAGCCAGCAAGGCTTGTAAGACTTACTGTGAGAGATGTTCTGAACTGGTCGTGTGTTGGAGCTTGGCTTACTACTGTTGTTTCTGCAGGTGGAATATTTTCAGTCCCCAGGCTTGTCAAGACGGTACTCTGCTAGCACTGGGTGCTGAAGTCTGGGGACAGACTGGGGACATCACTGGGGACAGAAGGCTGAGGCTGGAAAGGAGGGAGAGGATAGAAAAGCTTGTTTAAAAAAAAAAAAAAGGCATGTTCTGTGTGCACATATGAAAACAGGGGGAGGCACTGGGTAGCTGTGGGACAGAAACCAACTGTGCAGCTAGTGGTTTTGGTTTTTGTGCTTTAAGTCTGACATGCCCCGCAGTTAATTCTTTCCACCCGTCTTCAGCCCTCCCCCTGCCAGACCAACAACAAAACCCCCAACTCCTGAAAAAACAAACAGGCAGAGGAACCTGGGCCGAAGCCAGATCATTGCATGTCAAGCTCAAGTGCGAAATGAATATCTCACAACTGTGTTACAAAGTCCTGAAATGAAGGCTTTGCAGTGGAAATGCTGACAGCCCCTTAAGTAGAATAGTATACCGTAATTAGTGTTCTGTGTTTAATGTGCCAAACAAAGCACAGTAGGGCTAAATGTAAAACTTCAAGCCTTTGTTTTTCTGCAGCGGTAACAGGAGATCAGACAGCGTGTTCAGATGGCGGATTAGAGCCTACGACATGTGCGTTGGTCCCTGGGGTTTAAACGTGCTTTTTTGTGGTGGGGCTTAGGGGTGGCAGGAGCCAGCTGTGAGGGTTGGTGCCCCACATCAAATGTCACTTCTGTAAGAAGTAGACAGCGATTTCTTAAATGCTGACACTGACAACGTACAGCTATGGTGCATTTTCATGTGTTGGGTGCCGGAGCGTATTGATGCGACACTGCTGTGTTGCAGTACAGAAAACACGCTGGAGTATGTGCAGCGGCGCTGAAAACCGGGAGCAGAATATAGGGAGATGGATGTGAAAACCACAGTGCTTTGTGAAACTGGCCTGACATTGGAGCTCCATGTGTCAGTGTGTTGGACCAAACAGTACTGGGGTCTCAAGCTAAGCCATAAAAGCATTTTATTTTTAAGGCAAAAGAACAGATGATTATGTATCCACTCCTCAGACAAGGATAGGGATGTGCTAGGGAAGGCTTTCCAAAGTAACCCTCCTGGGTTATGTATCTCTGGGATTTCTGCGTCCACTGCTTTCTCAGGAGTACGTGCCTTTGCAATATACATTATTAATATACCCACATTCAGGCAGGAGAGGGATGAGGGCAGGCAGATTGTGCAGTGGGTGATAGATGAACTCTGATGGATGTTGTCTTTTCATGCTGACTTGATGCCACTACTTAATTAAATGGATTCAAACGTTAACTGTGTTATGCACAGGCCCATGGGGAGGCTTTTAAAATATAACTTGTCTGCATGTGGACATTTATTGAAGTAGCCATTCTGGAGTGGAGTGGAACTATTGTGCTGCAAGCAAGCCCTCTGAGGATGCTGCTGTTCATGAATAGGTGCTCACAAAGGCATGGAGAAGAAGGGGGAAGTTGAAATCAAACTGTTGCTTCCAGAATAGGATTTCCCTTTCCATAGGGCAGCAGAGGAGAGAATGGGGGAGAAGTTTCCAAGTGCAAAGCAGCAGTTCTTAGCCGTGACTTTGTTGAGCAGGTGACCTCTTTGCTGCTGTCTGTAAATGATCCTAGATATCAAAAAGGCAGATTGAGTGTAAGGTATTTATGGGGAAAAAATAATGGAGAACAAAACAGAAGACTATATTATTCTGCTCTGTAAGCACTTGCTGTGACTACACCTTGAAAGCTGTGTGTCGTTTTGGTGTTTCCTCTTTATCTCAGGAAGGATATAGTGGACCTGGAAGGTCATCGCAGAAGAACACCAGAGCTGATCAAAGATGTGAATTGGCTTTCAGGAGAGCCGTGAACTAAGAGAAGACTCTTGTACTTGGAACCCAAATGACTTGGGTTGATAGCATAGCTCCCCACAAAATCATGAGCCACCTAAAGGTGATAGGTAGGTGGGGATTAACTATCCACGCTCTCTTCCTGTACAAGAACTAGGGCATATTAAATGAAACTAATAGAAGTGAGGTTTAAAACAAGCAATGAAAAGTTGTTCTTCTTGCAACATGTACCAGACTGGTGGAGTTCCTTGCCAAAAGATGTGAACATGTTGTGGTTTAACTCCAGCCAGCAACTAAGTACCATGCAGCCACTTGCTCCCCCGCAGTGGGATGGAGAAGAGAATCAGAAAAAAGGTAAAACCCAGGGTTTGAGATAAGAACAGGGTTTTTTTATAGTTGAAATAAAATATGATATTAATAAAAGTAATAGTAATTGAAAGGGAGACAAGAGAGAGAGAAATAAAGCCCAAGAAAGGCAAGTGATGCACAGTACAATTGCTCACCACCCACTGACCAATGCCCAACTCCTTGAGCAGCGATTGGCCCTCCCAGCCAATTCCCTGTGGTTTATATACTGGGCATGATGTTCTGTGCTATGGAATATCCCTTTGGACAGTTGGGGTCAGCTGTCCTGGCTGTATTCCCTCCCGGCTTCTTGTGCACCTCCTCAGTGGCAGAGCCTGGGGAATAGAAAAGCCCTTGACTTGGGGTAAGCATGACTTAGCAACAACTGAAACATCAGTGTGCTATCAATGTCACTCTTCGCCAAAACCAGGACAAGAAGGCTAAGCTTTTATAGACATAGTGAGTAAGTTCACCATAGAGAATTCTACTGAAATAGGTTAAAAACTGAGAATATCTATTTTTGTTATTGGGAGATTGACAGGAGGTGAGAGAATCAGATTTGCTTTCCCTGCTCTTTAACAGTATCATACACAAGTGTATGGATAAAGTTTTTGCTGACACTTCTTCACTTATGGTCACAAATGGGAACAGGAACTGGGGCTGGATATTGGTGTCTGATCCAAGCTGGCCAATCTCATGAAGTCTGGAACAGACACATCTGCTTGCTGGACATGGTTTTCCCAGGCTGTAGCCTCTTGCCTCATGCTGTAGGTACTGGGACACATGGGCCGCCCTGTACAGCAACACCAGTTTTCTCCCCTTGGTGGTCTTTCTGAGCACTAGAGTGATGCATGTAATCTCTCAAATGCTTTGCTGCTTTCTTTCTATGCTTAAATAAATTGTCTTTGTAGAGAATGACAAGTTTTTGGGCTCAGAAGAGAATGTGGATAGTATTAGAAGGCAGGAGGTGAGATGATAGAGTCAGAAAACTCTTCGGTTTCTGTAGCATTTTTTCTTTGGGGAAGAGGGGCTGAAATACTACCAAACTCCTGCTTAGTCTTTTGCTGGCCTGGGGTGGATGATGGGGTGAGTAGCAGCATCATTCAGCTTACAGCTGAAACTTTGAGGGATGCCTGATGGTAAAAATGCCTTTCTTCTGAAATTTTCCTTTTCTCTCTTTCAAGCTGAAGCCAGACTGCAGAAGCCTGCTGGTGGGCCAGCAGGGACACAGGAGCTCGTACCCAGCAGCAGCGGCTCAGTAGTAAAGCAGTGTGGCTGTAGGGAGGGTTCCTGTGAGCCCAGGTCAGGCAGGACTGCCACTGTGACTATGTTGTCCCCTTTGGCACCTATTTTGGTGGAAATTACTACTGTGCTGGGTGAGCTTACTGCTGCTTTCTCACAGCATGCTGCTTGGATGTGCAGGCCAGTGTTTGCCTTCTGCATCTGCTGCGTGGCTTTGCAGTGTAGGTGGTCCCGAAGGGATGCGAAGGTTGGAAGAAGGAGAGTTGCTTGCAGGGGGATGAAGTTGGGTTGATCCTTCAGGCATTTCTGTGTTACCCTTCTGGCCCGTGGAAACAATTGCCTGTGGTGGCAACTTCCTCAAAATAGCAGAAGCAGCTCATGCAAGTATGAAACTTGCTCTCTGGGAATGGGGAGCAGCTTATCATGCATCTTGTTTTGTGAAAAGACAAACGAGGCTGGCAGGGACTGTTGAGGCCAGCCCTTCCAAGAGGATTGTCTGCGCCTCAGCAGTAAGGCAGTGGCATGGTTTTGTCAGGCAGGCGTGGGCTGCAGGGGACCGTGCCTGAGGGGGGCAAGGGCTGCTCTCACACCTGCTCCTTGACCGGCAGGTGGGACTGGGCTGCAGCAGGGCCCCCTCCCTGGGGAGGCTGGCTGCCCTGAATACCTGTCGGTACCTTCAGTCCTGCAGTTCAGGGCTCTGCTGGTCTGGTCCTGCCAGCTGTGGGAGCTCTCTTGGGATCTGGTGTGGAAGGAGCAGGGTAAGTGAACTGCTTAGGCACTAAAATGTCTTTACGTGTTTGTGCAGCTCCGAGCAGCCAAATTTAGATGTAAGCCTGTAAAATGGTTGAATATCACATTGTGCAAGATGGGTGATAGCTGCACAGCTGATTCTGGTTTTGGTGCCTAAGAGTGTGTGCTGAGCCTCCAAATTTGGAAAAAAATTGACCTTAAATGAATGGAGACGGGGTGATTACAGGTAGCATAGCAGCAATGCAAAGCGAACTGCAGAAACACGTTGCGTGTGGATGGATTTGATAATGCTTGCAAATTGCTTAGGGAACCTTGACTGATAGTGCCAAACGCTATTAATAGAAACCTTGAGATGCAGTAACAAATGCGGATAGCCAGCCTCCTCTCTGTGCCTCTAATTTAGGCGCACAAAATGACAGGTTTAATCTTGCAGTTGTTTCCAGGCTTGAATGTGGGTGGTGAGGTGGCCCACGGGTTGCCTGGGAAGGACGTGTCCGGTGACGGTGGGAAGCAAATTGGGCTGAGGTGGAAGCTGTTGGAAACACAGTGTCTCAGTTCTGCAGGGGAACTCTCCAGCCCCTGTGGGTAGCTCAGATCAAACTTGGAAAGGTGTGTCGGGGAGTTTATTTCCAACTGGGCTGTGCTGAAGCATCACCTGGGAGACTGGTATGGTCAGCAGTGGTTGTGGCTGCGTAGGACTGGGAGCCCGTGCTGGCCACGCTGAGGAAGCGGGTTCCTACCTTGTACGTCATAACTTCCAAAGTGGGATAATGGCAGTCCTGTGTCGACAAATTTGCCCCTTGCTGGCAAATGTTAATTCCCGATTAGGAAGCTAAAGTTGGTGTACTTCTGCCCTAATTAACTATATTAATAATTTCTTTCTTTTAGCAGGCGAGCTGAGAGGAGTCCTGTTTGTACTGCATTGTTACCTGTTGTTTATTCTCTCTGAAACATTTTCCGTTCTTCTGTCTGGTTTTGTGACAAGTGACTGACTATCTCTTGCCCTTACGTTACTAGTCTGGAGGTTGTTCACGGGGATAAAGCTGTGTTGTGGGCAGGGTGGTGGGAGTGGAGCTCACAAGTGTCGTAAAACCAAATTTGAATGTGCCTTACTCCTTTTCAAAGCCAGTTGTTTTTAATATTCAGGAGTTATCATGCGGAGGTGTTCTAAGAGCATCCGTTGGATAGGCTCAAGGTGACCTTTCAGATTCTTTACATTAGGAAGGTTTTAAAGCTAAGACTGGGGAGTAAAAGAGGGATATTCCTTTTCAGGAAGCTAGTAATGAATCTCTGGACACAGGTATCTGTTCCTGTGGCAGTAGGCCTGTCGGTACCAGTGGTACGGCCTTGATAGTCGTTGTCTTTCTAATGTTCCATTAGAAACTGTTTCTAATTGAACGGGTAATATGTTGGAGGCCAGCAAATGCTCACTGGCAGTGGAATAATTGGACCCAAAGACCAAGATACTTCTTTTGTGTCAAGCTGCATGCTGGCCATGGGAGAAAGGTAGGCTTACTGCCTGCTAGTATTGCCACAGATGGTCCCTTGGCAGAGCAGCACGAGGCCCCCACAGACCCTGGAGAGGGGACGCTGGAGCACACGTGACTTTGTGCAGTCGGTGGGGTGGGAGTGCCAGGGGAAACCAGTTACTGCTCTTCAGTTTGTCTTAAAGACTCAGAAGGGGCAGGTTTTTCTACACCACCAAGTACAAGGTGGGTTTTGGAGGTGCAGCTGGGTTGATCTAGTTGCCAGTGAAAGGGGACAGTTTTTCTTTTCCCTGGCTTTGAGGTCCCCATGGCTTCCCCAGGCTGGCAAACAGAAAACAAAAACTACAACATGGTTTTCTCCTGGCTTGGCCTGCTGGGTAGGCACTTGCTATGCCAGTGCTGGCACGAGGGAAATGGCAGGGGAACTGGGCTGAGTGGGATGAGGGAGGAAGGACCCGTCCCCTGCAGAGCAGGCAGCTGTAAGATGAGCCCGGCTGTGGCACAAGACTGCGCTCCGAGAGGCTGATGTACATCCTTGCCGAGCAAAAATATACCTGTGGGTGAAAGCAGGTCGCTGCATTGCTGTTGAATAGCTGCATAGCCAAGGTCAAGTAGTACCTCTTAGGATAGCTGCAATTACAGCCAGCCTGAGCTAAAGCCCGTGCTGAGCAGCGTAAGCACAGCGTTGCTAAATCGATGTTTGCTGACAGCACCAAGAAATTGGTGCCTTATCTAGGCTGGAGCACTTGAATGGCACATGTCTCTTCCACCTCCTCCTCCACTGTCAAGAATGCAGTTTCTGTAGGAATGCAAACCTCTCTTGGTTTGGTGAGTTGGGAACTGCTGATACGATCTGGAATCTCAGCAGTAGAAGCATTGAGTTCTTTTTTTGCATTTGTTGAGGCTGCTTTAAAAATAAATGTGTTTTGAAGTATTGTGAGTGAGACTGGAGGAGCAGATACCCTAGCCTCCCTCATTCCTTCCCATCTCTGCGCTCCCCCTGCCCCCCCCCCCCCTTTTTGTTCCAGCATTAAGTTGGAACAAAAGCATTTCCTTTCTTTACCAGTGGATTTGTAAATGTATTTTTAATTGTATGTTTTTATACTTAACAAAAATCTGGTTCAGTTTTGTAAAAGCTATTTTTTCAGAGATACTAATTTTGCAAGGGAAGGGGACAATTTGGTGTTCTTGCATACTGTCTCAAAGTATCTGGGGTATGTTATTACTAAAAGGGAAAAAAAGACCAAGTTGTTCCAGAGACTGGGGCATGAAATCTTCTACTTGCCATGCCACTGGTTTGAAGGCAGGCCACGTTTGAACTAGCTGAAGCACGGATGGCTCACTTCGAATGGTGGCACCTCAGCCCTGCTTTACCTGCTGCAGCAAGGTGGTTCTCCGCGTGGGGTTACTTCTGTCACTTCTTTAGTAACCTGGGCCCTGAGCTCAGTGAGACCTTGTTTCTTCACCCTGCAGCTGAACTCCTCAGGTCTGGTAAGCTGTGAGGTGAGGGTGGCCTGAGAAACCTGCCCTGCCCCTGCCTTTTGTGCACTGTGTTGGTATAAATACAAGATGCTAGTCTTCAGGGCAGCTATTAAAGATAGCAGTAATTATTACAATAGTAACTTCTTATGCCGCGTCCGTGCCCTTAAGGCCTTAACCAAATGTAACTTAGATGATGATAATTAAAAACAGAAAACTGTGACCCAGTAAAATCCTTGAGTTTGGCACGGACAGCAGTGCTGAGGCGGAGTGTATGCGTCAAATACATAATATATAAAATCAGGCTGTGCAAATGTAAAGGAAAGAGAATAATCTTCTGTTGGTCAAAACAACCTCAGGGCTGAGAACTGGTCTGTGCTCAGAGACTGAGTCCTTTCATGCCACAAACCACAATTTTTGTGTGGTGTAATCCCACTGCAACCTTTTGCTTTGGGGTAATTGCTAAATTCTGATGTTTTCTCTGCCAGGGAGTGCTCCCCAAAATACTACATTGTGTCTGTCTGGTGCCCTCCTTTCCCCTTTTGTTTTTGCTTTTCCTGGCTTCTTGCCACAGAGGCCTGGCTATGAATCTTTGTATCTTCCAAGTAGCTCTTCTCAGTTGCATTTCTTTTCTTTTCCTAAAAATAGTTGACATCTTTGCTCAGGGGGAAAGCAGGCATTTTGCATTACTGTCTCTTGCACGGGTCATTGGCATGTGGGCTTGTGAAACCAGTCATGTAAGCTGCTGTCTCTTGAGATTCCTGGGGAGGGATGCCCTGGGCCACTGGACATGGTTTCCAGATCGAGCACTGTGGGAAAACTGACTGTTCAGTTCCTAGGAATACACGGGGCTGGGACCAGGCTGAACCATCTCTGGCTGGATGGAGGAGATGAGGAGAACAGGTCAACTTGGAAATGATTTTCAGGAAAGAGCTCTGGAGCAGGTGGTTTGCTGCTCTTGCTGGGAGAATGGGAATTGGCGGGCAGTGAATGTGAGTCCCAGTTTCGCACCAGTCCTGTCTGCTGCTTGCAGTCCTCTCTGCAGTATGCTCTGGCGTAGACAAAGTAATCAGTGAATTGACAACTCCTGTGTACCCCAGCAGTATTCTACTGTGCCTGTGTTGAAAACTGAGTAGAGTTGCTTCTACACCTGGGTGCCTGTCAGTGAATTTCTAGGAGCTGTGATTCTTCTCATCACCAGTGCGAACCAGACCATCAGCATCTGTGTACGGGTCCATGTGAACTGCACTTGTATTTCATGATTCTTCTTGTTTTCTTTTTCGTGTTCATTAGGTGACTTTGGAGAAGGTGTTGGGGATAACTGTGTCAGGAGGCAGAGGACTAGCCTGTGACCCCAGAACCGGCCTCGTTGCTTATCCGGCAGGGTGAGTTGCTAACCACATTCTTCAAAGCTAAGATAAACCAGGACTGATGCATCAACATAAATATATTCAGGGTGTTTCCACTGTGGCTTTCTGTAGGGAGGCTATTTACTGTTCTTCAGTCTTTTAACACCAGAGAATGATGAGACTCAGAATTGCTGGTGTAATTGGCAAGGGAGAGGGATTGCATTTTACCTGTCAAGTTTTAATGGGATCCCTTTTAATAAAACCCCTCTCTTTCCTCTTGCTCTAAGCTGGGAATTAAATACATTGTGGACTTTTTAAGTATGCTTTATAATGTGGTGAACTTAGACATAACTGGAAGCAATTCTCAAGCCAGTGAGTACCTAATGAAGCAGGTGATGCTTTCAATGAATTGACAAAAGCCTTTTTGTATATGCCCTGCAATTTATGAATCTCCACATTCCTCATCCAAGTGCAGAGAAAGATTTCAGGCTGACAGCCCCTTGTATGTTGGTTCTCTGGAGTGCAACACATTGTCAACCAGTCTGAAGTCCAAATAGAGATACCCACAAGTATTTGATGGACATCCATATTTGATGGACAGTGAAAGTGCTACCTTCTGGAGATAGCTGAGGGCTGGAGAGTGGCTTTGTGCATTGCATATTTAGCAAAATCGTAGACATCTGGGGCCAGATCCTGATCTTGCTGAAGGCACAGCTCACCCAAAGGGCATGTGTCCCTGGAGGAGCAGAGCATGTCAGAGTTGCTGGTCTGTGGGATGGGACTTGTCTGGAAGAAGGTAGCCCCTGAAAAATTTTAAAGGAACTGTGAGAGGTGCAGGTAGAAGTCTCATAAGGGATGGCATTTTGAAAAAGCTGGGGAGGAAGGAAACACATTTTATCCTGCCAGTGGAAGTGTGGCTGTTGAGATGGGGTATATGACATATATCATATGACTTGGATGAAAGGATATGATACTGTAGTGGGAATAGATTGGGAGGACAGAAGAGCGACTCTTCAGGAAAAGCCTGCAGTGCTTAATGCAGCACTGCGTGGGGATACTCCAGCTGGCTGGGTTGCAGAAGTCTGTACGAGCATGGCTCTTCCTCTGAGCTTGGTTGTTCTGCTGGTCAGCAAGCTAAAGGAGAAGAGGAAGGGCAGTATCTCCAAGTGGCATCGCGCAGAGATACTCTTAAGACATGGAAGCTGGAATTACAGGATAGGAACTTCCACAACAGTTATAGATGATGTTTTCAAGTGTACAAGAAGCAGGCTAGCAACACTTAAGGATTCTGTGTTTGTGGCCAAAATAAGAGATGGGGTCAGTAGAAGTGGCTAAAAATTTTTGCCCATTCTGGTGATATCCTAGTTCACAGAATCGTTGTAGCTGGTGGGAAGCACTTGAGATCTAGACCAACCGCCATGCTGAAGCAGGGTCACTTAGAGCAGGTTGCCCACAACCTCTTTGGGCAGCATGTTCTGGTGTTTGAGTACTCTCACAGTAACGAACAAACAAAAAACAAAAAAAAAAAGGGGGGGGGGGGGAAGTGTGGAGTGTTTGTTTTCTTTTCCTTTGTGTTCAGATGGAATTTCATGTGTCTTAATGTTTGCCCATTGCCTCTTTTTCTGCCAGTGGGCAGTCTGTTAAACTGCAAACAATTTGAGATCCATGTCTGCACTTGACCATATCTATTATGCTTGAACTCTTTGGAGCCAGGCAGATATATTCCAGCATGTGTTGTCTCTTCCTCTGCATCTTTTCTGACGCTGAATATGCTCACGCTTGAAGAGGGCAAGGAGCAAGAGAAGAAAACAAGTAAACAGATGTTTTGAGCTCTTGCATAGCTAAAGATAGATGCGTTTTGTTAATAGCAGTGTCCTCTGATGAGCTTGTGCATTGATTTAATCAAGCATGAGGACACCTGGGGATTCTTTTGGGTAATTAAAAGGTTATGTGGTTCCTTAGGGCTTTACAGGGAAATTCCTGTTCTTACTTGTTGGTGGTAGCATCTCATGGCCTGGACACGAAACCTATGGAATATACCAGATGTGTGTTGTAACAGTTTAATGGCTTATATGACTTGCTGCTATTGTGCTGTGGCTGGTCTGTTTTGTGATGCTGTTATGATTTGCTGCAGTCAAGATAGTCTCTAACAAAACTAGCATTAGCTGAGTCAGAACACAAGAGGGGTACTGGTGCAGACCTTACTAAGTTGATGCAAGTTCAGTTTGTTGGGTTTTATCTGGGGTCGTGTCTGCCCCCCCCCCCCCCCTTTTCAGATTTCTGGTGAATTTCTCTTGAATTGCAAGAATCCTGGCATTTCTGGTGCATTGGCTTTATTTTGTTTCTGTTTGTTTGAATTTACTGTACACCAAAGCTTCTTACAGGAGGCTGATGTAGCAGACTGGGTATGGCCCAGGCACAGTTGGTTCATGACCTGTCCAGGCAACTTGGTCATCTTCAGCTGTGCTTCAGGTATTCCAGTGATTTCTTCAGCCTTTGCTCATGTACTGAGGTTTTGCAATCTTGACATGCAGATTCTCTGCTCCTCCAGTTTGTCCTACACCTAAAACCTGAATTTATGTAACAACTCTATATTTTCCTAAGAACACTTTCAACATACCTGAATTCATTTGGTTCAGATCAAAACAGTTGCCCCAGGCATACTGACTTCATCCACATCAGGCATACAAATAACTATGTGAACGAGGACTTGTGCGTGAGAAGCTTTGGCATTCTTTGAGCGGGATCTTAACTCTGGTCTCTGGTTTGCCTAAAATGATTAAAAAAATAAAAAATAGTTGCTTTTCTGAATTTTCTCTTTGCTGGACTTTCTGAAATCTGAGAAGTTTTTGAATCTTGTGAAAGAAGCAGTTCCCAGCACAACGCAAGCTCATTCCAACTCCACAGTGGTGCCAAAGAGCTGAGTGTTACATTACTCTTTCTTTTCCTGCTCACTGGCTTTTGAACCTTTTATCCTTTCTCTTCGTTGACCCTAACAAGGCTTTCTCTCTGGCAGTGTGTGACAGCAGCTTTGCTGACCCTGGTACTGTTTTGGTAGGATGTTTGTATTGTATAGGAGGCCTTTTCTTCACATCTGCCATGAAGGCTAAAGGCACTGAGTACTGCAGATATTCTAGGCCACCACTTTCATATAAAGCTGTTGTTTGTCTTGGGAGATAAGTCAGTGTAGGAGAAAATTACATCCTCTCCAGAGATCTTATATCTGCTGCCTGCACTTGCATATTCTTATGCTGGCAAGTGAAATAAACCCAAAGTTGCTTAATTTGATCTCTGTTAGGGTTATGCAGTGAGTAACAAAGTTGTTCTTGTGGGAGGAGTGAGTGGGACAGAAATGTACTGAATTTTTTATTTCTTGTGGCAGGATTGATGCTCTGTCCTTTTCTTTCAGTTTTTTTCCCCCTTTCTTTTTTCCCTGCCCTTCTCTCATTTTGGTTTATTACTTTTTTTTTTTTTTTTTTTTTTTCTCCCAGTAGCTAGTTGAGGTCGTGTTTCCTAGAAACAAGAAGGGAAACAAAGCTAAGAAAATCCTCTGAGGATGACTAGTATTAAAAAAGGGGGGGAAAAAAGTGTGTGTGTGTGTAAAATGTCTATCTGTTTAAATTCTAGACCAGCTGCTCAGATAACTTGAGTCCACTTAACCTGTTTTTGGTTTTGGGATTGTGTTTGCTGTTGTTTTTTAGGCCTTTAGGTGGGTGTGAGTGATTTATTTTGCTTCTCTCTATTATTTTTTTCCTGGGCTCCCAACTGGTCATGGTAGCTGGTTGTGAACCTTGTCTTTGTGTGAGGCACCTGCCTGCTTGAGGGAGCAGCCTGTGCTTTTTCTTGAGTAGGAGCAGGAAAGTAGTGTTTCATACTGGTTGGTGTGCAGTGTCTCTTAAACACTCTTCTGTTATGTTTTGGCCAGCTTAAGCCTCTCTCTAGCTCTGCTTCTCAATTCCCAGGCACTCTAATAAAGGTTCAGCTCTCTAGCGTAGCTCTTTATGTAAAGCAAATTACATAAAGACGGACAGAGGTTTAATATAGTCAATCCTCTCTGAGCCATAGTGAAATGAGTTTCCTTGGGTTTCTCTCAGAAATTACTGTGGCCAGTACAGACACAGCCCCTGCTAGCTCTGTGTGCGCGCAGCACGTTTGCTGAAGAAATTATTTGGATGCCCCCATATTCAGTACCATTTCAGAATGACTAGTCACCCTTATTTGTAGATAGGGAGGAACAATAATCAAAGGAGCTGTACAATCAAAGTTAAGGTGAAGATATTAAATCTTTTCCCCTGCTGCTTTTTGCTGCAAGATCTTGTTGAAGAGCTAGGCTTGTTCTCGCTTCAGCTTTATCACCTTGAGGCTTTTTTTTTTTTGAGATACAACAGCTAATATTTAAAAGTGAAGAGTGGCATGATGCGTTCAAAATCAGAAGATTGCACAGCTGTCTGGGTCACATTTTATTTTACTGCTACTGTGGCATGCCTGCTGGATGTCAGCGCAGCAGCCTCTTGTGTGCCAACCTGCACTGCAGCAGAATCAAGCCACAGCCTCCTCTTCTTGTTTCACAGTCTCTCCCCCTGTTCCACCCACTCCGCATCCCCGGCTGATTTGCAGTACTGAGTGGAAGCCTCTTAACTCTGTCACCCCTTCTGAGTCATACCCCTCCTGGTCCCTGTCTGCTGGTCCAGGGAGGTGTCAGGTCCTGCACTGACAAGGCAGTGACCACAGCCTGTGCCATAGTGAAGGGAGGAAGGGGATGAGCACAGTGGGAATTGAGTGAATTTGTTTTAATCTAGCTAGGAGTCTGCTCAGCATGTGTGGAGCAGTCTCGCGTAATTGAGTGGTAAATTCCACTGGAAGCTGAAAGAGTGAGGATTTTTCTTTTCCAGAAGTGGTTGCTGGTTTGCTCCCAAATACCTCTTTCCATTTCCGATAGACAGGCTGTAAGGCTAAGTGATTTCCAGCTCATCCACATGTGGAGTCTCTTGGAAAGTTTTAATCATTTTTCCATCATTATATAGATAGATTACTGCACAACATAGTAAGTTATCAGCTTAGAACAATTTCCCTTTACCTGGAGCTGCGTATAACCCATAATGAAGTAACATTTAGGATAAACCTTGCATAATTTTATGAGGCATGATGCCTTGCTCTTCCTTTCCTCTTTAAAGTGAAAGGTTTTGGTCCGTGGGGTGCAGGAATGGACTGTGAGAGGCAGGTCTAGTAGTTGACTGCCAGTGAATGAGGCAAAATGCTGTTCTGAGTTCTTTTCAAGACTTAGAACCATTGTGCCCAGGTTAGCATTGGTGGCTAGATGGACAATGAAATCCTAATTTGTAAGATGACGAGTATTCCTGCCTTATTTCAGAGCATATTTTTCTTACCTAATTGATCACTTTGCTTGGATGCTGTAATGGTAGTTGTCTTTAGAAGGCTGTCGGTACACAAAAGGAATCCACATCTTGATAGACCCAGGGTAGCTTTTGGTACATGTGCAGTTTGTGCAAAGCTCTGCAACTCTGTGCAGGTGCAGTTCTTCACTAATTCTTCCCTAGCATGAATGCTAACGCCATCAGGCTGTATCCCAAATGCAGCTTGGATGAGTTCAAGGACACTGAAATATTCAGACTGCTGGCTTGTCAGTAGCTAAATCCAGTTCTGGTGATGCAGGCTCCTTCAAGGAGCTTCCAGACCTCTGAAGGCAAATTTCTGGGCCTTCTTTGTATGTCCTTTTCTGAAGGAGAATCCTGTGGTGTTGTAAAGACTGTAGAAACCTACTCTAAAACGAGGACAAGTTCTCATCTGTGGTTCAAAGTGGCCACACCAGAGGCAGCTTGCTTTGCCCTCTTTAAAATGGGACAGTTGCCTTTCAGGAGTTAAACCTCTTTCCTGGCCCATCTCCCAAGAATCTGGACTGTTTACGTATTTCTTCTGTGAGGGTATTGCGCTTGTACCTGCCATCTGGGAAGATTTGCCAGCTGGTAAAATTGTGGTGGTGGACCTGGAGACAGAGATAAGAAAATTCTCTTCATTGAGATTGTTAGACACAACTTGAAGAGCTGTGACTGTATCTGGGTTTGAGTTGGGCCACTACAACCAAACCAAAAAAGTTTTTCTGTGTCGAGAGGCAGCAACATCAGGGTACAGTGTCCTGGAAGTGTCCAAAAAGATGAAAAGTAACCAAATCCTTCCCTCCATTTCCTTCCCCAGCAAAAGCAGATTTCTCAGAAAAAAGCAGAGATACTTTAACTCTTAAATCTCCCTGTCTTAAAAACCCACTGGAGGGAAAGGAGTGTATCTGCACTGAGGCATCAAGACCTGAAATGTAAAATACTTCTTTTCACTCCTTGCTTTTATTGATGTAGATTTGACAGAAATGGTGGGCTGTGGAAGGCTAATGCTGTTGTTATTTGGCAAGTGAGCAAACTCTGCACTTGGGACAAGAAAATGGAGATCCCCTTTGCAACAGTGCTTTATTCTCAGTCCAAAGAATCATAATTTTGATATTTTATTTTGCATTGATGGATTTAAAGTGGCTATGGCCTTTCCCCTGCTGTCTTGCTGTTGGCCTGTGAGATTCACAGATAACAACCATGCAGTCCTGGAGCAGTTGCCCTCTTCCCATGTAGGTGGCAGCTGGGTCTGCTCTGAGTCCCCATCATTGCACTTCAGACAGAAAAGACGCTGCCTAATGGAGCAGGTGCAGTCTTACCTGTATGAGCTGTTTCCACGTGCCTGTACAGCTAGGCAGCAATTTCTACACTGATTTTTGCTTGGTCTCCCTTTTTGTGAGTGCTGGAGACCCTTCCACATCGAATCTATGTCTCTAATAAAACTGCACCTAAAACGTAGAGTTGTTTGCTGAACGGTTGTGTGTTGATCCAGCTCAGCTGTAATCTCACTTGGTTTGGCAGAAGCGGAGACGAAGCAGCAAACAGAGCAGTACCGCAGCCGTCATCTGGAGCGGCGGGCAGACTCCCCAGGTTCAAGTACTTAGCAGAATGGAATCAAGGCTGTCAAACTGACTTCCAGGCAGTTTCCATCAGCCAGCCTCCAGGCATGTGTGCATGCGTGGGGGCTTTTGATGTCATGTCTAATTAAAGTCTTTTACCTACGACAAAACAACTGAGGATGTAACACTTGGTAGAATGTTAAATAATGAGATAGCCGCGAATCTCCAGACCTGCAGCTAACCTGCCGCACAGCAGAAAAAAGAGAAAAATAGGACAAACCCTCAAAATAGCTGGTAGAAAAGCTTCTTGCTAAACCAGAGGGAGACTGTGTCAATTCTCTGTCAAAAGTGCTGCTGTCTGTGCTGCACATGGTGAAGATTGCAGCACTGGGGTGCTGCCAGACTGCTGGGGGGAAGGTATGGGGAGCGTGAGCCCTTGACTCCAAGAGCTCAGCTGCTGGCTGGGGCGGTGGTTAATGTCATCTTTGCCAGCAGTGGCGTAGGTGGAAGCTCTTCTGGTGGACAGTGAGAATGTTGTGGGATTTTTGGTTTCAGTCCCTGTGTGACTTTGTACCTTGTGTCACGCTTGGTTGAAAAACTAGTCAGGGCGGTGCTGATGTTTGGGGTTGCCAGCTCCCTTTGAGACAAGCTGCTGTTTTGCTGTACATAGAGCTGCTGTTGTGCTGTACATGGAGCTTCTGGTTACTTCTCCAGAGTGCCATATGCTAATCCAGCTGTCAAGTTAGAAGGGGGTTGGTCACTGTTCTGTAGCCAGCTGCTACAGCCCTGGGATAAGCAGAGATGAGATGTGATGCTTTGTCCCACAGTTACTATTTGAGGAGCTGGCAGCAGCGATAGGTCTGAAGGGGCATCCTCCCTCAAGCCGCCAGGTACTGATGTGCCCATTTATCCCCTGTCTTTCCACAGAAGCCATGTGATAGGAGTTCTTTTTTCCCAAACCCCTTCCTTTGCGTACACCCCATCCTGTCTGGGGTGAGCCTGTGCTCATTCGTGCATCTGTGCTTCCTCCTTTCTGTCAGGCACCCAGCAAGGGCTGGGCTCCGGGGCTGTGCTGGATGTAGGAGCATGCTGCTGCATCCCGGCGGAGCCTCCCTGAGCGAGGAGCAGCAATCTCTGCTTCCTCTTGCAGCCCTTCCAGTGGGTTGACCCACCCTGTTGACAGGCAGTACCTGCTCTCCAGGATCAGGGATGAATCACAGGTGAAGTCTGGAGACCCTTGGTAGCAACAAACTCTGCCGTTTTAAAAAAAAAACAAAACACGACAGGAAGCCTTGACCTGTTTAGATTGCCAGATGTTTTTTGACATTTAGATTGAATTGAGAATTTTTCAAGGGAACAGTCCAATTGCAATGAAATATTTTGGGATACGCTTCACAATTTTTTTCACCAGGAATTCTGTGGAGAGAGGAGGTGTATGAGTGGGAGCCTTTTCCCAGAACAAATTGTCTGAGAACATCTTGGCGTGTGGGAAACCCTCCTTTGAGTTGAGCAGAAAACTGGTTTCCTTTCAGAGGTGAGCTGGTAACTCTTCCTCCTTCCCCTCCTCACGTCCAAAATTACAGGGTTGGGGGCAGGAAAATCATGGAATCATAGAACAGTTTGGGTTGGAAGGGACTTTTAAAGGACATCTAGTCCAGCCCCCCTGCAATGCGGAGGACATGAACTAGATCGCGTTGCTCAAAGCCCCGTCCAACTTGACCTTGAAGGTTTCCAGGGATGGGGCATCCACCACTCCTCTGGGCAATCTGTGCCAGTGTCTCGCCACCCTCAGTGTAAAAAATGTCTTCCTTATAGCTAGTCCGAATCAACACTCATTTAGTTTAGAATCATTACCCTGTGGCCTATTGCTACAGGCCCTGCTAAAAACTTTGTCCCCATCTTCCTTACTAGCACCCATTAGGTACTGGAAGGCCACAATAAGGTCACCCCGGAGCCTTCCCTGGGCTGAACAGCCCCAACCCTCTCAGCCTGTCCGCACAGGAGAGCTGCTCCAGCCCTGGGATCATCTTTGTGGCCTCCTCTGGACCCGCTCCAACAGGTCCATGTCTTTCCAGTGCTGAGGGCTCCAGAGCTGGATGCAGTACTCCAGGTGGGGTCTCACCAGAAAAATGTTGTTCTGTGTTTGGGATGGTAGAGTTTGAAGGACAGGAAGACTTTTCTGAGAAAAGCCAGCAATGGGGAAGGGGCAATGTATTGTAGGGCATGGAAAACTGAGGCTCTTTTTTTCTCTATTTTTAGTCTGCCACGGGACTGGATGGTAGAGAAAAATCACTTGTTTCTCCCAGCTTGCACCTTTTTCTAAAAATAAGAGTAACAGTTTTCTATTTTCTCCCTTGTAGAGCTGTAGATAACAGGAGCTGGGTATTAAACGGATTGCTTAAAACCAAAAATACCAACCCCCCCCCCCCCCCCCCCCCACACACACACACAGAGGACTTAAAAGTGCTGTCTCATACAGCTGTCCTTACCTTTGCTGGTTTGGGTGCTCTTCTCCCAACACGACACACTAGCCAGCCCTGAAGGCGGTGGTAAGAGTCCACAAAGACATGTTGTGCTCCATCTTACGAGCCTCTGCAGCGTGCTGCTCTTGCTGAGTGTCCCACAGCTGGTTCCATGCATGGGAAGTGAGCTCAGGTGACATTGTGCTAGTATATGCCCAGAAAGTTAAGGATGTGGTTAAGGCAAAGAACACCAGATGCTGCCGCCGCCGCTGCCCCTGTGTCCTCCTTTGTACCTGTTCCCAGTTCAGAGCAAGCTCAGTACTTGGCAGAGGGGAGAGCAGAATGGGGCAGTGATGGAAGGAAATGCTCTCAGAATGGTTTTGTAGAAGGAAATTGGATGGAGGTTGCACAGGCATCTCTTCAGTGGTGCCTTTTGCATTTTTTTTTTGAACATCAAAGCATTTTTACATGCGATTTCTTTAATTCAACAAAATAAGTAAAAACTTTTGTTATTCCACCCCTCTTCTGTTCCCTACTATGTACCTTTGAACTCTGACCTGTCAGTACGGCAGCATGGCACACTACTGTGTTAACTATAAGCAACTTTTGTACTTAACTGCCAATGAAGTTGGGGATGGTTTTTAGTGTAAGAATGAATTGCAGGACCCTTATTCTGGGCCCGAGAAGGCTCCTTGCCTGCAGTGTGCATGCAGGCAGTGTGAATGTGCTCTCACCTCCAGTGATGGAAATGCTGGAGAGACGGTTTCTTCCCGTGTGCGGTGCTGCGGTGGTGTGAGCAAGCCGTAAAGTTTGCTAGCGTGGGTAGGGCAAGTCTGGCCAGGTAGCTTCAGTCCAGTGTTTGCTGGGCAGCCACAAGTATTAGCTGTGCCCTCCAGAAAGTTTATGTTGAGAGCGTGGATTCTGGCTGCTGCTAAAAACGTTAGTGATGAAGAAAGTGAGAGCAGGGAGATGGGAATGCCCTTATCTTTGCAAGGCTGCAGTGAAAATTCTTGCGACAAAGCACTTAACTGCCCTTGAAGCTTCCCTGTGCTGGATTCCTGAGGCTGTGAGCAGGGAAGGATAGGGCTTCTTGGAGGAGTCCTGTGAGTTTGCTGCTGTTTGAGTTGCCTGACAAACCGTGTTGAGGAGAACTATATAGTATGTGCTTGTTACTGCTTCCGTCCTAGTTCCAAGGCAAATATTCCAGTTCGCTCAAGGGGAGAGTGCTATTGTGCCTGTCAGAACAGCTACAATAGTTGCTGTTTTAATGATTATATTGATCACATCTGACTTTAACCTGCCTTATTGAGAGGCTGACTATCCTCAGTCTTTCACTGTACCAATTGTACCAATTTGATTTTTAAAATGGGAGGCGAGCTAGAAGTAATCCCGTGTAGATGGTTAGTTTGTTACTTTGTTACTTTTGATCTCATTAATCAGCATGTGAACTAGCGGGAAGTTGCTGTTTAGGAGGGATATAGGCCAAAAAAAAAAAAAAAAAAAAAGCAGTCCTGTGGTGAGGGTCACTTGCTCTTTATGAGCAAAGAAACTAAAGCAAGAGAATAAGCATGTCTGCTTTATTTAATAACAGAGCTAAATGCTCTGGTAGAGCTCTGCCAGTGGGAAGCTGTGACAGGTTTGGAAAGCTATTGCATACTAGTGAAATAGGGAAGAGGAGCGGTTGCAAAGCTCACGCTGCCTTGGCTGTTATGGAACACCAAGGCCTTTTCTCAGCTGGAAGCTCTGCAGCCCCCCGGGGTTTGCCCATTGCCTGAGAAAGGAGGGGGATGGCACAGGGCAGGAGTGCCCAAAAGCCTGTGTACCTGCAGGTAGCAACCTGCTCTCCTCGCTACCTGCTTTGTGTCTCTCCAGCAGTTACACCTCCTAGCAACCAGTGCCTTGGTGCAGCAACACGGCTTGCTTGTGAGCCAAGTCCTGAGCTTGCATAAGTGCGAGGCAGGGGGGAATGGAGACCGAATAGCAAAGTCTGGGATGAAAATGAGATACCAGCTGCCTCAGCTGAGCTCCACCCTTTCTAAGAATCTCAAAACAGGCACTGTGTCTCCTGGCAACCTAGACACAAATCATAAGAGTTTAACTTCAAAAAAGTACATACAGTCCAAAGGACATATCCCATCACCAGGTGTGAACAACGGGGAGTCTGTCCTTCTCCTCTTCCTGGAGGATCTGGCACTGTAGATGGTCTCAGGTTCCACTCAGTGTCAGGAAGGCAACAAGTTAAAGGTGAAAGAGCATCATGTTAGGAGAGCTAAGAAGTGCCAAGAAGCCGTGTATTTTGTTTCCTGTAAGCATGCCCAGAAATGCCCTGACTGTTGCTTGGGAAGCAGATGCAGGACTTGGCCCTCCCTGCTAGGCTCGCGCTGGCAGCCGTGCCCTGCAACACACGCACGTGTGCACTGGCCTCTTGTGCACCTGCACCCGGTTCTTTTGGCTGGCAGTCAAGGACCAACAGAGCTGATACCAGCCAAGTCCCTGCCTTCAGTGTCAGATGCTATGCTTTTGCAGTCCTAACCCAATGCTTCTTTGTCTTGGACTCTAACCTAACCACGTTCCTCTGTGACAAGAGATACAGATGTATGAAAAAGCAAAACTGGATTTTACTGTGATTGCTTCCCCTTCCAGAAAAGCTGTCTTTTCAGATCTGACAACTGATCCTCATTAGCAACTCTGAAGAAGAATTTTAGTGCATTTAAAATGCTCTATATTATGCTGAAATACAGGCAAAGCAGAGGTAAATGTTCATCTTCCATTAAAGCCGGAGCTGTCACAGGGCTCCTAAAAAGGTAACGTAGGCAGAATTGAATTTTGCCACTCTGGCAAGGCCCGAGCTGTTCCCACTCTGCGAAGCAGCAGTGCTGGGGCAGGGTGCTGGTAAGAGTCCTGGTTTGGGCCCAGGAGCTGCAACAGGCTTCACCTGGGCTGTGGCACCACCAGCAGCTGTGGGGCGAAGCAGGCGCCCCCCTGCCCCTTTTGCCAGCAGCCACCAGCCCGACCTCGCAGGGCTGTCGGCAGGCAGGGTTGGCAGGAGGCTGCGTTGCCTCTTGCTGGCCCTGGCAGCCTGCTGTCCGAGGCAGCTGTGAGTCTTGCCTGTGCCTAGAGGAGATGAAAACAACCGACTGACTGTCTTGAGTGGGTGATTCTTTAACTCCGTGCTTTTGAAGAAGCAGGTTTGGGTTTTGTTTGTTTGGTGTTTTTTTTTTTTCTTTCTTTGTCTCTGACAGTTACAGAGATACAGCAAGGATTATGCTTACTGAAGCATTCAAGGGGAAAAGCTGCTCCAGTTTCTCTGCCGCAGTGGGGGCTTTTGCTGTCTGCTGTGGAACGCAGGAAAGATCAGCGATGGGTCAGTGGGCAGCAGAGGGTCCTGCCCAGCACCTTACCCCCCGCATGGCCATCCTCCCCAGGGAGATGGTGGTGGGGAGCGGGCTGGGAGGCAGACCTGCCTCAGCCTGCTTCCTTCTGAAGGTTAATCAGACGAGAATGGAGAGTTGAACTGTATTACTCTTTGTCTTGCTCCTTTGACTGATGCCTCTTTAATATTGGCTACACTGCTTGCTCATGGTAAAACAATTAAAGCCCTGAGGCATCTGCCATCAGCCGTCATGTTCGCCTGCCCCAGATGATTGGTTTGATGTATAGATCTTTCTCCCGGCTCCTGAGTGGCTCAGGCATGATGCGGGAATACTCTGGCTGCGCTTGCTGCTGGAAACCGAGGTGCTGGCCAGGTGCTCTCAAGCGGGATATGTTTTTCCTCTGGGTCTTGACTTTTAAAAGAAGACACTGAGCTTTTGTGGCTTTGTGGCGTGGTGGCAACTGCTCTTGCAGAGAATTTGGTGCAGACGTGAAATGCAGAGCAAGATATTCCCCTGCGTCTCTGCAGGGAGCCGCTTGCTCCCAGGAGGGTGCCTTCAGGGAGAGCTCCCGTCTTCTGTCTTCTCTCAGTATACCGTTGGGCTAGAGAGCTGAATTTGCTTGGGGCTTGACGGCAGATTTGATTATTCTACAGGAATTTTATTGTAAACATTGCTTCTCTTTATCTCTTTCTGGCCTTTCCTTCTGAACTGCTATTCTCCTGGGATTGTAAAAGATTTTTTTTTCTTTTTTTCCTTCAACTTGCTGTTTTCATTGCTTCTTTTTCCCCTAGATCTGTGCATTTTCTTTTTTCTGAGGCACTCCCCTTGGGCATTGATACACTCAATGTTGTTTATGGGCAAAGAGGAAGCACCTCTTACCCGTGGGGGCTATGTACATAAAAGAAGGCAAGAATTTATTGGTGGTATAACTGAATTCTTAACACTAATTAGAGAGTCATTTTACTCTACCAGTAATTATTACAGGGAAAAAAAGAAGGATAATGCATTAGAATACTTCTATATTGAAAAAGGTCTCAATAATTGTGATAATGCAACTAAAACTGTAACACATTTCATAGTTTCTATTCCTTTTCCTGGTGTTACCCTCACCCTTGTCTCTCTCCTCTGGATCTTAAAGGCAGTCATTGTAGGGTAACACCATAAATTCTCAGCCTTTGTAGCCCTTCACCGGGAGGAGCGTGATGTGGATGTTGCTGGATTTCTCCTCAATCCAGGGTCGACCTGGGTTGTTTTTTATATGTTTGCTAACACACTTTCACACCTTTCTCTTTCTTAGTTGGTCTGCAGCTCCATGGTGCTTCTATGTATGGTATCTTATATGCACATTGGGTATTTTTTAGTTTGTTACCCCTAAAACCTGTTTTGTTCAGCTCCAGGTCTGTATTTCTTTAAGGGACCATCGCTGAATTGTTCACAGCCATGGGGTCTCTGCTGCCAAGCACGTACGTCGTCTCTTATCATCCCATGCCTGTGCTCCTCTGCACTGCATCCCGCATCTCCACTTCTCAAGGCTTCTGCTCTCATGCCATTTCTCTCTGGTACATTGTGGTGTTAGTTGCAAATATCTTGGTCTACATAAAATAACTGCTTGTTACTGTTATTTATATAAAACTATGGGTGTATCACACTAAGATAAACAGAAGTAAAACAGATTAGCCCTAGACACCTGGTCAGTTAGAGAAATTGCTGTCACAGCTCAACCAAGTGAAATAGAGCTACAGGCAGGTCAGGCAAAGTTCAGAGCAAGGAAGCACAGGGAGCCCGAGGCCTTTCGGATTCCGGACAAAGCTTAGGGGCTGTTGCTGAGAATGGCAGACGTGGGGCTGTCAGCCAGGTGCTGATTGAAGAGGGACTGGCTTTTGGGAGCCGGCGAGGGGTGGGGAACAACTGGGGAGCAAGAGGTCCCCGAAGCAGGTGTCCTGGCTGGTCTGTCAGGACAGAGTTGTTCTCTTCTACGTGCTGATGTGCCGGTGACAGCTGTAACTTTGGGAGGAGACCTCAGCATGCGGAGATGAGTCCTTTGTCAAGAATTAACACAGTAGGCTGTGATCCTGTAGCATCCATCCTGGAAAAAGTTGCATTCCCTGTCCTGATGCAAAGTTCTTCAGGTTTTCAGCTGTGTTCTGGCTGTTTGTTTCATCCCTGTTGGTTGCATCTGGGAGCAGCCAGGTTTTGCTCAAGGCTCTTTTTTTTCTACTGCTTCTCCAGTCTGACTGATCGGCACATTCTCTTGTCATGAACTGTCTCAGTGATCCTTTTATTCCTCCAGCCTTCCTATCATCAGTTGCCCATTGCTCTAGCCCCCGAGGCTGCTGCTCATTTGCAGTGTTCAGTGGGTGTTTGCCAAGAGTGCTGAAATAAAATGCAGCTCTGCAACTCCTACTCCCAGCCTAGTTGATTTAATGCTTCATGTAGGTGTATTGCTGGCATTGCTTCCCTGCCCCTAGGGGAGTGAGTGCTTTTGGAGAGAGGGAGGGAGAAACCTGGACTCTGTGCGTGTGTGTTGTAGTCAGCCACGAGCCATATGTATGCATGTGTCTGTATATACCTACATACACACGTCTATATGTGTGTGTCTGTGCACATGTGTTTTTCATCAGTGGCCTGTGTCCTTTGGAGCTCCTCAGACGTGCAGGCTGGCAGGCATTCAGCGTGTGCGCGCAGCTGCTGCTTTGCATGGCTTCCCTGTGGCACCTGCCTTTACTGCGGGGTGCTCTGCAGGGCAGGTGAGGTGGCCTGTGCCCTGCTCTGCTGGGGCAGGGTGTTAGCCCTGGTTTCTCATCCCTGAGTTTTTGGGTTTTTTTTTCCTCTCCCGGCTTTGGAGCGTTCAAGGGAATGGGGATGTTTTGAAGGTGAACTTCCTGCTGAATCACTGGTGACTAGGCAGCCGTGAGCCATAACAATTAACTGGAATAATTTTCATCTTCCTTGCAACTGTAATGATTCCCACTTGGTAAACTGGTTTAAATTTTGTGGTTTTCCTCTGAGCCCTTTTCTCCCCTCTGCTTTCCCCACACGCATTTCTTGTCCAAGTCTTTCACAATCTCAGTCTGGCTTAGGTTTTTGCCCCCTGGAAAAGGTGCCTCCTTATTGCGCAGCCCTGTGAAAAGCCACCGCTCTCCTGAGGGCAGTGCCGCTGTGTCTCTGGCTCCAGCGTGGCTGCTGTGGGGCTGTGTGCAACTTACCCGGTGACAGACAGGAACCAGGCTGTCTTTTGTGCCTGCATCCATTTTGTGTGAAGTGTGGGGTCTGGGTTTGTTTTCCAGAGACATCACCCTGTCTTATGTTTGCCCAGTGTAGAAGGGTTGCCGCTTTGAAAAATCCGCCCCCCCCCACCTCCTCTTCTGCTCTGCCCCCTTAAAAAGAGACCTTGAAATAACCTGGTGTTTGTTCCCAGGCTAAGATGGAGCTTCCTGCGTGTGGCAGTGCCAGGGAGCCGAGGTGGTGTGGCAGATCGGCTGGACCCGCTAGAAATCGCGGCAGCCGGTCCTCGTGGGCAGGCAGCACCTTGGCTCTGGTAGGAGGCAGGCGGGGGGACCGCAGCGTGTCTCCTCGCTGTTCCTGGTAAAGCTGGCACTTCAGTGGTGTCTCTGCATAAGCAAGGAGAGGCCTGGACCGGTCAGTGTGCGGGCACGATCTCTGTCCGTGTTGGCTCTTGTCATCGTTCTACAGTTGGACTTGATGGTCTCAGTTGGACTTGATCTTCAAGGCCTTTTCCTACTTAGAAGTTAAATGTGATCTATGTGTTGGGTTTTTTGAAGTATTTTGGGTGTCTTTCCAGATCTGTGCATCTGTCCTCTGCCACCTGCAGCTTGAGCTCAGAGATGCAGCGGGTTGTTGTAAAGATGCAGTCTGGCAGGTGTGAAGGGGCTGCCGAGAGCCAGAGCCGCCGCCGGGAGCTGTCGGCCACCCGTGGTGGGAGCGCGTTGACCCTGTGCAGGGCAGGGGCTGAGGAGGAGCTTCGTGGGCACCGCTCCTGTCCCCTCACCTGCAGCAGAGCCTGTGCCGGTGGACAGGCACAAACCACACTGTAGCGGATCATGGGGATGGCAGCATCTCGCCAGGTGGTGCAGGGAGCAAGTTGCCTGTTCTTCTGGGTGTTGACGGATCACATGGGCACTGGTGGGTTTTTTTGCAGGAGTGGTGGGCATTTTGAGGCTGCCGTATTTGGGGATGTAGTATTTGTTCTCTTGCAAGGCTTGCTTTTCTGTCTCAGTCCATTGAAGGTTGAATGGGAAGTGAGCTGTCACTGGTGCTCAGCACCTCAGCTGAGGAGAGCGGTTGGAATGCTGGCCTGTGGTTGTGCAAAGCCTGTGACACTGGGCAGAGAGAGAGAGAGGCTGCTGTGCTGCTTCATCTTGCGTTCCCGTGTACTGGATACATCTGCCCTATCAGCCAATGCAGTGGGTGATGTGTATTCAGGAGGTTGAAGTGGCGGGGGGAACAGAGGCTGGCTGTCCTTGTCCCTTTGGGGGTTTTCCCTACAAATCCTTCTTGGCAGTTCTGCCCTGCTTTCGTGTCGACTCGGTTTCCTGTGCTGCTCTCCCTCCTCTCGTGTGCGGGTGCCCACTGGCCTAAGATATCTCTGAATGTCACATTTCTGGAGGCTGGGAAAATAGTCTGGACAAGTGTCTTAAAATCTGCCCTGTTCTTCCCTGGGCCTGGGCTTCTGGGGCAAGATCTTCGGCTTCAGTTTGGCCTGGTTCTTCTTGTGGTTTTTGGAGCAGACCCTGTTCTGTGGTGTGTTTGAGCTCCCTGTCCTGCAGATTTGGGGTGCCACACAGCCTTTTAAACAGAGAAGACATGTCCCTGGTGGGCAATCAGCAATTCCTACACTATTAGCCTAGCGTCATAAATATATCATTCACTTTCTTCACAGTGGGTTTTCTGTTCGGTATTCATGGCTTTTCATTAGCCTGCATTGGTTTCTGAAGCGTGATTTAGCTGCATGTGTCAGGCTCCCACCTTCCCAATCTTCTTGGCCATGGGTTGGTGCAGGGAGCTCTGGAGGCTTTTCTGCTCAGGCAGCAACACCCGAATCTTAACCTCTCAACATGCATTTAATTAATATAGCTTGCATGAAAATACCTATTCAGTTACATAGTCAGCGTGCACATCCTCTCTCATCACTGTTAGCCCGCTCCCAGTACTGGCTGTGAATTAAAGAAGCTTTTTGGCAGGAAGAGTTGCCACATAGAAAATTAACACCAGCTTTTGTAGACACTGCTTCACTCTGATCAAGCTTCTCTTGGCAACCGGTGCAGTGTAAAAAAGATTTTGTTCTTATCAATGTCTTTTTTTTTCTTTTTCATGCATTTAGTGCGTAGGAAGCTATTGCGCTCTCATTTGAATAGCTTTGGGTGGGGGGAGGAGAGGAGAGTATAAGCCAGAAATTGAGAAATGTACTGTTTTTGAAGGGATGGGACTATTTGCTCTTTTCATTTATTCATGCAGCAGTATGAAAGGATTATATTGTGGGGAAAAAAAAAAAAGCCAACGTTTGTTTTTTACATCTTAATGGAGTTTTCTTTCCTTCATACAGCATCCTCTTTATAACATAGGCTGTATGCGTTTAGGAGAGCAGGACTTGACCCAAGGAGGACTCGACCCATGAACTCTGCCTCCAGTCACGTGTCCCACAAGATAGGGCAACGCTGAGCTGATGGGCAACTTGAAAGGAATGCTATCGCAGGCTTTTAATTTTCCCAAGCCCCCTGGAGGGGAGTGTGGCCTGGGGAGGAAGGAAAGAGGAAAGCTGACTTCTGCAGAAATCTGGTTTTTATCAGTTTGTTAAAGGAGGATGAGGAAGGAGGTGGCTGGGGGAAGACAGCTAAGACTAGAGGGATGCGTGGGGAAACAGGAGGACGACGGGAAGAGTAAAATGCCCAGGAACTAGGATTTTTGTAAGAGCAGGAGTGAAGCCAGTAGGAGAAGAGGTAAAAGGAAGGGTGGGGGGAGCTGCATGGAGTGACCCACTGCTGCTGACTTTGTGAGTCAGATACTTCATGTAAGTGTGATACTGACGTCCAATTCCTCTCCATTCCTACTCCTATATTTAGCTTAGGGAAATTGCTTCTTTTTCGTATTTTTTTTTCTTCTTGCTGGAGCCAATGGAAACTGCTATGACGCTGCTTTCCTCCGCCCCCCCCCCCCCCCCCCCCCCCCCCCGCCTTTGAAACACCACTAGCTTTTTATCTGCATATATGGTGCACAGTTGTGCACATGTAAGATAGGGCTGTCTTCATGGAGGTTTGGAAAGCTCTGCAAGGAACCTTCCTCCACTTTCTTGTTGGCTGAACCAAATGGGCTCCCTGATGGGGAGGGTTAGGGTTGTCTGCAAAAATCTTTGACATAGTTGTGAGAGTTGATTCTGTCCTTCCCTTGTGTTTGAGATTACCTGAGTGTCCTGCAAACTGGAAAAGATTCCACAGCCAAGTTGTTTTTAAAAGCTGCCTGTATGAGGAAGGTGTACTTAAAGTTGTGTGGTGGCATCACAGACCTAGAAATAATACCTTTAAATACGTACGCTGTTGCCAACAGCCTCTGCAGGAATCGGCGTGCAAACAAACAGGACACTTGATCTCAGCTGGCTGATAGAGGGTTTGTACAGCAGTAATCCATACAGCAGTGAATAGTTTCTATAAACATCTTGGAAATCAGAACATACTTGTGGATTAAAAAGGTGCTGAGGTCATCAAGCCTTGCCCACAGCTGCAGAGGAGGGGTAAGGCTTGTGCTGAAACAAGCGTGCTAAAAATGTTGACCTTCTAAACAGCTAGTGTACGCCAGGGTCAGTGTTTCTCTCTGTAGGTCCCATCTGAGGTGCTGTTGGAGCTAGTCTTAGTTTGTATGTTGGCACTAACATTTAAAAAGATGTCTTCGGACAAAGATGGACTGAGACCTTGAATTTGTTTGGAAAGCTTCAGCTTGGGAAAGGGGTGGAGCAGGTGGAAGAGGTGAAGGTTTGAAGTACCTTGCTTTGTACATCCACAGTTGGAAGCTAGGAGCAAGCAGATGAGTGCTTTCTTTTCTTGCGTTCTTTCCATCCCGCTGGCTGTAAAATACGGAACGCAGCCTTATAAAGGAGCAGACAAAGGTGGAGGATGGAGAGATGGGTGTATGCAATTAATTTTCCATGGTAATTATTTTTATTATTTTAACTGCTGTAAGATTAAAGCCAGCATAAACGGAAAGGAGTAGGTACTCTGAGTCTCCTGAGGGCTTGGTAGCCTTACTGGACTTGGAGGCAGTGTGGAGCAGGTGGGTCAGTGATCTGACCGTTCAGTGTCTCCATTCCCTGTATTTTGCTAGCCTGATTTCCTTGGCTGAAACGGGGCTCGCCCAGGGTACTCGTGGGCTCTGAGCCACCTTGTTTGGGAACTGCTGCAGGTTCTGCTGGAGAACGACTTGCCAGCTGCGTGGCGGGGAGGAGCTCCTCTGGGGCTGAGCTGTGAGTGTCTGAGCAGGCAGCTGAGGCTGCCCTGAATCATAGAATTGTTTAGGTTAGAAAACACCTTTAGGACCATCGAGTCCCACCATTAACCCAGCGTTGCCACACCCACCACTAAACCATGTCCCAAAGTGCCACGTCTACACGTCTTCTAAATGCCTCCAGGGATGGGGACTCCACCACTTCCCTGGGCAGCCTGTTCCAATGTTTGACAACCCTTTCGGTGAAGATTTTTTTCCCTGATACCTAACCTAAACCTCCCCGGGTGCAACTTGAGGCTGTTTTCTGAACGCTGAGAAGAGACTGAAGTGCTCGAAGTGGTTCCTTGCTGCTCGTTGAGGAGATGCGCTCTCTAGGACGGAGTGGGCTGCGTGTCTTCCCACGCATTTTGAGAGGGAGCCGATTTTCAGAGTTGAGTGCTCCTGACTCGTGGAGCAGTACGTGTGTCCCGCTGTGAGTTTGGTGGTTTGTGGCCTGCCAGCTTGCTGAACAAAGTGTCCCTGGAGTTGGCCGGAGCCTTTGTTGCCCTTGTGTATGGCAGACAGGAGAGCGATGGTGGACAATTGGCATGGGACAACATAGCAGCAGGGTGGCTTTTGTTGAGTAGCGGCTAATTTAAGAAGGCAAGTTTAGAAGACTAGTTTATCCTGGCTAAATGACTTTATTGGCAGAGAAGTTCATAACCAATTAGCAAGTTACGTTGCTTATTAGCCTGGAACTCAACAATGTGCAGTCTTGTTTCACCGAGTCTGAGTTAAGTTTACCTTTTCGTGGCATAAATCAGTGCTTGCTGACCGGTAAGGAGATACTGGGACTTATTTCTCCCTGCCTCCAGATAGTGTTTATTAATTATGGGTCAAGCTCAGTGAATTGAGCACAGGGTTGTCTTAAGACAAAGTTTAAATACCTGGCTGCTCTGGCACTAGAAGCCGTGCGGCTCATGGAGCGGTTTGCCGATTTGCCTTGCTGTGTGAGTGGGGTGGCTCTTGCCTTCACCGTGGGCTCTGGCCGTGGCCAAGGGCTGTGAAGCAGGGGGGAAGCCCACGGGCAGACAGCCTGTGCTGGAGTGCCACTGAGCTGGAATTCATGCTCGCAAGTAGCCAAGGGCTCTGCCGTGCAGGTTAATAACGGCAGAGCCCTGGACCTTTGCGGTTCGCTATACTACTATTCTAGGAAGTGGTATGTTTGCTTGCCTGGTTTTAAGACCGTGGTTTGTATTTTGCATCTTTCCTGTGTTTTTTAGACTCTGTTCAGTTCTCTGAACTCCTGTTTTGCTGCAGAGTTCCTCACAATAAAACAAAAACTTAAATGTAAGAGCTGTATAGGGAAGTCTTTGCCAAGATTTCATGTCTTTCCTTTATTCTTTCAGGGTTTTTTGAAGCTTATTTTGAGCACTATTCATCCCTGTCATAACTCAGCAGGATTTTGGTCCATTACCCCTATCCAACTCCATATAATGGGGCTTTGCTTTGCTTTTCTGATTAGCTGGGGGCTTGGGATTAGATAGATTTTCACATCTGCTAACTTCCTATTTCATATCTTGTGATTTGCGAGGCTTAACCTCCCCTGACTTGTTAATGGATCACAAACCACCTGCTTCTTTACATTAATCCCTCAGAAATATATAGCATAGCTTTGACTTGAAACTTTCCAGATTGGTTCCCCAGGGTAAAAAGCACAGAAGGATCGGTCCTGGTCTGAAGAAACTGCTTATTTACACTTTCCCTGCTCTCTAACCACAGCTGTCTGCTTTATCTATCAGTTGGTGCCTTTGTTGCCGTGGCTTTCAGGGTAGGGCATGAGTGGAGAAGGGCAGGTGGGACGGCACGGGTGGAGAGGATGGAGCAGTGTAAGGGTGTGCGTGGGGGCATATCTTGGGAACGGTTGGTGCTTTGGAGGTTAAAGCTTCGGTACCCTCTGAGGGCGTCTGCTTTGAGTAGCGATGTTAATGGAGCGTGACAGCTTTGGCCAAGGACTCTGAGCTCAAGGTCTCGGTGCGTGGCTCCTCCTTTCTGCTCCCTTGTGCTTTTCAGATTTAACACCACTTCTGGCAGGGTAGCCCGCTCAGACCAAGGGAAGGGTCAGCTGCCTGGACTGGGTGAAGAGATGCTGGACGCATCGCAGGTGCTGGTCAGCCCTGAGCTGTGCCTGCAGCACCGCTAGCCCTGCCAGCTGCTGGGGACGTGGAGAGGGGCCTGGAATGACGTGGCTCTTGCCCTCGGCAGCACGGTGCCAAGGTGTGCTTAGTCCTGTGCATGAGTGTGCAGCTTGCAGTGTTGGGGAGGTCTGTATCTGTAGGTGAGGTGCAGCGGTAGGTTTGGGTGATGCCAAAAAGCTTTTGCCTTTCTGGTTGGCTGCTTCAGGCCAGCTCCTCCACTTCTCAGTCCCGTGTGTTTCTCGCCCTGCCTGACCGCAGCCTGGCACACATTGCAGGTGAGCCCCAGTGCGACGGTGCCGCCAGTGCGGCCCCAGCGTGGCGAGGGCGGCTGGCACCGGAGCAGGGGCACCTGCAGCGGAGAGGAGCTGGGACCCTGCGCGCTCTGGCAGCCAGTGCTAGCAGAGGGACGAGCGAAACCCACAGTTTCTGTTTTAGAGGTGAAGTGGGAGATAGGACCCAAGGTCATCAGAGCAATTGCTGTTCTGTCTCTCCTTATTCTCTCAACAGTTTAGGGACGGGGTGGTAAGCACCATGTGTTTTCTTTTACTGGCCGCTACTGCTCTCTGCTATGAGACAAATGCTGTAATGTGAGAAATGAAAAATTGTGTGGGGAGTGGAGAGGGCTCCGTACCTGGGACTGCCCCAGCCTGGTTGTGATGGGCTGAGACCCCGAGGCAGTGTGCTATGGGCAAGGTTCGTGGGGAAGTGGGGCCTCTGCTCCTTCCCTCATCTCCCAGTCAGCAACTGTTTTGCTCTCGATGGAGGTGATTATGTTGCTTACCAGCAGTTTACTACTACTTGCTTTTGCAGTTCATCTTGCTGAAAGATTTCTGAGAGGCCCCCGAGCAAGTTGTTTATTCAGATACATCCCTTGGGTCGGTGGTTTTTGGCATCCTATGTCTATTTTCTCAAGTCTAGCCACTTCTTGTGCTACACTCAACAGTTTCTGTCCTGTCTAGTGTTATGGCCAGGCACAGGAATTTAGCCCCTCTACCTCCTCTTCTTGCCTGCGCGCCTCCCCCCCGCCTCCCCACCCCCCCCCCCCCCTTTCTGAAAGGGATTTTCTGAAATGATCCCCTCTTTTCTTCTTCCTGACCTTCTTATTCTGTTCTAGACATGCTGGTTTGCTGCCCAGTACATAGGGCCACTTTTATGGCAGGGAATGTAATCCACGGGGGCTGTTGCACAAACTTTCATGGTTAACCTTTTAGTCTGGCTTGAGCAATCGAAGAGTCAGGCCTCCCAGATGCTGGAAAGGTAATTATTTATGATACTAGCATATGGCACTCCTGAACACAGGAGAGACTTGTGATTCCCCTCTGGGCTGCTCTTTTTCTTTGTGATTTCTGGTTAACCTTGGCTCAGTCTTTGAGATGTGACAGCTTTTTGGGACTGCTTTTGCTCTGCTCTGCTAGCAAGGGGAGCTCTTTGGTTTTCTTTATACACATCATTGTGTCAACTCTTTTTGTTCTTCTGTTTCCCCCATCTAGGTGTGTTGTTGTGCTGTTCAACCCTAGAAAAAATAAGCAACACCACATTCTAAACAGTTCCAGGTGAGTGAAGCTTTAAGCTGGGCTTGCTTTCTGTGGGAGGTGAATTCAAGGTTTTTTCGGCTTGAGTTGAAATGCTGGAGGTGTCACTGCTCCAGGCTAAACCCCCTCAGTGAGAGCTGCCCTGGGGAGAGGCTGCCTGCTGTTTGACTGCAGCTCCTTCTAACTTCAGCTGAAATTGCTGACGAGGTGCCACCTCATAAACATTGTGGTCCCGTGAGGAGCTGCTGACAGGCATGACATGGAGGAGATCTTATGAGAACTCTGTGATATCTGATTTTTTTTTTTTTCTTCCCTCCACTGAAAACTTATGATCTCATTATTGAAGCCAGGACTGGGATGTGGTCCTGCATCTGGAATAAAGGCACAAAGAAGATGAGTCTTGACTTTTGGAGCTTTTCTGGTGCTGTAGGCATGCTGCTTGGGACTTGGGGAGCACTGAATCCCCACGGCCCGTGTTAGACCTCCAGCAAAGCCAAACCATTGTGTCAGGCTTTGTGTGATTTTAGCCTCTTTCCAGTTTGTCCCAACCTACTCCCCAGTCATGACATATTGAAATGAAATCACGTGTTGGAAATGTTTCTCAGTGTCATTTTCTCTGTTTTAGGAAAACAATTACAGCACTTTCTTTCTCTCCGGATGGAAAATATTTGGTTACAGGAGAGGTAAGTGGGAGAGGAGAGAGGGCATACCTGTTGTCTGTTGTATTTTGAAGCAAGACAGAGGGTGTTTGAAGAAACGAGCCAGTTAGCTGCCTTGGCACAGGCAAATCTATTTCAGTGTTGCATCTCTGAGTGGACCTGCTGGGTTATGGGTGGCTCTGAGTGCTCCTGCTGGCAGTTTTTCAGTGTGTTGTCACTCATCAGCTTGGGGGATGGGTCTTCTGGGGTGGCATCTGCGGGCTGAAGGTAGGGTGGAAATAAGTGGAGTGCTACCCAGCGTGGCTCTGCTCTAGCGTCAGTGAATGGACCTTATTCTTGGTCTGAGTTTAACATCCCTTTAGGATTTCAGGAAGTAACTGAAGCCAGTAAGAGTGTCGTGGAAAAAGTGAAAAGTGCATGTGGAATGGAGCTTTAGGAATAGTGACAGAAGACACTGGTGCCTGTGGTTTGGCATTGTTGTTTGGCTGGGGGCAACAATTGCTCTTTCCAAGGGTGCCCGAGGGGGAGCGTGAGGATAAGCGCACTGCGAGTCTGTTCTGCATTAGAAGTTCAAGACGGGGGCTGTGTCCTGAGGCTGGATGTTAGAAATCACAGAAATGCTGACTGTCCCCGATATGGCTGAGCTAGCTCAGTTTGCTCTTGTGTGTGATCAGTGGTAATGTACCACTAGGCTCTGTGCCTCTCGGCTGTGGGGAGGGTCCGCGTGTGGAACAGGTCCCCTCCTGAGCCTCAGCCACAGAGAAGCGTGTCGCAGCCCTGTGTCAGAGCTGTCAAGGCGGAGGCTGTTCGCCCCGTGATGGCAGGATGGCAGCTGGCATGTCACCGGGTGGCTCCCAAGCTGGGCCTGACTGCTGCATGGATCTGGCCAAGGACAGAAACAACAGTGTTCTGGGGTGGAGGCTACCTTGACACGGGAAAAATCAGCACAAATTTTCCATTAGAGCGTCAGGATTGTTGTTGTTGTTATTAACTTTCTAGGGAAACCATGAGGGGTTTTAGCTGTAATTTGTTTTAATGCCTCTTTACACTCTGGAAGCCTTAATGTAATAAATTCCCTTTTATATTAAAATCATAATATATAATTATTATTTTTTCTTCCTGTTGTTCGGTTCTGATGTCGTCTTTTATTAATTTATGGTTTTTAAAATCTCTAGTACTCTATTCTTTTCATGTGAGGTAGGAAATGTGGCAAAAAATGAGGTGGGTATTTTTCTTACTAACAACTCAGATTTTTCTGTTTGAAACTTAATTGGGATAAATGGCAAATTCGTTTTTGTTTTTTTTTTTTTTTTTAAAAAAAAAAGCCTTTCCAGATATACTTGAAAGGGGCTTTTTTTTTGCCTTGTTGCAAAACGTGTCTCCTCTTGCCCTGTTGTAAAACCATTTCTTTTTTGGGTATCCTCCCACGTGTCTGAGATTTGAGTTATTACATAGTGTAGTAGTGTCCCCTGCTGGTGTCAACAGTCTTATTTTAGTGCCACCTCTGTCCCATAGGGAAATGCTCTCTTAGTTTTTGTCAAGCTCACTTTTAGCAGTCTTCTGCTAATTCTGTGTAGTTACACCTGAGTTTTCTGCATGGCTGGCTTTTCCGGAAGGAGAGCATGGAGGTTAGTCCTTGGACGCTATACATAATAAATGTCTCTTATGCATTTCAAATCCAGAAGAATATTTTTTTTTTTTTCCTGTTCTTCTTTATCCCCATGGAGGCATGGATTTCTCATCCATGGGGATTGCGCAGAGCTCACTTCTGGTAAGCGTTTCTTAAATGAGGAAATAAAAATTCAGTTTGTTACGGTCTTGGGGTGTATGCTAGGATGCTGGGAAATACCTATATATATATGTATATACACACATATGTATGTATGTGTTTAAGTACAGCAATTGCTTTGAAGAGCAGCTGATACAGCTCGTTGTAACATCTTGCCAGCCACCTTGAGACCTGAGCTCTGCCTTGCAGGAGGGAGGACTGCACCAACTGCGGTAAAATCTGACCACGGCATTTTTCCAGGCCACAAGCAGTTACCTGGCAAAGCTTTTGAGCAAGACAATTAAAACTGTTACAGTTCTGAATTTTTAAAGCTTTGAACTTCTCCTCGTGATCAGACTTGTGTCTCCCACACAATCAAATGACATGCTTAAAGCTGATCAGAAAGGGTACCGTTTTGCCACGTTGCCATGGATATGTTATCTTGCAAGCTACTGTTTTGACAGACTTCAATGAGAAATCATGAGCAGGCTCTTGAGTAGGATTTGCCCATCAGGCACATTTTTGGCCAGCATTTCAGCTCATCTTGTGCACCTGGTTTTATTTTGGTTTAATAAAACCCAATAAAACAAAATAATAGAATCGTCTGGCAAAAGGTGCTGCTGAATTGGCATTTCTGAGGTCTGTGGCCTTCTGTTTCTCTGGAGAACAAGCAGAAAACCAGAGGCTCTGTTCCCTCGGCACCATCTTCTCTGACGCTGCCCATAGTCTTTCAGGCAGCAGCATCGGTGTGTTCCCTTTGTGACAGAAGTGATGCTGCTAGCCTCCCAGAGGCCTCCCTCCACTGGTGTGTGATAGTTATGGCAACAGTCAGGTCATGTTTTTGCGTGGCATGACCTGGCCTGAGATCTCGGATGTCCACGTTGTGTTAGGAGCAGAGGATGTGAGGGCCTTCTAGTTCGCCAAGATGTGATCTATTATCTGTATTGTCTTACCATAGTCCTTTTTGTGAGCTGAGAGTTTCTATTGCAAAGATCAGGGATGTGCATCAAAAGTATCGTTGTAGTCTCTGGCTGTTTTGTGAGTAGTGTAAGAAAAGGATTAAAGCAGGAGAGATGGTATTAATTCTTCCAGGCACCTGCTGAAATGCATATGCTCCTTAGGTTGTCAGTCTCAACCTGAGCTTCAAAGAATCGAAGGAACCTCTAAACCCACTGCAAATGCGCCACCTGGACATCTTTCCCAAGGCCCCCCGCCCCTTTACGTGCCCGGCTGTGTCAGAACTGCCCTCGGGGGTTACATTTCCTGTTCTCTGTCTCCTCTCCCCCCCCAGAGCGGGCACATGCCAGCAGTTCGCGTCTGGGATGTGGCTGAGCGAACCCAGGTGGCTGAGCTGCAGGAGCACAAGTACGGCGTGGCCTGCGTGGCCTTCTCCCCCAGCTCCAAGTACATTGTTTCGGTGGGCTACCAGCACGACATGATTGTCAACGTGTGGGCATGGAAGGTAAGTGCTCCTGGAGGTAGGGTGAACCCTGAGGTGCTACTAAATTTAAAAAAGCAGATAGTCTGACTGCAAACTACTTCATCTTGCTTTCTGCCTTTTTAAAAATTCTGTTGTTTGTTTTTGGACATTCATAGACACAGAGAAGTTTGGACATGGAGGGAGCTATGGTCCCTTAGGGAAGATCTGAGTCACTTCAGAGAAGGGATGTTCTTTATACTTGGGGACATGTGACATCTTGCTGTCCAGCAGAGAAGCCTGGACCATGAAACCTTGTCAAAGCCTTATGCTCCTTCAGAAGCTTATTAAAAACTAATTTATGAGGTGGTTGAGGAAGGAAGCTCTCATCAGCCAGGGATTTCTTTTGTGGTTTAGTGGATGCTCTTGGCTTGTTTTGTTTTTGTTGTGCCAGGGGTTGTGGTACTTGGATCCCATCCGTGATGACTGAGAAGGGGAACATTGAGAAATCACAGTGTGTGAAAGCCAGTGGAGGTCACACTGTCTGCCACTGTGTTGGGGCAGCACTCTGTGGAAACAAAGCCCGTGTCATATCCTCTAGAAAACATTTAAGTGTCTGCTCTTTGTATATAAGAAAGGAAAAATTCATTGTCAGCAGGCTTGGAGTCTTCCACATCAATAAATACTAAGCACTTACTCAGCCCCTGCTACCTCTTCAGGTGCTGTAACCCTCTCTAAAAGAGATGCGGCTTAAAAAACCCCTAAGTCCATCTGTGAAATCTCATGGGATCACAGAGTGGTTTGAGTTGGAAGGGACCTTAAAAATCACCTAGCTGCCACCCCCTGCCACAGGCAGGGTTACCTGCCACCAGCCCGGGTTGTCCCCAGCCCCATCCAGCCCGGCCTGGGACACTGCCAGGGATGGGGCACCCACAGCTGCTCTGGGCAACCATGCCAGTGCCTCGCCGCCCTCACAGGGAAGAGTTTCTTCCTCCTATCTGATCTAAATCTGCTCTCTTTCAGTTTAAAACCATTGTCACTTGTCCTGTCACTACACTCCCTGATAAGAGTCCCTCCCCATCCTTCCTGTAGACCCGCTTTAAGTACTGGAAGGCTGCTGTAAGGTCTCCCCGGCGCCTTCTCTTTTCTTGCAGCTTGTAAGTCTGTGCTCATTTAGTATGTTACTCTCTTCATCCTCTTTCCGGTGCTGTAAGTTAAGATCTCACTGTTAGTTCTCTCCTGCATGAGCTGAAGCTTGACCTTGCTATTTTTTCATCTAGCTGAACTGTGTAGTCATAATACGTGTGTATGTCCATGTTGGAAACTGAGTGCTCAGCCTGTGGTTCTTTCTAGTGATGCAAACGAAAGTAGTAACTTGGAGGTGGTCATAATGCATGGCGTCTGTGGGACAGTACTAGTAGCTTTGTTTTCCCTTGCTTACGCAGGTTTTTCTGTTCACTGTGATCCTGTTTATAGTTACGTCCATGAGAGCTTGTGAGGTGAGGGCTATCGCACCCTTCTGCGCTGAAGAACACGCACTTTAAGCATACGCTCCAGGCTGTGACTATCAGGGGGTCCAGCTAGACTTTATTTTGCAGGCTGGGCACCAAAACTAGAGGGGCTTTACCTGACCAAAGCCAAAGAAGAATAAGAGACCAAGATGTGAACACAGACCTCCTGAAGGACTTTCCTGTACTTCTAACCACAACCCTTCTTCTGTCCGCTGCTTTGATTTCCCTGTTTTTCCTGGCTGGGAGACTTACGCAGTCATTTGGTTGTGATGGAAAAGAAAACCCCTGTTGTCTGTAGGGTCTCCTTGCTTCCCTAAAGAAAGGCCACAGCAATGATCCAGATGTGGAGGTCTGCAAGGGTCCTAAGCCTTTCTGTGTGCGCTGTCTTGAAAGAAGTTACGTTAATGTCTGTCCCCCTTGCTTTTCCCCCAGTCTGGATTGGGGGTCCTCCATGGTCATGGTGCAGCAGCCCAGACTCCTCTGTTGCTGGTTTCTTCGGTTCTGTCAGCACACAGCCCGGTGGGCCCTTGGTTTGTGTGCTGAGGGCATTGCATTGGGAAGACCGGGAGCAGCCGAGTCCCTAGAAGGAAGGGTAAAAGAAAAGAGCGAGAATAAAAAGCGGCACGCTGCTGTCGATTGTGTGCTACGTGGTTGAAACCCCCCAGCAGGCTGAGGGGAAAACTTACTCTCACTTCTACCGATCCCTGGGGAAAGGCAGGGGGAGGAAAACTGAGCGTTGGTGTTGTGGACAGGGAGCTCCTGCCATCTGACTGTTCTACCTGGGCAGCATCTGTTCTTGATTTTGGTCCCTCCCGTGTTCTTCCTCCTTTCCCAAACTCTTTGATGTTTTGAGTTGTACATTTGAGGCGTAGCAGATTTGGCTTTGTCCCTTCCAATACAGGCATGGTCTTTTTCTGTTTTGAGTCTTTCAGTAAAGCCCCATGTCTTTAAAAAGAAGAGAGAATTTATGGAGGAACTGGTACCGTTTTCCCTGTGGAAAATACCTGTTCCCTATCTTGAGTGCCTTGCCCTTACTGCTGCCGGGAGGCTGGGAGAGCTCTTCCTCATGCTGGCTTACATCTGCTTTTGCTGTTTAGAAATGGAAATGGCTTTGCTCTGAGCTCCTGGTGACTGTGAAACCAATGTGTTTGTCATGGCTCAGACAGCCAGTTCCTGCAGGCGCTAGTGCCTGCTGGTTTGCTCTCGATCCCAGTCAATGTGGAAGTGGAGTTGAATGTAAATGTGAATTGTACTGTCTGCCAGATCAGTGCTCCCAGCTGATGCTGGGGAGGTTGCATTCAGGGGTGAACGAAAAATAGTTTGAGCCTCGTCTTTTCCCTGCTGTGGTGCTTGTACTGGATATATGCCTGCAATTGAAATAAGTTTCCTTTGCTTCTGAACAAAGAAATTAAGCTATCTAAACCATTATGTTTCCAGAAAAACATTGTAGTGGCAGCCAACAAAGTCTCAAGTAAAGTGACAGCTGTGTCATTCTCGGAGGACTGCAGTTACTTTGTCACTGCTGGAAATCGACACGTCAAGTTCTGGTACCTGGATGACAGCAAAACCTCCAAGGTGAGAGAAGGTGCATCAAGGCCAAGCTGTGGGCAGATATTTCCATCTTGCAGCAGGGTGGATTTTGCCCCAGTGAGCTGTGGGAAGTGGGAACACTTTGATTTTGCTGGGGTCCAAGTTTAGCCCTCCACCCCAGGCTCTTGGGTCTCAGTCTCATGGGCTGGTAGCACCAAACGGCACCAAAAGCTTGTCTTACCCTGCACTAAGGTAGGGGCATGGCTCCTGGGGCTGTATAGCAGCATGCTGCTTCTTTAGTAGTCACATGTACGGAAGGATCAAAAAAAGCTAGAAAAGAGCTGCAGTCGCTGAACTCCTTGGAGCGCAGAGGTGGGAGAGCTGTTTGATGCTGGTATGAGCATCTCAAAAGGTCGTCAGTGTTACTTTGGAGTGTCAGCTGACATTTTTAAACTTTTCAGCTGTTCTGTTCTTCTCCAGGGGACAGGATCCACATATGATAATTTTAATGTGGGCTTGTGAGCAGGTGTTCCTACTTCGTGCTTGGACCCTGCTTTGGCGCTTGGTATCAATCACAGATTGGCCATGGAAAGGTTGTTCTTCCAGTGATCGATCTGCTCTCTCTGGGTCATACGTTTGGATGCACAGTTTCGGTGGCACTGATAGTGTTCTGTTCTACTCACGTGCTAATACTGATGGTCCCAGTACACCACGCAGCCAGTGGGTCTGCAGCAAGTAAAACATGTCCCTGCCTCTCCTTGTAGGCTGTTCGCAGTTCTCTTTCTTTGAGGTGCTTCAGCACTCAAGGCTTGAAGTCCTAAAAAATGTCTGTCTGCCTGCAGTGCCTTGCTCTAACAAACTGTTTTTTGTTGGTAGGTCAATGCCACAGTCCCCTTGCTAGGTCGCTCGGGATTGCTTGGAGAACTGAGGAACAACTTCTTTGCGGACGTGGCTTGTGGAAGGGGCAAAAAAGCTGACAGCACCTTCTGTATCACATCCTCAGGCCTGCTCTGTGAATTCAATGAGAAAAGGCTGCTAGACAAGTGGGTGGAGCTGAGGGTGAGTGTTACGTTCTCCTGTCCTGCAGTATTTGTGCCTGTTGAAGCAGAGCAGGAGCAACAAATAATAAGGGTTTTGGAGCGCAAGCTGGACGCCAGCAGTGAAAATCATTGGGCCTCTGCCACTCTGTGATTTAACCTGGAAGGACAGGTAAAAATAGCATTGCTTCTTGGCAGAGGGGTTGTATTAATCGCTGAGACTCTTTGATTCTCAACCCTCACTGTTACAGCTACTGCTCTTCTGGCAAAGCAATGTCCTCATGCAGCTTTGGCCACCCCCGCGTTGTCCCTCCTGGATTGGCCTGGACAAATAGGGGTTTTAGAAGGATTCTGATTTCTGCCCACTCTGCAGTGTCGTATTTGGCTTATGCATCTCAAACACAGGTTCCCAAGGCTGGTTTGGCTATTCTAAACCACCAGCTTGGCCCATAGTTGGAATTTGATCATGCTTATTTTCCTTTCAATTGAATGTAAGGTGCCCACTTGAAAGGATTCAGCGTATTAAAATCAAGGTAAAAAAATCTTTCCATGCTTTCACTCAAGTGAAATGCCTCTTCTTTTCTTTCCTTTCCTTTCATCCCTAATATCTGCCTTTTACTCTCGCTCAGAATACAGACAGCTTCACAGTAAGTTGGAAAAAAGTTTTGCATTGAACTCATCTCCTTATCACCACACTCCATTTTGTACCATTTTCTGCCATTTGTACAGATCCCAATGGGAGGGGAAGAAAATCCATTTATTTTTTTTCCTTATCGCCTTGTGAGAGGTAATGTATTGGCATGCTAGTGGAGGGTGAGGTGCTGCTTGCCTGCCAGTGGTGTTGAATGTCACAGAGGAACAAAAAAACATTTTTGCATCTTTGAGTAAGGCTCAGCTGGAGCAAATATGTAGCTCTGCTGACGTCCTACCACAGTGGGTGGCAGAGGAGGTGGGCTTTTTCCTTAACCACTTGGAATCTGCAGTGGACCTTGGCTGGGAAGTTCCTCGGAAAGGAAAAATGGATTTTTAAGCTTTTTCTTACTCCCAGGGCTCGACTTCACTTCAGCTCTTCTGATCATGACTCCTTTGTCTGTCAGTTTGCTGTTCTCCCTGTTGTGTGTCCGGTGACCTTTGAAGCGAGAGCGCGTTGCTTATTCGCCGCCTTGTCTGCTGTGTCCTCCCCAGACCATTGTGGCAAACTGCATCTCTGTGAATCAGGACTACGTCTTCTGTGGCTGTGCTGACGGCACCGTGCGGATTTTTAACCCTCTGAACCTTCACTTTGTCACCACGCTGCCAAAGCCGCACTTCCTGGGGACAGACATCGCGAGTGTCACCGAGGCCAGGTACCGTGGAGAGGGTGGAAGGGAGCAAGGCAGGTTGTGGGGTTTAGAACTCATCCTTGGACCTTTGTCATCTGGAGTGGGCTCTTCCCATGGATTTACACTGGCAGCCTGTTGCAGAGCTGCGTGGCCGCAGCCTTGCCTTGCGCAGCTGGGCTACAGCCCAGAGCTGGTGGCTGCACTGCACAGCACGTCTCGCCCCTCGTCTCCCTGGGCTTGCTCAGGTCTGGGGGCTTTTGTCGTTAGTTGCTATGAGCAAGTGTGCTGTGGCACACTTCAGTCATCCCTGTACCCTGGCACATCCTTTGCTTATCACTGGTAAGGGTTGAAGACTCTCCTCCGTACCACTATAATGACGTTGCCAAGAGATGCCCAGGCTCCCACAGGGCATTTCTTCAAAGTCTCCCTTGCAATCTTTTACAGACCTAAATCTGCTATTGTCTGTAGTTTTTCCTCTCCCTCAATCTTGTGCCTTCTTGTCTTGTTTTCCTACCTTGTTTCAGTATCTTCTGCCTTGGCCCTCTATTTCTCACCACCTGAGGTGGGTGATGTGATTTCTGTACAGTCCTATCTGCCAGCTTGTGGAGGCTTATGCTAGCGAGAGCCCTTCCTGTGTGGCTGTTTGCCAGTCCTGATTGGAGCCTTTCCCAGTCGTCTTCCGTTGCTCTCTTTCACTTCTGTCACTAGTGGGGAAAGAAATCCAAAGGTGTGTGAATCCATCAGCCATCATTCCACTGCATATATGGAGCGCCCACATCTACAGATACATACTCCTTTGGGGGTTTGGTTGTTTGTCTTTCTTTTCCCCTTGTATCTCAACAGGTTTTCTCTAAACTTTTCTTGGGAATTTGAGGTAAAGGTTCAAACAGTGCACTGTGTAGTTCTTCTCCAGAAGAGGGGAGCTGGAAGAGGAACTCTCTTGATTTAAAACATTACTGGTTTCTGGTAGTGCTGAAGTCAAGCAGTTTTGTGTATGGACCCCTTAAAAATACTCCCTGCTGCTGTCACGCATCAGTCAAGCAGAAATATTCATGTGATTCTTAAACATGCATTTCTAGTGCTGATTACAATCTTAACAATTTTTTTTAATTGCTTCCAAAGAAGCTTGAGAATACAGGACGACTCATACTCCCATGCATGCCAGAAGCTCTCTGTGGGATGCCACTTGCCTGCAGTGAACTGCCTACAACTATATCAATGACGACTTGATTTTTTGATAGGACCTGGCCTGCATTCTTCTAGCCCTCAAAGCTTTGCACTTGCAGAAGCAGGGCTCCCACTGTCTGGTGTGCTATGTCCGCTTTGGCCCTTACCCCTGCACCTCCATCAGTCCTTCTAAATTACCTGCTTTCAACACCCTGGTGTTCTAGCTATAATTACCTTACTCAATATCATTACAGAATTGTGGCATAACTGTGTTCGCCTCAGGTCAAGAGAGCAGCTCCTTTACATGCATGGCAGGAAGACTTAACAGAGACTTACTTCTTCCCTGGAGAGGAGATACAGGGTTTGCATGGCGTGATCATGGTCTGACCTGGGGAAAGAGGTGTCTCCTTGTTCTGCAGAATTCCTCTGCTTTTAAGTTTGCATCGGAGAGCTTGCCTGTCTAGCAAGGACTGTGCCCATCCGCAGTTGCCCATCTTGGGAGCAGCATCAAGCTGGCCTGTGTGGGGCAGGGGTGGAAGGGAGTCATGCCAGAGAAGTGGCCGCTGAAATGGATTGTTCCTTTGTCCCTTGTGCTGGTGCTGCAGGACTGCCCTTCCAGCAATCGGTAAACGAAATACAGTACCCACCAAAAGATGATCCTCCCGCTCCCCTTTGTTTTGAGATTGACTTGGATTTTGCCACCTGGTTATGCAGGGGTAAATGGTGATGATCTCCAGGGATGATCGAGTGTCCCATCTGGTTGTTCTTCAGGGAAAGCCTGCCACCTGCCTGTGGTGAACCCTTGAGCTGGATAGCAAAGAGAATGACGTTTGCCACGGGACTTTCAGGCTTCTTTTGGGACTCTGGTTGTTCAAGAGATGAGTCTTCCCAGCCAGTGACTCTCTCTACTGATACATGCCACAGTGCTAGTGCCCTGTAGGGAATCTGAGCTCTCGTGCTTTACCTCCTTGCTCTGACCCCGGGAGAGCACAAGTTAACTGGGCTGTTGTTCTCTCTTTGTGCAGTCGCCTTTTCTCTGGTGTGGCTGATGCAAAGTATCCAGACACGATTGCCTTGACGTTTGACGCCACCAACCAGTGGCTTTCCTGTGTATACAATGACCACAGCCTGTATGTGTGGGATGTCAAAGACCCGAAGAAAGTAGGCAAGGTGTACTCTGCTTTGTACCACTCTTCCTGCGTGTGGAACATTGAGGTATGTTGTCTGCAGACAAGCGTTGGATTGTGAGTTGCAGCTGAGGAAGTCATCTGAAGAGCTGCCAAACTTGAATGCAAACACTTACCGCAGAGAGAAGGAATTGACTCAGGCTTCCTCCTGTGGTTAGTGTGGTTGCTGCGGGGCTTGGGTTGGAGCTGGGAACAGTTCTCTGGCTGCACTTGGAGTGGCTGACCAAATGTGTTAGATGCAGTGTGTTACTGGGAACAAAATGTCTCACCATTAAAGGGTGAGAGGTGGGAAGGGGAGCAGAACTGGGCAAAGCTGAATGTAGGGGCTCCAAAAAGATTGCTTTAGGTCTGTGGTGAGCAAGTGCTCCACAGTCAAAGGAATAAAACAAGTGGTAAGATTTCAACTTGGATCCTTCTTAACCTGTTTACCAGGACGTCTGGAATTAGCCTCTCAAATGGCTGTCATCTTCCAGTCTGACTAGTTGACTTTCCCTCAGAGGGATGCAAAGGTTGTATAGGAAACAGTGTAATTGTTAATAAGTTGAAATATGTCCAACAGTGGTCAGGAAAGGGGGAAGTGGAAAGAAAGTGGGAAGAGGTTGAGGACTCTTCTTGTAATTATTTGTTAATTACACATCACCCTTTTCTTCTGGATTATATATCAACAGTAGAGATGAAAGTTGAAAACAGTGCAACGTTGTTGCGTGGTCTTTGAGGTGCTCTTTGAACTATTAGAAACAAAGGGTGCTGACTTGTTGCGCACTACTTAAGGGGACGTTATGCATTCAGGGAAGCACAGTGAGCGTTTGTTTGAAGTGGATATGAAGCTCTGGTCTGCAAACAGGTTTTCATTAGGAGAATGGGCTGGCTCCTGCCTTTATGCAACAGAGAGGACAGTCCTTTTATCTCATTCTGTTTTGAAACTTGCTAGCAGTGTCTAGGAAGCCAGGTGCCAGGCAGCCTTACTCAGGGGTTGATTTTACCTGCCCTTAGATGTATCCGGAGGTGAAGGACAACAATCAGTCATGCCTTCCCCCTGGTTCCTTCATCACCTGCTCCTCTGACAACACCATTCGTCTGTGGAACACTGAAAGCTCCAACATTCATGGCACAGCCCTGCACCGCAACATCCTCAGCAATGTAAGATCCTCGGTTTTGATCACCTCCTTGCCCCTGCTCTTCCTCATGCACAGGTATTCCCAAGTTAAGGCCCAAACTTCTTTGGATCCCTTAAGTCAACACAAGCTTCTGTGTAAACAGAGCACAAGTCTGGTATGAACCTGAAGAAATATGAAAGGAGTATCAGGTGGAAAGACAGTTTGTCTGAAGTGGTCCTGGGAACTACTGCTTTTTCCATAAACGGCCCAAGGATTTGCCAAGCTTAGTGTCTTCCAAAATGGTTCATACTGTCCAGGAAAGCTGTTGCTCTTTCTCCATCTCTGTAATGTGTAAGCACTTTAAGTTTTGTTTGGAAAAAGTGTATTAAATGAGGCAGAGGTTTGGGAGAACTGAATGAGAAACTTCTTACACTCTCTTCATGTATGTAAGAGTGTACACTGGACGGTGATTCCTTAGAGAAGTTTTCTTCCATTCTCAGTTGTGTTGGAAGATCCATGGGCACAGCAGCCCTGACCTGCCCCTTCTCAGCAATCTGCTATGTGGAAAAAAGCCTCCTGCTTTTTCTGCCCCTGCTTGAGAGGCATGGGCTGACTTGGATGATCCCTCGAAGTCTATCTGATCCCTGCTGTGTCCCCTACTACTTTGTAATCGCTAGTACCAGAGCTTGTCTGTTGTGCGGGAGATGCTGTTAGTGTCTAGCTTGAAGGGAAATCTTTTGCAAAGGGTGATCATGAGACACAGTTGTGAAACTTTCATCCTACAGTATGAAGGGGCTGAGTGCTTGATCCTAGCTAAAAGATCCCATCAATTACAGCCTTACTGCCAGTGAAGTGTATGTGTTGGCCAGGAGCCCAGTTTCTAAGGCAGATGCTCACTTCAATATTTTGTAGCTGGTTAGTATTTGTGCGTGTATTGTATTCCCAGGACTTGATGAAAATCATCTATGTAGATGACAACACTCAGGTACTTCTGGACACTGATTACAACTCAGCAGGAAGCGCAGACAAAGCTGATGCACAAGTGATGGATACAAAGGTGGGAATACGCACTGTCTGTGTCAGTCCCAGCGGGGAGCACCTGGCCTCAGGGGACAGGATAGGCACTCTCAGGTAATCCCATAGAGCTTCTGGTGCAGACTGCGGGCTGGGCAGGCGTGAGAATCAAAACCAGGTCTTGCTAATTTTAATAAACGTACTGAAATCAGTGTTGTGTCTTAGGATATATGAATTGCAGTCTCTGAGGGAAATGCTGAAGGTGGAAGCCCATGACTCTGAGATCCTATGTCTGGAGTACTCCAAACCTGACACAGGTGAATGCAGTGGAGCTTCTTCCCTTTTGCATATGAATGTGGTGTTGAACAAGTCAGAATGTCCAGCCTTTGTATGTCAATACTTTGTGGTGGGCTGCTCCGGCATTTCAGAGCAGGCTTGTAGCATTGGACCAGTAGAGCCAGCCTTCAAAAAAGGCTTCTTTCTCATACTTTTCCTTGGAATATTATAGGTTGAGATTGAAACTACTTCTGTTATTATAGTGCGAAATCCAGGGGTGTTCCTTTGTGTCCATTCATGCAGTCAGCTGCAGTATAATGTTTTTGTCCCTGGGATGACTTGAGAATCTGTTTTAAAATAGTGACTGAAGAGCAGATGACTTTTTAGTAATGGTCTTGCACTCTTTTTAACTTCCTGCCAGGCTTAAAGCTCTTAGCCTCAGCCAGTCGGGATAGATTGATTCATGTCCTGGATGCTGGAAAGGACTACAGCCTGCAGCAGACCCTGGATGAACATTCTTCTTCTATCACTGCTGTGAAGTTTGCAGGTAGAGAATCATGGCCTCCCTCCAAAGCTGGATTTGAGCACTGCTCTTTCCCCACTGTGCCTGTCAAGTAATTTTAACTGCTTAAATGCCGGGATACGCCAGGCTGAAGCTGCAGCTGCTTTTTTGTCATCTTCTGTAGCTGCAGTCTTAACAGAAGGTGGTATTTGGCGATACTCACCGCCTTTTCCCTTTTGCTTTTTTCTCCTTTCCTTCTTCCCCACTCAGAAAACCTCACCTGATTGAAGCCCTCAACATGTCTTTGGGAAGCTGTTTTCTGTAATGATTTAGTCCCTTTAGCTGATGTCAGATGGCTATACGCTGTTCTTGGTGAGGAGAACTGTGGAACAGTCATCCTCCAAAACAAGTCCCCAAACCCATAAAAAATGTTTTGGGATTAACTAGTCACAAATGAATTTGTCATTGCAAACTGGCGTAAGACTTTGCATTCACGTAACGGAGCACATTGCATCCCCGGCCCTCGGTCACTGCTGGTGGTCAGACGTCAGCGCAGTGTGTTGCGCTGTTGTTGGAGAGCAACAGGAGTTGGCCGCTCTGCAGGGGGAACCGGTAGCTGCGGGTGGCAGGAGGGCAGAAAGAGGTAGTGGCATCACTGGTGGTGGGGAAGTCCCGCAGTGTGTGAATGCGGCGGAACAGATCAAGGCCGGTGACAGTAACTAGACCCAGCCGGTAGCCCTGATCACCAGCCAAACCCACAGTGCTAAGGCAGGTCAGCGAGTCAAGGTCAGGATCAGTCTGGAGACAGCGAGCAGCGTCGGCCACAGTTTGGTGCCTGCCAGGCAAGCCCGTGGCAGCGAGGCAGGTTCAAGTTGGGAACCTGAGTCCATGGGTCAAGGTCAGGATTTGGATCAGCGGGGTACGTGGCCAGGCACAGGGTGGCTGCAGCGCTGCTGTGCTGTAGCTCAAGTTGGTCTTCAAGGGTGAGAACCTCAGCTTGAAAGTAGCTCCCAAGTGACAAGACCTGGCTGCAGCTTCATGAAGCCATTGTGAGGCTTTTTCAAGTTATCTTCTCAAGGAGCTCCAAGGCCAGCAAAAGTTCCTCTTGGCAGGTGTCTCTGTTGGTGACCTGGCCTGGAACGCCGCCAGCCCAGCTCCTAGGAGGGAGCTGCACTCGGGGCCCGCCAGCACAGCCTTCGTGCCGCTCTGGGAGCGAAGCGTGGTTGTGCTCGAAGTGGGTGCTGTTCAGCTGGGCTCAGGGGGTGCTGGATCCCTTTTCATTATGTGGGGCTGTATCAGGTGTTGCTTTGCTGAAGGAGCGTGTTGGGTACAAAAGAACGCTAAGGGGGGAGAGAGGGGAAGCTCGACCCTGCAGTAAGGAAGGGCAGCGAGAAACATGTGACTGAGGACTGGAAAGTGCCTATTGCCCGTTTTCAGCTCGTACGGAGTGTGAACTTGTCACACTGCTGCAGAGTGCTGTGGCACTTAGGGAATAAGCACGTGAGCATGCTGTTGAGGGAGAAGACAGAGTTACATCCTAATCTGTTGTTGTAAAGCCTCTCCACTAATGCCTTGTGCACTCGGAGCATGAACAAATGCTGTCCCAGAGAAGGGGCTGGTGTTTCACTGCAGCACCCTGCTGCTTAGGCAAGTCTTAGCTAATCAGGACTGGAATAAATGAGCAGTGGTATAAATGAAACTTTTCCTGCACCTTGCGTCTGTGTTTATCTTCTGATCGGCTCCTGCTTTTTTTTGTTCCAGCCAATGATGGGAAAGTGCGAATGATAAGCTGTGGGGCAGACAAGAGCATCTACTTCCGTACTGCGCAGAAGGTAACCTTATTAAAGCTTTTTTATGTGCTTTTTAAAAAATAATCTCTCCACAAAGGAAGCACTTTAAAGAGCGATAGCAGTTTTGCCTGAGCTTGTTGCTGTTTCAGCCTCAGTGTCTCCCACTGACTCAATGCAAGAGATTACATTCAGAGAACCAGTTCTGTGAAGCGTGCGGCTGCTCCCATCCTGACCTCTTGCAGCTAGATGCAAAGCAGAGAACCGTTAGGATATCTGCTTTGCTTTTGCTGCCGGGGCTGTTGTGAGGAGTCGTGTAAGACTGTGGGCTGGAGGGAGGAATTCATTGTGCCTCCAGTCCCAGGGGCTCCCAGCAGACCTGGTTAGTGGGAAGGGCTGGTTTGTGCTGCCTGTGTGAGAAGACTCGTCCGTGTTTAGAAGTGTTTGATAATGGGTCAACTACTTGATTTTGACACAGTTTTTACCCACATGCTTAGACAGGAGAAGGGGTTCAGTTTACCCGAACACATCACATCGTTAGGAAGACCACTCTGTATGACATGGATGTAGACCCCAGCTGGAAGTACGCAGCCATTGGATGCCAGGATCGTAACATCAGGTTAGTTTACTTCTTGCCTTAAAATTATTTTTACAGTTATAAATGAGTTGGCTAAGGCAGCCCCATCCCCATCATTGTTCCTCTAAGTTCTTTGACACAGCATTTTCAGACAGATCTGAGGCCACACCTCACGCTGTGAGGTTGAACTCTGCCTTTCCCTTCGCTGATAAAAGGCTGTGGATACATGCAAGTGCCCGTGGGACTCTGGGCTTCTCTCTGGGTGGCTCTGCAGAGCTCAGCCTTTCTGTTGGGAGAGCAAGTGTGCCTGCCTTGGCACCTCATTGATCTGTGGGGCAAGAACTGCTGTGCTGTGGTAATTTTTGCTTTCAAAGATACGTCCAGTGAGAAGCTGTGAGGTCCTGTAGGAGCTTAAAATGGAGCTAGTTGTGACTGTCTTTGGACAAGTGGAATCCATTCTCTGCTTCCTTTCTATCCATTTCTTGATTCTGTCTACTTCTACCTTCAGAGCAAAGGAGACTCTCTGTAGTTGTGTGTCGTCTCCTGTTATATCTGGGTGAGAGTTTTGGTCCTACGTAAATACCACTGCTGAATGTGATTTGGTTTTGTATTTTACTGTAAATAAAAGGGTTCGCTCTCTTAACCCTTTCCTTCAGTATGAAGGAGTCACAGGTATTTTTGTAGCAGGGAGGACTGACTGAAGCATATTAAGAGCCGTGCCCACTACGTAACTGTTAGGCATTACAAGGCATGGCAAGATTTTCTCCTTCCCATTTGATCTCTCCTTTGGTGCCGTGATGCTATACTTGTTTTCAATTATCAGCTTTAACTGAATTACAATTGAGGCTTAATTCTCATCTGCTTGATACCATGTCATCCGGTCTTGGGCTTCTACGTTACTGTCAGGGTTGTTTCTTGAACCATGTAAATGGTCGGTGGTTATAGTTCATAGAGATCGTTTCTCCACTTCCTGTGGCTTGGCCACGTCCCCGTGTCTCACGTGGAATGAGGGACAGAAAGAGGAAGGGACCCTGGTGATAAGAGACACGGAGCAGTACCTGGGCAAAATGAACAATGTTGTCCTATGTTGTACCCCTCAGGGTTTTCAACATCAGCAGTGGGAAGCAGAAGAAGCTTTACAAGGGATCCCAAGGTGAAGATGGCACTCTCATCAAGGTAGGCTGTTTCCCTGTGTTTCCCTGTGTTTCCCTGTGTTTCCCTGTGTTTCCCTGTGTTTCCCTGTGTTTCCCTGTGTTTCCCTGTGTTTCCCTGTGTTTCCCTGTGTTTCCCTGTGTTTCCCTGTGTTTCCCTGTGTTTCCCTGTGTTTCCCTGTGTTTCCCTGTGTTTCCCTGTGTTTCCCTGTGTTTCCCTGTGTTTCCCTGTGTTTCCCTGTGTTTCCCTGTGTTTCCCTGTGTTTCCCTGTGTTTCCCTGTGTTTCCCTGTGTTTCCCTGTGTTTCCCTGTGTTTCCCTGTGTTTCCCTGTGTTTCCCTGTGTTTCCCTGTTTCCCCAGCTCTTCTGAATGCAGCTCAGGGCTAAGAAAATGAAATACAAATCTGAATATATAACTTTTTTTTATTATTTTATTTTTTTCCCCTCTTGCTCGGTACTTTGTCCCTTATCCTGCTGCTGCTTCTTCCTCCTCCCTCCGTCCTTCGGGGCTGATAAGGTATTAGGTTCCATCATGCTAAAACAGGAAAAAAGTCAATGCTGAAGCTGACACATAACTTCCCTCCCTGTCCTGTTTCTGAAGTGAGGCACAGGCCCATGCTGTAAAAGCTAGTAGAACTGAAACGGTATCAGTCAGGAGAGGATGTAGTCCATTCACTTTAATACTTTCCTTTCTGCTCCAGAGAGCTCATTGTGGCTTTTTTGACTGTTTTTGTTACAGTCTTTAAGGTGGAGTTGCCTGTTGATCAGTGTTTGAGAAATCTGTGATTTTCAGGGGGCAAATACATGTGAAACTGTTTGAGTTGATGAAATTAAGTAGCTTCTGCCCTGAAGAGCCTGTACTCTTTGGGTGTTGGAGAGCTGGCCAAGCCTGGTACTGCTCAGGGAGGTTCTGTTCATGTTTCACACCTGCTGAGGGCATCCTGGCCCTGGGGGAGGGGAGCATGCCTGCTTCTGCCGCGGTCCGGGCTCGCCCTGGGGAACCAGGTGTCTTCAAGATTCAGCATTAAGAGTGATGCCAGCGCGTTGGGATGTGGAAGAAATGCATTCTTGTCTTTAAAGGGGGAAGACCAATTGACACAACCAAAATATCTCTCAAGTTGCCAGACAAGCTTCTTCATTGTATTTGTTTTCACTGATAATTTTTCTACTTTTTAAACCAAATATTTCTGTTCAGCTGCACAGGCTGGCAGTATTATTATTAAGGGCTGGAAGGCACGTCCTGTGAGGAGCGGCTGTGCACTCTGGGCTTGTCTGGTTTGGAGAGAAGGAGGCTGAGGGACGACCCCACTGCTCTCTGCAGCTTCCTGGGGAGGGGACGTGGAGAGGGAGGTGCTGAGCTCCTCTCCCTGGTACCCAGGGACAGGATGCCTGGGGAGGGATCAAAGCTGCGCCAGGGCAGGTTTAGACTGGCCATGAGGAAGCACTTCTTTACCGAGAGGGTGGTCAGGCCCTGGAACGGGCCTCCTGGAGAGGCGGGCGATGCCCCAAGCCCGTCAGCGTTTAGGAGGCATTTGGACAATGCCCTTAATAACATGCTCCAACCTGGTCAGCCCTGAACCGGTCAGGCCCTTGGGCTAGATGATCGTTTTAGGTCCCTTCCAACTGAAATAGTTTAGTCTAGTCTGTTACTGATGGGTGTAAATAACTGGGCAAAAAGAGAGAGGAAAGCAAACAGCTTTGTTCAGTGTCACCTCTTCTGTTTTACAGAGAAAGGTAAGTTCTCTTTCTCTTTGGCCATCATAATTCCTACAAAGTTTTTTATAAGTCAAAATAATGAAAATGGTACACTTTATTACTGGTAAGCTTGGGTGCTTGATTATATCTTTCCCAGACCACAAACCATGAAATGTTGCTGTGAGCTGGATTTTTCGTTTTTAATATGTTTTATGGTTTTGGTTTTTTTCATGTGTGGTTCAAGTGGGGAGTCTCAATTATTTTTAATGTTGCTTTGCTCATTTTTAGGACAATTATGTAACCAAGGGATTATGGTTGTCTCTGGGATTTAAATCTTCTGATTTCTGAGATCATAATATACATTGCAATTTAACAAGTAGAACTCAGTGACATTGGAAGCAAAAGACACTTCAACAAAATAAACATAGCCAAATAAATTTATCATTATTTAAATAACATATCTCCCTCAAAACCCAGACACTTTCACTCTCAGTTCCTTGAAGTTCTGCAAAGGACAAAGCAGGACATTTAGTGACAGCAGCTGTATTTGCTGTGTAGTGCTGCTATAGACCTAGCAAGGGAATCAGAGGGGGGTTTATGTTTGATCCAAGATAAAGCCATAAATGGGCACATATGAAAAAAACAACAAAAAACCAACCCACCCAAAAATGGGAGTTGCAAATGCTGAAGATTTGACAGCATTGTTATCAAAGACAATTTCTCAGCAGTGTTGAGCTCTTTTTCAGTTTCTCTCTTGGAGATTTGAGTCTTTTAATATCTCCCTTTGTCAGCTCTCTTTTTTTTTTTTTTGGAGGGTGTGTTTTGGTGTGTGTGTGTGTTATTTTATTTTGATCTTAAGATAGACGAAAGGAAGACCCCAGTGGTTAAAAAGGAGGTAGGAGAGAGATGTATAAGCCTGTCCTTTGGTGATGGTGCCTTCAGAGTCATGAAGGCATTTGATCTAAGTGCCTTTAGTCTTTGATTGGGTTGCAGATAATTTTAGTAGTTTAGTCACGTTGGAGATTTGTCGAGGCATGCTGGATAACCTGGTACTCAGTTGAGTCCTGTGGGAGCTACTTGCTTTTTATTCTGTTAACTACTATGACTGTCTTGGGTATCCTGGACCACTTTCTTGCAGTCTGAAGGCACTTTCTTACCAGATCTTTGCACTTCTCTTGCCTCCTAAACCAGGTGCAAACAGATCCCTCTGGTCTTTATATTGCAACCAGTTGTTCTGACAAGAATCTCTCCATCTTTGATTTCTATTCTGGCGAGTGTGTTGCAACCATGTATGGACATTCAGGTAAGGCACGTAAACTTCTGGAAATGCATTTTTTTTCTGCTATGACTATATAGTAGGGTCTGATACTAGTCAAAGCTTTCTGAAGGTTCCTCCCCACCAGAGTTTACCCAGTGGGTATTTTGCAGTAGGTTATAGTTGGGTGAAGTTGTAATAGCTTATTTCATTGCAATTTCAACTTTTTTCAGACCGCATTTTGCATTGTAAAATACAAGCACACACATGCCTGTCAAGCCATGTATTTATGCAGTTTCTCCAATAGCCTAAAAGGTGGTCTGTGTTCTTTCAGCATATATTAAGTTTCATTAGATACACCCCCAGCTCCTACTGTGCATGGGCTATTCTATTATAGGCAAAAAGAGACTTCAGTCTTCCTGCTTATTTTGCTGTGGTATACCCTTTCCACGTCAAGCCTAGATTCGTTGTTAAATGGCGTTGGCTTTAATCAGGATTCAAATTACTGAGCACAGATAGGCTATTTGGCTAATGATCTCTTCTGTCGGTTGGAATAATTCAGGGAAGGTTTTCCTTTTTTTTTTTCTTTTTTTATTTTTTTTTTCTTTCTTGTGCTTTATTCCACACAGAGATTGTAACTGGGATGAAATTCAGTAATGACTGCAAACACCTGATCTCTGTTTCTGGTGACAGGTAAGAGTGGTTTGCTTGTTTGTGATATCAACTCATGCCATTTCACACTGGATTTAATGTGTGTCCTGAAGGAAGGCAGAATTATTTTCTTTTTTTAATGAGGAATGTTTTATGAATTTCAAATCAGCCTCAGAGCTTTCCGCATCCTAAATGCGTGCTGTTGGCAAAGCTCACAAAGCTTATATTATCCTTCCCTGGAAGGAGAGGCCTGGGTGAAGTACTTCCCTTGTGGTTTGCTGAGCATGGGTGCTATTCCCTGCTGGAAAGGAGACAGGGAGGTGGCCTGTTTCCTCACTAGCCTTCAGGGCTGTGATGTAAGGCGGCTTGTGACATTCTGGCCAGTGGTGCCAGAACGTTGTCTTGCAGCACTCCTGTTGGTGAGGTTTTACCAGGCAAGTGAGTCTGTCTAGCAGCAGCAGGACTGGCCTGTCCCAGCTCTTTGCTCCTGTCCCTGTGGTCCTCTTCCCCCCTCCCCGCCGTCAGCTGTGCTGCAGGGCTGACCCTCATAAGCCGATTCAGGTCCCTACCTCAGCACCCCTTCCCAGCTGAGTTTTGTGCTGATTCGGTGAGCCAAAACAGCTGGCCAAAGGCTCAAGTAATCACCAGACTGAGCCCAAGGGGAAAAAGAGACTATATGCCTAATATGATGATTGCAGAGGTGAATGGACCCACTGCTTCTGGAATCAGTGAATGCTTAAGTCAGCTGAACTGAATAAAATTTTCCCTTTGAGAAAGATGGTTCCTGGAGTGCGATTTGAAGGCCAGAGCAACCCAGATTCTCTTTCTTTCTCTTTTCTATTAATAAAGCACAAGTGAACTGGCAAAAGACTTTTAGAGGGTGAGTTGTTACAGAAAATACAATATGTCACCTTAAATCATATCAGTTGGGTTTTTTATGTCTTTCAGTAAAAAATAAATAATCTAGTTTTTCTTTACCTTTCATGTGTGTAAATAGATTAGGGGAGAAGCTTCTGAAGAGAGAGTTCTTTTGTTGTGGATTCCTCATAAATTCCAGAAACATGGAAGATATGAGGTCCCCGGTGAAGCTTGTAACTTGGTACAATGTTCAGTTGTTGGCGGGCGCAAAAGGGTCGTTTTCTTCACTGAGGGTGTGGAGGAGATGGGTGAGAAATGAGGAAAGGATTCGTGAAAAACTTTGCCATAAGGAGATGAGAAAGCGTGTTTTTCAAAGGGGAACGGGGGAAATAGTCTGTTCACACACAGCAGCATGTGCAAAGAATTAAACTGAGAATAGAAAGAAAAACGGGAGTGAGGAAGGGCACAAGGAATGGGAGACCCATGAGAGAAAAGTATTGCAAGGGGAGAAAAAAAAAGGCAGCAAAAGGGGTAGGTGGGAGAGTGCTTCTGTAGAGCTCCGCGTTGGATGCTGATGTATTGACAAGTTTGGGCTGTTTGCTGCTTATCTCTAGGCTTCGTAGCTGTGAGGGCGGGATAAGTGAACAAGCCAGATTTGCTTTCTGAACTTTGTTTCCTGCTTTTCAGTATTTTCTCAGTTGCAGTTAAGCTGGAGAGAGCTGCTGCTTGAGGGGAGGCAGCTGGCTGGGAAGCTGAGGCGGGAGGATGACAGCATGATCGCTGCTGATGGGCAGCATCTGTGTGTGACTTCAGGAGCTGGAGTGACACTCCAGAGCTGTGTCACAAAGGCAGTGGTGCTGGGGGCAAGAAGGGAATTTTTAGATTTTCATTAAAATCTCCGCAGACTGCATAAGCGGGATTTCGGTTTTCTTTTTGTGTGATATGGAAATAAAAATCTTTTGAAGTGTCCTCTCATGAGAGGGAAGAAAACTGAGAAGATCAGGCATTCAGGATCCTGGTGCTTTTGGCATTTGCTCCAGGTCAGGGAGACCAAAATTCATAGCCCTTGTTCAAACTGGCAGAGCATAACTTTCACAGGCTAGCAAGGAAGAGGGGAAAGCCCCTCACTGAAAACTCCGCTGTGAGTTGGAGTACCCATGAGTATGGTGGCACTGATGGGTCTTGAAGAACCGGATTAAATCCTCTTTGGGTTCCTAGGTAGGGTGTAGGATTTTATAAGTGATAACAAAAGCACCACCTCTGTGTCAACATTGGCGTAAATATACCCAGCTAGACAGGAAAGATGCATGAGATGGAAAGAATTAGCACTGAGGTTAAAATTCAGAGAAAATACCGGTCACTTTATTTTCTAGTAGCTGAAGGTGAGATACAGTATTCTCTAACATGATAAGGATTTTTTTAAAAAATTTTTAGCCAGATTTCTGAAGAAAATGAGAGCAATGAGATCACACTGTATGTTTCCCTCTGTCAGATGCTTTTGAATCCATTGACCAAACTCAATCGAATTCCTTAAAAGCTTCCCTGAGAGAGTCCAAGTAAAATACCGGGAGCACCGCAGAGGCTCCATGGTGGGCGTTCGGAGGGCCTTGCCCCTGGGGGCGGTTGCAGTCAGAGGCTGCAGCTTGGCCACCGCTCGAGGATGCAGAGGGCATCTGTGGGCGCCGCGTACCCTGCGGACCGCCGAGGGGCTGTTACAGCACTTCCCGCAGCAGCTGGTCAGATAAAGGTGTAGGATCACAGAGGAGGCTGTGCAAATCTCTCTGCCGTTGCTCTCGCCCACAGTAGGTTTTACCCTTTTGCCATGAGGCTTGTGATGGGATTGAGTTTCTGTGAAGCTGTTCCTGCGTGTGTCTCTCCCCACCAACAGACAGAAGGGCTCTTGTTTGCCTCTGCAGTGGGAATTGATAATGTCAATAAACCGAACTGAGACTTGACCCTAGCCTCACCTTCCCCTCTTCCAGCTGTATCTTCATCTGGCGTCTCAGCTCGGAGATGACCATCAACATGCGGCAGCGACTGTCTGACATGAAGCAGAGAGGGAAGCAGGCAGAGAAGTCTTCCCCGCACAAGGCGGCTGGACTCATGAGGTAAGCAGAGTAGACTGAAAAGAAGTGGCTCGCCTTTTAGGGTTTAATATGGGAAGCTTGGCACTGGGATTTTCGACAAAGGTTTTGCTGTCTTCACTGATAGCATCTTCCAAAAGCTCTCTCACTCTTCTGTTGGATTTGCTGTGGGTTTGGGGGTTTTGTGCCCTCCCCCGCCTTCTTTGGCTGTAGAAACCTGACTGTGATCTTCCAGACAGACTGACTTAGTGTTGCTTCACTGAGGGCAATGTGTCTGCAATGCCCCTTGTGTCTTAATTTATTTTAATGACGTGGTCAGAAAATTCAATAAGCAGTTTACCTAGCAGTACTGAGACTGGTGCACAGCATCCCCGAAGAGCAGCCTTGCTCCTTCATGAATACAAGTTCTCTGGATCTTGGCTGAATGCAATTTAGAGGCTGTTTTCTGCAGTGTCGGTACTGAAGTATACCTGTGAGCTGTACGAGTTTGCGATGTTGATTGTCATTCTGAAAGAGTCCTTACAGTTGTGCTGTTTCTTTATTAACTATTTTCCAGAGGCTTTGATAAAGGTCACCTAAAAACAATATAAATAATAAATATAAAAAGAATTTTCATGGGAAAAGTTTGTGGCAGCTAATCATATCATCATTTTTTGCTGGGTACACAACGTATCTAAAAACAAACTACCGCAGCCTACAAGCTGAATAGATCTAAATTTATCTGCTGACCTTTCTTTAAAAGTGGTGCTTAAACACAGACCATGGCTTTAAACAGAACGAGACTGATAGAGGGTTATGGATTATTAGTGTAATGTATTTGGTTTCTCCGTAGTTAGTAAACAGCTAAGACTAAATCAACCATAAGCAATGCAGGAGGGAGTCCTGACCGAGCTGATATGGGATAAAAGTAAGGAGGAAAGGATAAACACGGGGTTTTGGTACTGTGTCCCGCAAGTTTCCTCCAAAATGATTACAGATTTGAGTTCTGGGTATAAAAGTGCTAAAGTGTTGGAGGATTTACCACGTTGGTTGTTGTGGTATTGCAAGGACCTTCCCACTCGCTTGGTAGCAAGTGATGTTGAAACAAGCCTGTCTGCATAGCTCCATTTGAGAACGTCTCGATCTGCTCGTTCTTCTGACAAGTATTGTCTAATAAGTGCTTTCGGCAACGATGCTGGGAGAACCCAGGAAGCCTTTTTTCTAGCTAAAATTCTGGAGCTGTCAAGCAATGTGCTTTTTATAGCAGACTCTCCATTATTCCAGCAGCTGCAGCCTTACCCTACCGAGGCGCAGCCTGTGACAGATAACCCCAGTCCTCTTCCACATTAGGTGATCCTTGTTTCCGTCACAGACGCTTGCTGAAGGGCGGTGTTAGTGCCACGCCAAGCCCAGAACTTTATTAAACTTGTTTGGTAACCTCTTTGCAAGCCTGGAATCTACTTGTTTGGTTAGCTTTGAAAGCTTGTTTTCAGTTTTGATCGGCCACTGTGGTCACTGGAGATCAGCAAAGACATAACTCCTGAGCATTTTGGATTGGGACTGAAGATGGAGGAAGAGCCTTTTGGACCAGCATTACTGAGGTGGGAGAAGGAAAACTAATGAACTTGATTAAGATGGGTTTTCTAGATGCCCTGTACCTGTTCTGGTTGTGTTTTCAAAGTCTGTCTGTGTAGGCTGCGGCGGAGAGTTGGGTTGCACCTTGTTTCAGGACTCACAGTAGTATTAGAAAGCTCCCTGCCTGGTGATATGTCATTTGTTCTGCTAGATTTTCTCTGAAACAGTATTGCTAGGGTTTGGTGCAGAAAGTAACGCATTCTGCCAGTTCCATGTTATGAACTGACAGGATGAATAATCACAGTAATATTGGGGGAGCAAAACTGAGCAGAGGTGGCAGTGGGGAGCTTAAGGTTTCCAGTTCACAACCGTGCTGTCCCTATCCGGCTGTGTCTGGCAGGGCAGGGATTGGCCTGGGTGAATAACATCTGGAGCACACAGGAGATGCCTTGCTGGGTCGTACCAGTGCTCCATGAAGCCCAATATTCTGCCTGTGACAGTGGCAATGGAAGATGCTGTTTAGTGAGGCAACTGTGAGCCTTGCTATATGAGCCTTTGGGGTCCGTTTGTCTCGTGCACGTTGTTACATCATGGATGTTAAGAGGTACATCTCTACCTCTGCCTTTTAGTATTTGGTTGTGGACCCATTCTCCACTGAATTTGTATAAATTCTTTTTGAACTTCATAATATTGTCTGCCTCTGCAACCTCCTTTGGTGGCAGGTTCCTGGAGTTCACTGCTATGGAAAGAAGGACTTTTTTTTGGTCTCTGTTAACAAAACTAGCAGGAGTGTGGTTTGAAAGCTCCTTGCTTCTGAATATTGTGAGCTTTGGTGAACTATTGTTCTGCATCCAGCTGGCTGTAGTCCCCACGGTTTTGTAAACCTTTATCATAACCTTTTCCCCCAACTGAAGAGTCCTAGCTCTGTCCTCGTCCCACCAAAAACTTCCAGGGAGTCTAAAGTTTCTCCTCTGAAGGATTTTGCCGACTCACCTTTATGGGATCATTTTGGAACTAATCTGACCAGTATCACCCATCGTTCTCCATAGTGCCCCTGAGAGCCTTTCAGTTCTGCCCCTGGTTGTGGTAACTGCAGATGTGTGCTTTTCTCCTGTCTGCTGAACATAAGGAGCCTTGACTGTTCGGGGGGATAGAACTTGTACCCAGCTGATACTGCTGGTACGTTTTGATTTTGAGGCATTTATATTTTCAGAGAAAGAACCATGTAAAGGCCTTTTAATGGGGTTTTGATTTTGATCCAAGTATGCATTTGTGGTTTGGAAAAGCTTGTCTCAAATTTTTGGAAGGGAAGTTTTAAACTGATTTTGCTGTGGAATGTTTGCAGGGCTTATACTTGTGTTCTGGCTGAGCATTTACATTTTTGTGTTTTAATTTTAAAAATCACCCTTTCTGTGACTTTCATTGAAACTCTAGTGTAAATAGCAGGAGATAGAAATGTTATCCAAATTAAATTGGCTAAAACTTATATATGTATGCTGAAGAAGTACTGTGTGCTGTCAGATATATTTGGAAAGAAATACTGCTTATCAAATTCTCAGTCAGGCTTTGGTCCAGTCCAGGAAAGCTGTGTGGCTTCCAGGGCTCAGAATGGGCTAGGCTTTTGATGCCAGATCAGAAGTGGTGTCCGAGTCTGTGCTGAACTGCCGCAATTGTAACACCTGGAAAACTCTGAAGTCAGCAACACTGTGATCTTTCTGTGGGGAAAAGCAGGGTAACTTTCTTTTTAAAACCCTTAGTTGTTTGGGCAGGGCGAGGGGGGCAATTTGCTAGTGATCCCTACCACGCAGGATGTTGCAGTTTGACAAATACAGCCCTAGAGCTGAGGGTTTAAGTAGCACAAGATCAGAGTGGGAATGCTCTTTAAATGAATACCTCTTTAAATGGATAGTTGCCATTCTTGTTTGTGTTGTTTTGTTTTAAGAAAAGAAAGAAGAGTTGAATTGAGGGCATGCAAAAGAATATAGAGTACCTAATATCAGATGTCTTAATACTAGAACTCCATAAAGATGTGGCACTTTTAAGTCTACATACGTGTCCTGGAGACTTTCTAACTGAAGGTCCTTCCCTGCTGTTGACTGTGTCCTGGCAGACCCTTCAGAAACCGGGAGCTGCAACTGACTCTGCCCGTCTGTACAGAAAAAGACCCAGACGTAGTACTAGGATGGGATAGTCCCTCAGCAAAGGAAGAAGACAAGAGCGAGGACAGTTAAAATCCTTGCTCTGAGTCACACGTATCATGAGAATTGGACATGTCTGTACATGCTACTCTGGAATAACTGCTCAGAAACGCTTGTTCGGGTATAATGATGCTTTGCTGGGGTTTGGCTGAACCTGCTCTCAGCCCGAAATTGGCAAAACCCCGAAGTCTTACTCCTTCACTTTCAAAATGCTCTCATGTGGTGCTTCTTTGGAAGCAGCTGCTGGGGTTGCAACCTCACCCTACCTTACTCTGACTGCCATCTAAGCATGAACAAGAACTAAGGAAGAGTGTTGAGGAGATGTATGCAACAGAGGGGCTTAGAAGAAAATCCAGAGCACACAGGGGAAGGCAGGGAACGAAAGGAGAAAGTAGCTAGGTCCAAGCTGAGGGGCTGGCTTGGGCAAGCAAAACTCACAAGACCTTGTGAACCTAGGTTTTGTTTTCAGGAGTATCTCGGTTTCAAGTCAGTGGGCCTAAGATTCTTTTGAAAACCCCATTCGAGTATCTCCCTTCAAGTCACAGGACTGAGTTGGAAAAGGATATTCGAGTTGTGAAGAGGAGGATGTGGAAAGGGGGTGTGATTTTTTGCTGCAGTAATGCAAGACAACCTTATGTTTGATTCAAGCACATGTGACTTCATAATTTGTTTGGCACTTCCTGTGAGGTATGAAGGAAGCCCATCCAAATTCCAAAACGTGTTTTGCATTCTCTTACTCAGCTCCTTTGAGGATGTCAGAGCATACTTTTTCTCCGCTTACTAATTTTGTCAGTCACCGTCTGATGGACAGGGGCCATCTTTCTATTTGTAGCACAAACACATGGGTAGCAGCCCCCCTCTCTCCACTTACGCCGAAGACAGTACGTGCAGCGTTCAGCAAACACATAGCCTTGCCTTGCTGTATCACCTCATCATAGTGAGGTGTTCAGCCAGTTAGACGTTGAAATGTCTATAACAATCCAGCCCTTCTTCCTCAATAAGCTCCTGCAGCCACCGTGATGGCTACAAGCAGAAGTATGCTGTCGAAGTTACTGATCCGAAGTTAACACTGCCTGCTGTATATAAATGTGGTATACCTCATGGCACGGAACAGGCATCACCTCAAACGTGCTCTGGTGCTTGAACTTTGTCGGGATTCCCCTGCTTAGACACAAGAACCTGAGAATGGCAGTATGGACACCCAAAGAGACAGCAGAGAAGCTGAAGAGACTGACAAACTCAAATGTCAAAAGTAGATGAGGACAGCCAGCATGGAGCCGTTTCACCGGAGGGCTCTGCAGGCTATAGTCAGTTCCACCCTTCTTTTTTCCAGAACACCTCAAAGCTCGTCTGAAAGGGTTGGGTAGTTGTGGCTCAGCCACTCCTGATAAAATGGAAGTTAATGTTCTGCCACTACATGGGAAACCACTGTAACTGCTGCTCACCGTGTCTGCGTGCCGCCTGCTGTCTGTCAGCTGCGGCAGAAGCTGCTCTGTCGCCAGGCCGCTCTGTACTTGGTGGATGAGCTATTTTCAATTCATGAATAATGCTTGGCACTCAACACCCACCAGTGACACCTATAAATGTCACTAATGATGAGTTTGGCACTCTAGCTCAAGGCCATGGAGTGGGCGCTGCTCGGATTTACTTGCTAGGGATTCTTTATTTGTTCAATTACCGTCCAGAGGGGGTCAGTTGATTTGGTTCTGTTGGCTGAAGGGGTGAGGGGAGGGTGGGGAAGAGGAAGAGGAGGGAAGACAGACAGAGCTTGGTGTTGGTAAGCTCCTCGGTTGGTGCCGGGGAATTCTATGCTGGGAGTGCCTCTGAGCTCTGTGTGGGAACACTTGTGTGGTAGGCTTTGATTAAAGACCTGCCCCACGCGTGTTTTACATTATTTCTGGTGCCTGAAGGCTAAAAAGGGCAGCACGATGCTCCTGGAGCGCGTGGGCTGCAGCTGCAGGTTCTGCCCGGTGCAGCCCGTGGTACAAACCTGCCTCTTATGTGGTAATTTGCCATATACCCGATTGCTGTCAAACGGGGAGTATCTCTGTGGTGGTTTTGATGTGTAAAACTTTTCCAGAGAGGAAATGCTTAAGGGTGGGGAAAATATTTGCCTCTCAAATACACTCTACCATCTTGACCTTATCAGTTGGCGGGGTCTGAAATGCAAGGCCAAGTTTCACTCCACTTGAGTTTCTCAGACCCGTTTACTTTTGTCCTGGTTTCTGTCGTCCCTGCGGCAGGCTCCGCACGCCTGGGCGCGGGGCTTGGCTTGCCCTGTTTCCGCGGTGGGTTCGTGCTGGGGGAGGGCTGCGGGGGGAGCGGAGGCAGCCTGCTGAGTGTGGCTGGGGATAAGGTGGAGAACTGTCTGGCGTAAGGATCAAAATGGTGTGCCGTTCTTGAGACAGACCGTAATACTCCTTCTGATTCCTACCTCCCAGGCACGAGTCCATCTCTGCCCTGTCCTCTGTGCCTGCACTCTCATCGGACAGTGACAAGGATGGTGAAGATGAAGGGAATGATGAAGACGAGTTACGTGGGCTGCAGTCTTTCCATATTCAGTCCGACTGCAACACTGAGAGAGACTCAGGTACAAATGGGAGAGGGGTATGGGCAGAGGTGGAGAAAAATGGCATGAAAAGTGGGAAGAAGACGAGAGACACTGGCTTAGGGATAGCAAGATATGGGCAGAAAGAGAAGGACCGCAACAGAGACTGATGGATCGGCACCAGTGGGTAATGTGGAGTTGCCCATTCCTGAGCCCGAAGAGGGGAGCGTTTCAGAGTTCTCTGATCAGAAATTATTGTTAAATTACCAAGTTTCTTGCTGGTTCCAGCTGGCCAAACAAATTTTGAATTAGTGTCCTGGGGCTTGGGTCTACAAGCTATTAGGAATCCACAGAAGCCAAAAGAGATCTCACAGGGGATTCTAGAGATGTCTGACAGAAGGTATGGTAGAGATTACCATTACTAATTTGAGGTACTTTTACCACAGATGCTGCAGTGTATTAGAGCAGGGTTTTTTCTCAAGCCTTCAGTGGGCGACTGCGCTGCAGCAAATGTCCTGCAGTGGGTCAGCTGAGTTAGGGAAAATCTTACATAAAACAGTATGTCTCCATTAAAATTTTGATACGAGCATTAGGTAGTCTATGGGAAAGCATGTGTTGATGGTGGTCTGCTGGTTCAAAAGGTGTAGGAATGCTGCCTTTGAGGAAAGATGAGGTAAGGGGTCTTTAAAAAGCTGGACTGCTGGCCAAGGATGTCAACTAGGTACATATCTTTTTACATTTCCAGACCCAGACCTTACCCTCTCAAGAAGCCTTTCCCATTGGGAAATGAGGAGGGTGAGTTGCTAAACCTTTAAATTGTATTTCTTGTCATAGGGAAACTGGAAAAAAAATTTCTGTGGAGGTTAAAAACTTAATTTGCACTGGTGTGAATGAAGGGTGCGGTGGGAAACTGCGAAGCTTCTCTGTGAAGAGCAACTTGAGGATGGTAAAACGGAACCTAGTTTAAGAGGCAGTTTCACTTGGGATTTTTACATTGGTATCTTTCTATTAGTTGTTGTGCTTTGGCCCCTTCATTTCTGTGGTTCTGAAGCTGATCATATACTTGGATCCGAGTGAGGCATTTAAATGTTCAGTTATGCAAGAAGCAGCAACGAAAGTATCACATTTTCTCGATGCTTTATGGTTAAGGGAGGAATTTTAAGCTGTCTCACAGGCTTTTATAGAGATGAACATAATTGCATTTTTCTGTGGGTCTTGTGTTTTCTCTCCTGTTTTTCCATCAGCAGAACTCAGTCCCTAAGACCTTCTTTCTTTCAATTTCCCTCAGGCTAAAGAGATAGCAGCAATGCAGCACTCAGAGGCACCAGCGAGCAAGATGCCCCGGCAGCGTGGGCGCTGGTCCCAGCCAACCAGCAACATCGAGATGACTGTGAAGTCCATGCTCGACTTGCGTCAGCTGGAGTCTTTCTCTGTTTCCCGTTCCCCGAGTCGAGACTCCCTGTCTCAGAACAGCAATGGGGATGACAGAGAAGAGCAGGCAGATCTTCCTGTGCACGTCAACAAAGTAAGGGCAGTACTGTTCTGAGGAGGTGAATCTGCTCTTGAGTGCATCTGTCCCGCCTCTATTTATGATTACCTCCATTTATGGCTACCTGATGCCATTCTTAATATCATTAAAGATGGCTCTAATTGCCTTCTGAGAAACTTCTTTAGATAATTCTTCTGCAGTTAGTCCTCCTGCAATGTGTGACGCTGCCACCTTATAGTAGAGCCCAGGTGGAAGCAAGGTTTCTCTCTAATGACAGGCAAGACCTTGTGTTTTCTTTTAGCTCACTGATTATTTATGGCAAAACGAAGCTGAGCTCAGACGTGTACGTGATTACCTGTTAGCTCACTCCACTGGGGTGCAGTTTCTTGACTCCAGTAGCAACTGAAATGTGGCTCACATGATGCCCTTAGTTGTGGGCTGTGTTAGATGATTAAGTTCTCTTTAATCTTTGTATTGATGAGTCACAGCAAGTAATGTGCACTCATCCCACAGAAAGCTCATTCTGGTAGCAGTCTGTCCTGGTGCCTGACTGCATTAGAATTTTTCCTTCCTTTATATATATCTATATGTGTACGTATGTAAAATAACTGCATGACTGAAAAGAAGATTGGGCTTGTTGTGTGCAGTAAGTTCAGTGTTTCTCAGCTGTGGCTTGCAGACTTCTCTGAATAATGTTTGACCAGTTTAAAAGGTAACGGAAGAACCTGCTGCCACGTGGATTATACTACTGATGTCTGGCCAGACAGGGATAGGGAGCCCAGTACTTTACTGGAGAATTTTCATGGACTGCAAACGGGAAACTACAGCAGTAGTCTGTCAAATTTAGTGAATAAGGAACGGGAAAGACATAGGAGTGCTGTGTGCTCTGATCTCAGATATCTATTCCTACTCTGTGTTGTAATGCATGCTTTCTAGCTCTGCACAGCACTTGCTGACTTCAGGAAAAATGCCGGTAATATCTGGTTTTCTCTCTTTTTAAACCAGGTTAGCAGCTCAATACCTCCCCAAGATAACCGGTCTTGTGTGCGACCCCAAGTCATTCGGCTTGTCTCTTGTGAGGACGGGATTTTCTCTCAGGAACTGGAACCTTCTGAGAGTGAGGAATGTGTAATCTACGCTGAGCAAGATGAAATCCATCCCACAGACCCTAGCAGGTTAAAAATAAGCTCTCTGCTGTGCATGGCTTAGATGTTTCTGGTTTAGTTTGCTTGGAGCTTGTGTGGTAACTTGAATGAGTTGATGTACTGCCTGATTGATGGCAGGCATGCTTAGTTGAGAGTTTTGTGCCAGCCTGATGCTAAAGGAATCTGAAGGCACCATTAAAATAACCTTTCCTCTGAGGAAACTGCACATTAGCGGCCTCCTCCAAGCTTTTATTTTTGTGGAATAAACAACTTCGGAGCAGCCTTTTTGCTTTCTCCCTTGTCTGGGTTGAAATAAGCAAGGGAAAAATTGGAAGCTGGAAACTCACCCAACAGTGATGTGTATGTGGCAGTGAAATGTCTGCCCAGGAGAAATGACAGGATGCTATTATTTATGACACTTTCAAACGTAATTGGGCAAGAATTTAACAAATGTAATATGTGATGACCCTTTTGTGGGAAATAGAATGGCTTGCCATGAGATAGATGAAATTGAAAAGAACACTGGAGACAGCGGAGACCTTTTTTTCTTCCTGTGCTGTTTCTTCTGGTTTAGTTTTACCCTCACTTAATTTTCCCATTTCATTCTATGCTCCAGTTCTTTTCCTTCCCTGAATTTTTTTTTCTTCCCTTCCCTTCTTAACTAAGAGCTGTTTAATTTCCTCTGTCTCCTCCTGCTCTGTCACAAAGAGTGGGCTGATAGCTTTAGACAGGCTGTTATGTAAGAGTGCACGCCAAGATTTTGCAGTTGAAGCTACTAGGTTTCTCCCAGTTTCTTTTTATTGACAATTTTAATTTTATTGTGATACGTTTGGACAGAGCAGACCCACGTGCTGCTCCATGATGTAAGAAAGGGAGCCCCCCTGGTGATGGTGGATACAGACTAGAGGCATCTCAATGTATACAGAGTTTACATGCTGCCAGGGGTAATGGGCATTCAGTTCTCTTGAGTGACTTCTGCACCCCACCTTGCATTGGAGCACATCTGAAAGCAAAGTATTTCTTAAAGTGGAAAACTGAAGTCCTCAGGCATCAGGCAAAAGAACGGTGCTGGTGTCATTTGGCAAAATAAAACTCGTGAAATCACAACAGTAATCAGGAGCCCTGTCCTACAATATTGAACTTTTGTATGACATTCTTCAGTAAATTAGTCTTGTTCAAACGCAGAATCTTCTCTGTTTTGCAACGCAGAAGTTGTCCAAAGCAGCCGGGCATAAACATGGAAAAAATAGTATATTAGGGCTCAAATCTATGGCAAACTGGAGTTTCTATCATGCAGGTACAAGCCTGGTTTTAGTCCCTTTTTCACGGTGTAGACCTTTACATGTGTTCCTCACCTGTGCTGGAAATCAGGCCAGGGTGGTGCTGTGCTAGTGCCTGAAAATCATGGGAAACTGGCAGTGCCCTGGAAGTCTGACAGTCCCCTTGAGACTTCACTGTCCAAGCTTAATGAAATGCAAAAAATATACTGCATAATGATGAGAGAAATCAACTTCTTTTTCTTTTTAAAGCCTTACTTTTGTAATCAAAGGTGTTGCTAACACAGGTAAAGGCTGTGCTGCTTTACATGTAAAACGAGTATCACTTCTAGTGCTGTATCTTTCCTGTCTCTCTCGTAGTGAGTTCCAGGTAAAAGCATTGCCCCACGGGAAGCTAAGTAGAGGTTATCACGGTAACGGATGCCCAGACAAACACAGTCCTGACAGCGCCTGCTCTGTAGATTACAGCAGCAGTCGTCTGTCCAGCCCAGACCATCCGAACGAAGGTAAGATGCAAAGACGTTATAAATGTATTTGTGTGATGTGGAACAGTGCAGAAACCAGCTGGGCTGGTTGTGTGCCGTGTTGATGAGTTGCTCTCCTGATCTCTAGGACCTGATGCTTTTCATGAGCTGAAATGAGGTCACTCTCCTGTTAGTTTTGCTGGTATTGCTGTAAAGATTTGGGCACGTTTTAACAGGCGCTTCAGAGAAGCCACTGTGAAGGCAGGAATTGGTTGATGTGTGCTTTCCTTGTGCACCTTTGGCTTTCTTTTCCCTTGCTAGGTAAGGAGGCAGAGTTAGTATTGATAATCCCATGGGCTATGCTGCTTGGGGGATATGGTAGATCAGAGAATTACAGTGAATGCTGACTTTCGCTTTAACTTTCTGGGTCCGCTTAGCATCTTTGCTGAATATTTTTTGTAACCTGGCTAATGTTACCATGATTATGCTATTACAGCTTTTTTTTTTTACCACCCCGCCCCCAGATTCTGAAAGCACTGAGCCCCTAAGTGCGGATGGCATCTCGGACCTGGAGGGCGAGGAAGGAGAGGAGGACGTGGGCACTAGCATGCCAGAGGGAGAAATCCCCCAGATACCCGATCAGGAAAACTTCCTCAAGCAGCATTTTGGGACCCTGGGCAGCACGGATGGGAGAGGTATGGCGTTCTGCTTGGTGGGGGGGACGCTGGGAGATCACTCCAGGTTTGCCCCATGTATAAATCAAACCAGGCTACAAGTTCTGCTAGGCTTTTGTGGAGGGGGGTGTACAAGGGGGCAAAAACGGGGACCCAATGTAGAGAGGCCTGAAGAGCGACGTCTGTTCATCTCCATCGGTCTGTGTAAGTTTGTGCAGGTGAGGCTGGGGTCTGGGTCAGCCTGGGTTAAGTGTTGGCCCTGGAATCCTCTTCCCTTGTGCGGGGACTAGTTTTTCCTGTTGCACGTGAAGGTTTTAGCTGTGTTCATCCCCCACCCCCACCCCCGTAGGTGACATGTAGTGGCCTCTAGTGGTGCATTAAGGCATAGCAAGTGCCACAAAAGAAAAGGCTGAAATGCTGGGTGGAGGGAGAGAATGAGAGGAGACATCAGAGTGGCAAAGGAGCTGGTTAGTCTTTTATCGACCAACTCCAGAACAAAGCGTATCTTTTTAGAATTGATAGTGGTTGCAGGCAGCATTATCTATGTGAGTTGTCTGGTTTCCTTTCCCCCTCCCCGCCTTTGTTTGGTTTGTTTTCTGCTTGATGCCTGTGCCTCACAGTCCTACAGGCAGGATAGGACACAAAGGGAAGCAAAAAAGGAGGAGGCGTACCCTTAGGGAGAGTAGCAGTTTAAGGCAGAGTAACCTAAGTAGGACAGAAAAGGCAAAGGCAATGAAATTTTTTGATTCTCTGTGGTTTGAACTCAGAAAAATCCCCGTGGATATGGGGGAACATTTGATAGTCTGTGATAAGTAAATGCACGTGTCAGAATGTTTGTTCTGTAACTCCCTTTTTCTCTTCCCTTTGACCAAAATTTTAGGTGGCTCATGTAGGAATCTGGAAAGAACTGAAAACCTCAGCATTTCCTCTCGCTTTCTTTCCCAGTCCCCGGCTCTCAGGTATGACTCTGCTTATTTTCACTGTTTCTGTCTTGTCTCTTTTTACTGGCGTGAGTAGGTGCCGTGCTAGGCCCTGGATCAAAACAGTTGAGCAGACTTCTGCCCTTGGTGTGCCTAGGCACGGCGAAATGTTAGCAGGGCGCCTGGCAGGCTGGCTGCAGACCCTCGTGATTTGCGTATGCCACCCCATGTCACTTCAGCTGTTCTGCTTCTTCCTAAAGCAACACTGTTGTTTTGTTCTTTTTTCTCTCCCAACAATGTGCTTAATTGTTTAATGATTAATGCTTTGATTGATTAAGTTGGAGGCATCGCGAATCACCTAATTTACTTTTCACTGTTTATGCTCTGTTTATTCTTTTGCATTTCATTCAGCTTGGACAATGAAAGTAGGCTTGCCAACTTTCCCTTTGTTTTACAGCCCTTTCTTACTCAGCTTTTTTTCTGAGTCCCATACCTTCACAGGGTGCTCATGCAAAGCCCCATGGAGATACTGTTCTTCCAGAAAACCTTTAACCCTAAAGCACCTGATGAAAAGGCCTCTCCAAGCTGTTTCCCTTGTTTAAAAAAAAATCCAAAAAAACCAAACAAAGAAAAAAAAGGAAGAAAAAATGGGGTAAATACTTGCATTAATTTAGGTTCATAAATTTTTAAAACGGAGAGACTCCTGTATTTCTCTAAAATGACAACCTGAAATCTCAGCTCAAATTAATTTTCATTGTACAGGACTGAGCAGATTTGAGTGCATCTTCTATGGTTCACCAGCTGTGTCTAAGTACCATGTTAGGGAAATTTTTTTGTCATCGCTGTATTCAGCTGCTGTCAGGAGTGCCTCTTGGTCTGTTTCTCATTGGGACTGTATGTTTGGGAGGAAAGCCAGTGGTTAGCTATTGTGCAAGCTTCTAGAGAGAGAGCTGCAGTGGTGAGGGAAGGAATTCACTGGTGATCTAAAGATATGTAACAAGAAAGGTAGTGTTAGGTTATGAAAACCTCTGGGCTTTTAACGTGTTCAGCTTTTCAAGTATGCCAGACTGAAAGTTGCCTGCTTTCCGAAGGAAGCCCACTGTGCTTGTCTGAAGTAGAGAGAAAGAGGCAATTAGGCTTTCCTCTTGAAGGTACTGATCCCCTTTCCTAGTTCGTAATGTTAGGAAAGTATAATCACTTTCTCTTAGGGTGTCTTAGAATTGAAAAGATTTCATTGTTAGTCAGATGAGCTGAGAGAAGAGACCCGACCTGACTTTGCCCAGTCTTCCCTCTGCCTGGAATTTTTCCTTCTCTTTTGCCTTCACCTTTTGCAGCGTGTTCCCTGGAAACAGTGACCCAATGCTATTTGTGGTCGTGCAGCCTAAGGTTAAATGCCTGAAGACCAGTGCTTCCAGGGATGCATAGAATGAAGCGGTAACAGTCTAGGGCATTTTTGATGTTAGAAGAATCCAGATAGGGAAGGGCTCTCTATCCCAGAGAAACTGGCTCAATGCCTATGCCTGGTTTTGCAGGGCAACATACTTTTTTTAACTGGGATTTCTTTATCGTGTTGTCTAGACGATTGTCACTCTCTTCATCAAATCTAATACTGGATTCAAAGCCCATTGAGCCACCGACCCAGCCCAATCAGTTTACACCAGACCTGTTGAAAAATGGCAGCAACCATCCTGGTGATGCATCGGAGAGCAGCCAGCTCCTGGAGAGTGTAAATTCAAATCGGGCTGTCTGTATCCAGAAAAGGCGCAGATCAGCTTTGGAGGCCAGCAGAACTGGTATGGCTCCTGGACGGGTTACCGCATCCTTTGCAGAAGGCCCCGTGAATGCCGTGATGAGAAAGGCCCAGTCAGTTCATGACCTCGTTCATGAGGGTAAGGACACAGGTTGGAATGAATAGTGTAAACCTGAGAATGAAATGGGGAGATTTGAGCTTGAATAGACTTTAAATTAAGCTTATGTCTTTCTGTGTTCTGAGCTACGTGCTTTGCATATCTTCTAACTCTTAGCCTGTCAAGGGAAGACATTTTTAATTTGTAATGCAAATGTTGATCTCCTAATTATCAGTCTCTGATATTTGTCTGGCAGCTGTGGGAGGAGCAATGCCTAGGGTGACACAAACTATTTGCAAAGAAATTCTCTTTTGCTGTGGGTGGTTGCTCCAGGCCAAGACAGGAGCTCCCCAGGGTGGGGAGGAAAGAGGGATGGAGGATGCAACAGGGAGCTGACTGTATCCATGCCCTCTGTGTGAAAGAACTCCATTTTTGCAGCAATCAACTCATGAATGATCAATAAGCACTCAGTTTGTTTCTTAAAAAAATAAACCTAATCACTGCAACATCATATGTAAGTTTTTGCCTGCTTCCTCTTCCTCCGGCCTCTCAGTTAACAGTCACGGTGGTCCGAGGTCCTCTGGCCATGCACTTTAAGAGCAAGTCTCTCTTGTCAGGTAAGCAGCAGCGTGTGAGCAGGGCGAGGGATGGGTGAAAAACGAAGCCTGTGAGGCTTGGTGACACTCACCTGAAGTAGTGGTTCTGTGCAGCTCTCCCAGGGGCTGAGCTGAGGCACAACAGGCCAGAGCAGCTCTGTTACTTGCCGGTTTTGGAATTCACTGCAGGCTCTTGTCTATTTTCGGTATGTTTGTCTGTTTAATTTTCACAGATAAGGGTCCTGGAGTGATACCCTCTGCCAAGCAGCGTCCTCAGACTCTTTTGGTGGTTGAGAAGGATCCCAGACCTAACAATTGCAGGGTGTTATCAGCCAGTATGTTGAAGATGGATGGATCTGGTGCTCTGCTGGCCAAAGATGTCAGGGCTGCAAAACCAAAGTCCTACATGAACCCCACAACCAGCTTCCGGGCTAAGATGTCAAGGAGCATATCTGTAGGGGAAAATCTGTACCTTGGTTACTCCACCGAAATGCTGACTGACGGGAGGACTAGCCCTCCAGTGGCAGAGAAGACACAGTTTAGTTCCACAGCAGATGCTGAGAAGATTAAGCTACCAGTGAAAGAAAACGTTCCAGTGAAGCCAGCGCTTCAGCCAGTCGTAAACTGCTCATCTCCCAAGTCCTTCCACAGCAAGTTGGCATCATCAAACCGAGCACATCTGATTCTTGACATTCCCAAGCCATTGCCTGATAGACCCACGCTGGCCTCCTTCTCACCCACTACCAAAACAAAAGCCCTGCTTGAGCCACAGTCTCCGCAGTCACCTGCTGGGGCCTGTAGAAAGAAACCCTCTTTTCCTGAGGTCCGAGCCTCCAAGCAGGAAAATCAAACTGCTGGGTCTCTGGTTCCTGGTAGAGAGATCCCAACAGGACTTGCTAAGGAGAGCCCAGCGGAGAGTTCAGTCTCAAGGACAGGTTGCCAGGATGAGCAGGGGGTCACTAATGCAAAGCTGAGGGAGCTGCCAGAGGGCCAGCACCTAAGGTCTCCCGAGGGCACGCTGCCCAGGTGCAGGGAGAGGACCGCCGGCATCGCCTGTGTGCTAGACAGCCAGCCCGGACTGTGCCCACTAGACCCCGTCAGGCCGAGGTCTCCTTCATCTATAGCTGCCTCGGCACAGGTCTCAGGTGTGCATGGATACCCATCTCTCCTCTTCCCCCTTCTGTCTCCTGTCTTTGTGAACCGCCTCACGATCCCATCACATTTCTTTACGTCCAGCTTCTGGCCTGTCTCGTCCTGTCTGCACCTGTCTCGTTCCATAAGCCATCCCCTCAATGGTGAGACACTTTTTCAACCTGACATCTTTTTCTCAGTCTTTAATTTCCACGTTCTCTGGGTCTCGTGTCTGAAGGTCCTTTTTAGCTGAGTGTTTTGTAGACTTCAGCAGTCTCATGTGCGCAGTCGCACGTTACCCATATGGGCTCAAACCCCTTTCTGGCCAACGCTAAAGCTGATGCGCTGGGATCCCGGCCAGCACGTCGGTCACGTCCCCTGTGCCCGCCTCGGAGCGTGTCTGACCAGCAGAGGAAGGTGCAGGCCAACACGTGCTCGCTGAACCTAGCAAGCACAGATAATAGTGAAGTTACCCCAGGCAGCTCCGGCTTTATTTTGTGAATGTGCAAGCGTGCAGGGTCCAGAGGGTTTGCATACAATTTTCCCATGTGAGATAAGGCTTGGCCAAGGTGAGTTCCTTGCCGTAGCCACCCATGAGAGCGAGAAAGTCTCTGTGCTGCTGTCGCTCTGCTTTGAGCACTTTTGCATTAGTGCTCAATTAGAGCACATTGCATAGTATTAAAGGTGATGGCTATAACATACTGTCATGGTCACACTGACTGCCATCAGCTTCGAGATCCTCGTTGGTAGGTTGCAACTTAGCTCACATGACTTTGTAATGGGAGTACAGGCTTCTGTCTTGTGAGTTCCAAGGTGAGTTCCTTGCCGTAGCCACCCATGAGAGCGAGAAAGTCTCTGTGCTGCTGTCGCTCTGCTTTGAGCACATTTGCAAACTGCTGTGCAGTGTATGTGCAGGCCTTTGGGTTGCAGCATAAAGAACATGGACTAATATTTGAATTATCTCTAGTTTGTAGAAAAAGGTACGAGGTGGGAAACTGTTCTACCTGCTGAAAACAGCTCTTGGGTCTTTTACAGGCCCTGGTTTAGGGTAGTTCCCCTGGATGGAAACTACTGGGTAACTTCAAACTGAAGCAAAAATCCTGCTCTCCGAGGCAGGAAGACCTCCAGTGGCAGGGAAGATAGTGTTTATTTCCACAGCATGTGCTGTAGGACTAAAACCTCCAGAGAGGTTTTTCTTTTGCGTCACAAGCTGAAAGGAAATACGCCTTCCTGAAACAGCCGGCCAAGACGTGCAGTAGGAAGCTGGATGTTCACCACCACACCGATACCTCGTACCTTCAGGGGCCTATGCAGTGCGCGGTGTTCATCCCTTTTACTCTGTTGTTGTATCTGAGAAAGAGTGCCTCTGCAATCCTCTGATTGACTACTTGCTGTGGTGGCAGGCTGCTCCACCATGCATTGCAGTGGTTAAGTGCAATGTTTCTGCACCATTGCAGAAGGATAATCCGGTTTTGATGCGCTGTTATTTTTCTTTTTGCATTTCTAGAAGGATGAAATGTCCTAATGAAGCACTCTTACGTAAAACAGGAAACATGGTGGTTTGTCTGAGGGACCTGCTGTTCTTACACCATAGGGTAGAACAGTGAGCATTTCTAAAACTTTCAGACCCTCCCCTCCGGAGTGAGGTTTCCTCCAGCAGCAGATGCAGCCGGGAGCTGTGGAATCACACTCTACAGCAGAGGAGTAACAGCCCAGTTGTCTGTACTGGTTAGGCTGAGTTTTCTCTTCTACGCTTGGGAATCAAGCTATGTATCACACGGGTTTTGGTCAGTTGCTAGGAGTTTATGTTTGCAGAATTAGCACAGACAGTGCAGAGAAAACAGGTTTTTTTGCAGCAGTGATTTTTTTTTTTTAATTTTATTTTTTTCTAAGCAGCTTCCAATACATAGCATACCCTGACAGAATATTTAGCAGCATCCTGTAGTGAGTGAGAATGATTTAGCACAGTGGATCCCCGATTTTAATTTTTTGTTCTCAGCAGACAGCTGTCAGCCTTCAGCTTCTTTCAGACCACGTTTCCCAAATTTTTAGTGGTACATGCTGGAAAAGCTGTTTAGATCCAAGCTGGCTATAGCTGTGACCAATTTACTATGGCTTCTGTGGATCACGGTGTGGCAGTTGATTAGAACTCCAGGGTTGACAGAGACCTGTTCTGCTTCTGCCTCGCTCTGTGACTGGGTTTCCAATTAATTTTTCTGTCCTTCCATTTTCCTGCCTGCATAACAGCTGCTATAAGTAGCTGCTGGACAAAGAGAATTGTCTTTGTTAAAGCATTTTGACATCTACAGTTAAAATGCTGTAGATGTGCTTCATACTGTTGCTGTGTTTAATGTTCTCTGCTGGTTTCTGAAGAGCTCTGCTCTGCACACCTGAGAGGTGGAAAATGCCTGTTACTCAAGCATTTATGTTATGTTCATGACCTTTCTCCAGACTGGCAGCTCACAGAGCTGGAGACCAGCATAAAAAGCATGATCAGAGGAGAAATCCAGAAACAATCATGAGAAGAAACAGCTGGGTTTAAAACAAAAAAAAAAAAAAAAGGGGGGGGGGGGAGAGGGCAGGGGGCAGCAAGAAAAAAGAAGGGGATGGGTGGAAAAAAAAACCCAACCAAGAATCTTGGGCTGCAGTGAAGCCTACTGTGCTCAAACTCTACAAGGCTGGGTGATTTGGGAACAAAAAATGCAGATGGGAGGATTTGTTCGTGCCCCTTTGTTCTTCTAGATGTGTTTGTTTATGTATAAATGTTTTTCTAGCTGTATTTGTTTACACATCATCTAGATGTATTCATGAAATCAGTTAAGGTCCCCTCCAGCCTGTCAAAGATGATGTTCTTAGAATTGCAGAAATAATAGTGCTAATATGACCAAGTTTTGGTTTTAGGTAACAAAAGGAAGTCCAATGGCCTTTGCAAATCGAAGATAACTGCAGATTTTGTGTGTGTCTATGTCTTTGTTCATGGTCTATGTTTAACTCATGAAAGCGTGGATTTTATTAAAACATTGCAGGGCTTCAACTCTGATGCTTTGGACATAATACCTGGTGGGGGCAGGCAGGAGATGGTGTGCTTCCTTTTGTTTTTCATTGTCAAGTTGCGGTGTGTCAGCAGTACATATCCTGGGGAACTCAAAAATGCGATTCTGTTGTGATTGAGGGGGTTTGTCAACGCTCTTCTGGACCTCAGTCCTCACTAGAGAACACTGTAATAATTCAGTATAATCCTTCATCCTCGGTGCCTGGTTGCACGCTGTGCAGAAGGATACAGGAGGAGGAGTGTGTAGATTTCTGGCAAGGTGGAGGCTAAATTAGAGGCTGTTCGGATTAGTCCCTTTTACCGCTTCATTCAAACTTGACTTTTAATTGTAATTGAGAATGGCATGGGTAATCTGACCGTACCAAAAATCTGCGATCTGAGAAAAAACATTGCTGACTTTGGAGAGGCTAAAGACTGGGAAAACAGGAATGTTCGAAACAAGCAGCATCTCTGGGTAGTAAGAAAGAAAGCTTATGTAGGACTTGCCTCTTTAATGATTGGCTCAAACCAGTCTTAAAAATTGAATAAGGAATAAGAAGAGTGTACATATGGTGTTTGAAATACGTATTTTAAAAACTGTTTTCTTACTCAACTGTGAGGTCGTGCATGTTGGAGTGTGTCTGTGCCTTAGTCTGGGTTTTTGTTTTTTCTCCCCTTCAGAATCGTGCATCAGCGTAGAGCAGTGTGAGCACGTGGTGTCCGAGCTCCAGGACAGCATGCGCAAAGCCATTCACCTTTACCGCACGGTGAGTGACCTCAGACACGGGCTCTCTTACAGCAGGTTGGCTTTACAGCCCGCGAGCATCGAATGTGTGTGCCTGCTGCCTCGAGGCCTTCTCTTGGTGGGCTGTTCAGTGACACGAGCTGCCTGGTTGTCCACTCGACTGCACCCTAAGCTCGTACCGGGGAGGCAGGAACTCCTGATTTCCAGCTTTTAGATTTTCCCAATGGCTTACTTTGGTACTCTGAACATATCAATTTAACTTCTCAGTCTGTTTAGCCTATGTGTAAACTGAAGACAACAGTACTTTCTTTTTCAAAGGGGTATTAGGGAATTAGTTGTTATTTAAACAGTGCTTCAGAGATAGGAAATATTAGAGGAGCTTTAAGTTTTATTATCCCCGTCTGTTCTCTGTCTTTGATGCCTGAGAAAAGGATTAACAAATGTGAGATACCATGGGAATCCAGCTGTGAGAGGGAACGTGCAACCACTCGCCTGTCCCTCTCGCTGCCAGAGCAGAGTTACGTGCAGAGCAATGTAACAGCTCTTCATCTCTTTGCTTAGCCTCGGTCTGTCGAGTCTCCCATAACGAGCCAGAACCTTCCGCAGGGAGCTTCTGCCATGTGGTCCTCTGCACCTCTGGCCCTAGCGCTTGCATTAGCGCTCTGACCTTGCTGGGTTCCTGTGACCTGCAGCTGGCAGGCAGGACGAAAAGGAGACTGTGGCCTTGTGCTGCAGCTGGGAGACATCGCACCTCCTTAGGCCCCCTTACAAGGGGAGCACTGCCCAAAAATGTGCTTCCCATCTCTGTCCTCTTGGAGCAATGCTGCTGGATTTTGCGTGACTAGCAGTGTTGGAGGCATGCCCTGCTGTATGACTGAATTGCAGTCTCGAGTGTTGAAGAGAAGGACATTTGAGTGGTCTGCAGATCTTTGTGGCTTCACTTCCCTAAAGGGCTGAAACTGCTTACTTGGTCCTCCACCTAAACCCCAGTGCATTCTTTTTTTTTTTTTCCCCCTGTATTTTCAGGTACTAAATGATACAGAGTCTTCTGCTGACAAAGACAAAATAGCAGGCCTCCTGACAGAAACCTTCTCCTCAATGAAGAAAGAATTGGACTCTCTGAAGGATGAGGAAGAGCTTCCAAAGCTTAAGGAGGCACTGGCAAAGCCCCAAGATGCCGCCAGCCCGCTGAATGAGGGATGTGGTGCCAAGCTACCGAGCCCCAAGAGTCTGGGAGACGAGCAGACACTAGCTTTGCTGGAACAGTACTCGAAGCTATTGCTGCAAGCCGTGGAGCGACGCATGGACAAAAAACTCTAAGGGGGTGGCTTTCCAGTGTTTGTGAATACACAGAGATAATCCCAGGAGGAGGACCACAGAGAGAGCTTCAAGCCGATGCTGTCATCACAGTGCTCTGGGGCTGGTGGGGAGACCTTTACAAATTGATTTCAACTGACTTGCTCGAATTCTTAGCAGTGTGCTGGCCACAGTTTTAGTATTTTTTCCCCGATGATCTTCAACTTCCTGTCTCTAAACAAAGCCTTGAAAAGAGGAGTTTGGAGAAATTGCCTTGAAATTTCTTCGTAGCCAGGAGGTCAGGATGTTTGGTACCTAAAATCTGGTTTATTCAAGAAATTCTGAACTGCTGACTAAAAACAGAGTCCAAGTGAAGCCAATCCCTTCTCTCCAAGGCTTCATGAGAATCAAGAAGCAGACTTTTAATGGGTTTATTTATTAATTTATTTTTCTGACTGTTGCTCTATGTCACGTTTGTGACTGTTATCTTTGTCCTTTAACGAAAACTGTCAATCCCTTTGCCATATCCCAGCGAGAAACAATCTTTGTATTATAAACCCCCAACAGGGAGACAGGCTGGAGTGTCTGTGCAATTAATGAACTGTTTTCTGCTTAAGTCTTGTCTTGCTGTTCTTTCTTTTCCTGCCTTAGTTTTGTCACCTGGAGTAATCCTGCTGTTGTCATGACAACCCTGTCTGCTTTTCTCTTGTCTCAAGACAGTCCCCACACCAGTCTATCTGCATTTGCTGCCAGGGAAGGCTCTGCAACCCTTGGACCACGCTTTGGAAATTACTTAATGAATTCAATAGTGGTATTTTTATCTGGAATTTGATGTTATATTGATACTTTAGACTGGGGTTTCTGCAGACATTTTAAAAATGGGGTTTAGATGCAAAACATCAAAGTTTGTTTCCGCCACCTTTCATGATTAGGAACTGGATTTTGACTTCGATGTTATCGTGACTGGGAAATTCAGGGTGATGATTTATTTGTTGAGAAGCGACATGGAAAAGCTGGTTTCCAGCTCTTACAGCGTAACTCTGGATTGGAGAGTTCTTCAGTGCAATAGCTCATCCCTGTCATTTGCTCATTTCGCTGTGATAGGAAAATGTTGTCTTCCTCCTTTTCCAGGAAATCAGAATATTTACATCCCAAGAAAGCTGGGATCCTCCTACCTTATGTAAAGCTATTTCAGCTGCCCGCAGAAAATGGTTTCCCAAGAACTTTGAACAAGATACTTTGGGATGTGGTTACCACCATTTCCCCTGCCCCCAGCCTCTTGGCTTTTCATGAATTTCTGGTCTGAGAAACAGGAGATCTTCCCTTCTTGCATTTGTGTGTTCCATTACTCTCCTCACCCCGCGGAGCTTCTTTAAGCCCCTGCTAACTTGTGTTTGTCGTGGGTTAACGCTGTCCAGCGATGTTTTTTTTGGTTAATGATAAGCTAAAGGAAAAAAATTTCAAACCGATTAAATTCTTCAGCACCTTCCCCTTTACTCCCCCTCCCTTCCACAACAGGGACAGATCCCACAAAAATGCTTTATTTCTTCCTCCATCGCCAGTCAGTCTTGTATTTAATTTAAGGCAGAGCAATGTAATCCCAGTTTATAAAACTAATGCAAGCAACAAGCTTTTGGTGGGAGAAGGCAGCCGGGCTGCATCACTTGGCACCACAGGTTACAGGCATGAAGCAGTCTTCTTTCATTTTGCTGTCCAGGCTGTCATCTCTCTGAAACCCTGTGGCACTTGGAAATGCAGTCCGCTGGCGTCTCTGTCTTTCTGTGACGGGAGAGCTGCAGTGCAGCCTTTTTTTCTACGGGGCTGGCCAGACTGGTGTAGGATGACCTGTTTCTTCCGAATAACTCCAGGGTTGAATAATCTACAGTCCTCGCTCTCCCCCGGCAGGTTTGCTGGGTGATCGCTGCTGCCGCCGAGTGCTTCTGGAGAGCTGGCAGCATGGGGAGCACTTTGAGAGCTTTCCGGCTGCTTCTGCCTGTCATTTAAATTTGCCTAATCCCGTTTCAGGTGTCCTTGCTAACCCTTCCTTCCGTGGGCTTGTACTGAAACTTCAAAACCATTATTTCCTGGTCCTGTCTCAGCGTTGCACGGTGCAGAGTCAGCCGGTGTGCGAGGTCCCGTGGGCAGCTTCTCTTGCACGGAGAGGTTTTGCAAGGGCAGGCGCGTTGAAAACTGGAGGGCAAATTTCTGGCAGGCTCCTTGAGTGAAAAGGTGTGCTGGAGGTGCTGCGCGTGGAATGTGTGATGGCAGTCGTGTCGGGTCTGTGACGGAGCTAGCGTGGGTCAAGCTAGCTTTTGAGGCGATTAGTTCCTCCACTTTCAGACTGTGAACATACGTCCTAGTGCGTGGGAGATTTCTTGCCGTACTGGGGCCACAAGACACTCAGGTAAAATAGCAGTCCCTTCAACCCAGGTATCTTTTGGTACCGGTGATAACGGGTTGAGGGTCCTTTACACTACTTCCCTGTGCAATCTTACTCCATTTTGTTATTTAAACTGAGATAGTGACAAAAAGGGTCAGAGGCCATACAGAAGAGCCAGTGGTGAGAATGGAATTCCCGTTAAGGTAAAGAGCAACAACTGCTGGTGTGGTGGTATGAAACAAAGCTCTTTGGAAATGAGTCGCATGAAGCAAAATCTGATTTTTAGACTGATCCAAGCGGGCTTTGCTTCCTGGAATGGATTTTGTGTGGGGTCACAGCTGTGTGTGGGAAACCAGAGGTTAAATCTGATCAGAATGACGGTGAGAGAAGTGTTGGGCAAGTAGATCAGCTGGAAGATGGTTGCGTAGTTTAAAATAGACTAGTATGTGTAGGACATGTGTGAAACCAGAGTAGCGGTAGAGATGGCCTTGGCCTGAGAAACGCCGTTTGGCCAATGCCTGTGAAAAATACAGCGCAGAAAGGCTTGGGGAAAGTAGCGTTAGGCCCGAGGTGGTGATCTCTAATTGTGGAAGGAATTGGAACGTATTTGTGTTTAAACAGGGTCTGTTGGGCCTCTTGTTTCTTCGCTTGTTGTCCTCTGAGAGTGTGTTTTTTTCTGAAATGGCGAAGTTGTGTGCCGTTTGGCCGAGGCCGGGCTGTGGGGGGGTGAGTGGCAGAGGCCCAGGGGAAGGGGTGCTGGTGCCGCAGGTTTGCTGCTGAGGAGGCAGTGTTGCTCTTTGTTGGTTGAGACGGTTCCAGCTCGATTCCCTGCTAACTTCCTATTGCTGGCAGTAGGAAGTGTTCCTAGAAATCCCCGTTTGCAGAGGATGGGGGATGTAGCTGCGTGGGTTCCGTTGCACCCGGTGCCACAGGGGTGTGAGGGTCCCTGGGTGGCCCTGGGTGCCGGGGGTCCCTGGGCAGCAGCTGGTGGGTGAAGGGGCCTGAGCCCCTTGCAGGGCCGCTGGCATGAGGCCAGGCTCAGTGCTTCGCAGAATGCCTGGAAGCATCATGTGGGCCTACATAGGTACCGCTCCCGCCACCCTGGCCTTCCTGGTGGAAATGAGAGTAGCTGTTGGCTTTGATTTGTTGCTGCTGTTGGTTTGTTACTGTCCTGTAAATAGCGTTGCTTACAAGGGGGGACCCCCGGGTCTGCCGACCCCCACCCCCCCACCCCCACGTTCTTGTGCCCCCCGGGGCGGTGCAGTGGGCAGGGTGGCCAGCGCACCCCGTGCCCCCGGACGGCTGGCGGCTCTGCCCGTGGGGGCTCTCTCGTCCCCTCTCAGGTTGTCCTCCCCTTCCCGAGGGAGCCCCCCCAGCCCCCGGGCTGGCAGGCCGCGCCGAGGAGTCGGGGATGCTTCTTTCCAGGAGCAGAAACGTACAAACTTGGGGCTTTGTAGAAGAAAGAATATGTATATAATTATATATAAGGGAAAAAAACAAACGCAGAAATACAGGTATTTAAGCACCCTCGGTAAACTCGTGCGTGCGGATGGAGCCCCCCTGCCGCGCTTCCATGTAAAACAACAAAAAATTAAAAAAAAAATCCTCTTCTGCTTTATTTATAAATGTGCGGGTTTATACTTTTGGCTTTAGGTTAATAATCCTTTAAAATGTCTCTCTCTTTTTATTCTTATTATTTGGAAAGAAACAATTAAAATCGTTCGTTGGGGTTTTTTTGCACTGTGAGGCTCCCCCGGAGCTGTTTTTAACTCTGTATCCATTTGTACTCCCGCGTCTTAAACCGTTTCAATAAACATGTGACCGTTCGGTACCGAGCCGCGCCAGTCGTTGCCGGGGGGCGGGGCCGGGGGCGGGGCGGGGGGCGGGGCCGGGCGGTCATGGCGGCGGGCGCGGCGCTGCGGGCCGTTCGGGAGTGCCTGGCCGCCTTCCCGGGGGAGGCCCGCGGTGAGCGGGGCGGGCAGGGCCCGGGGGACCCCCGCGGGAGGCAGGGCCCGGGGGCGGCGGCGGGGCTGCTGCGGGCCGCAAGTGGCGCCTGCAGCCGCTCGTCCCGTGAGACCGGGGCCCTGGGCAGGGTCCCGCAGCCGCCGCGGCGCTGTCGCCTCCGCCGCTCACGTAGCGCCTGCGCGAGGCTCCCGGGGTGAGGGAGCGCCTGGGCCCGGGGCCGCGCTGGCTCCGGGGGGCCGGGGGGTGGGGGCCGGGGGGGGGGCGCGGGCCCGCGGTGCGGTGCGGTGCGCGGGGGACGCTGGCCGTGGCTGAGCGGGGCCGTTTGCCGCGCAGAGCTGGGGTGGCCGCAGTCCGTGCCCTGCCTTGACGGGGCCCCGTCCCCGCTGGAGTTCTACCGCGGGTGGGTGGCCCCGAACAAGCCCTGCGTGATCCGCAACGCCCTCGGGCACTGGCCGGCGCTGGAGCGGTGGGCGCCGGCCTACCTCAGGTATGCACCGGCCGCGGCGGTCCGGGCGGCTGGGCCTCGCTCTCGTCCCCGGGATTCGCCCAGGCTCCTCTGGGGTTCGGGGTGAAGCTGGTCGGCCTGGCCAGAGCGGCATGAATTTGCTCCCGCAAAGGCCCAGGCCGGCCGGCTGGGGTGCGGTACGGGCAAGCATTTTGGCTGGCAGCACCCGTCCCCTGCCGTGCGCCGCCCGGGCCTTCGGCAGCCCGGCTGGAGTGCTGGCTTGTTTGCGATGGAGCGCACCTTGCTTAAAAAAAAAAAAAAGCAAAAAAAAAGCTTTCCAATGATGAGACTTTTCAAAGAAAACTTATTTAAGAGGGGATTTATGGTTAGACCTAAACCCTGTGGGTAAGACCCGAATCTGTGGGTTTAAAGCTAAATCTCCTGCAGAACTGAGGGCTGTCGGCCATGCGGTGTGTCTGTCCGTCCCTGCCTGCCCCTCTCCCTCTCCTCAGTTGCTGTTGAACATGCGGCCACGCAGATTTGGCTGGGTTGAGTGGTCCTGTGAATACCAAGCTCCACCACCATACATGAGGAGAAGCAGCTGAAGGGGCCCCTCTGCCTGCACAGAGGAAGAGGGAGCTCCTTGGCAAACTGGCTTGTCGGGCGGGAGAGGGTTCACGGAGGCAGAAGATACAGCAGTGGCCTTACCAGGGAGCAGTCGGAGCAGAACACCAGAGTCCTCCCCAGACAGTAGAGAGTCTAGCTGAGAGACGCTCGGCTGTGGGACGCTAGGCTGCTTATGTTTGCTGCCTGAGAAATGTTTTCAAAATAACTGGTGCCCAGTGTACAGGCCAGTTGCAGGTCTGGCTGTAAACCTTTGATTTGTTTTGCAGGGAGGTAGTAGGTCCCAAGGTGGTGTCTGTGGCAGTAACACCAAACGGTTATGCAGATGCAGTGTTTCAGGACAGGTTTGTCATGCCAGAGGAGCGCCGGATGCCGTTCACGGACTTTTTGGACATTGTCGAGAAGAAAGTGACCTCTCCCAACGTATTCTATGTGCAGAAGCAGTGTTCAAACCTCACTGAGGAGTTTCCTGAACTTGTTTGTGATGTGCAGCCTGACATACCGTGGATGAGCGAGGCACTTGGTAAACCTACTATTCCTTCTGCAGTCCATAAATGTTTTGTATGGAGCTTTGAAACAGTCTTGCTAGGTATGTGGTGAGCGTTTGTTTTATTTCTGGATGCCACAGTTCAGTTTGGTAGTGCCATATAGCGCTTCTCTTGGTATAGTGGCTTTTCACTGATCTAGAGTCATCTTTTGACTCAAGTTCATGCTGTTGCTACCAAGAGCAGCATAACAAATGGAACAACACGCAGCCCCCACCTCCTTTGGTAAAATTACAGTATTATGCTGTTCTGTTTCAGTTGCCTTCTATTTTGCAGCATGCCTTTCCTTAAAATGTCGATGAAAACTACTTACTGTGAGCTCAATCTCCTTTTGCAACTGTGTGTAGAGGTGCTTCACTTTCTCTGTGAGCTAAGTCTTAAGGATTCAAAACACAGAAACAGGATCGTAACTGTCAGTTTGGGGTTGGGTAACATGATGTTGTGAAGTCTGATGGGCACTAAAGTGGCTTCCAGCGCAGGAGGAGGTTGCTGTTGATCGTGGTGCTATTTGCAATGAAACCTGTCATAGTTACGGAGGAAGGTAAAGGACAGAATCTGGCAGAAAATTATCTCAAACTCTTTTGAGCGTGATGCTTAAAATTCTTTTTTAGTTGACAACATTTCTCTGTTCCCTAACCATACAGGGAGGAAGCCCGATGCTGTGAATTTCTGGCTTGGGGAATCGGCTGCTGTGACATCTTGTACGTATTGCACGGTGCTGTAGGTCTGCTGTGTGCCTTCAGCAGAAGTTTAAGCGGGCTTGTCTTGGGTTGGTGGCGCAGTAGGGCTGTGTTTTTTCTGACAAGGCAGTTCTACTTTAATGTGCTTCTTTGCGTTTGCTCTCCTGCACTGCTGCGGCCTCTCGCTGCCGTGTCACTGGGTGCGTCTGCCTGGCGTTGTGTCAGGCGAGGCCCTAATTGGCTTTGTTGAATACATTTGCTACAACACGTGTTGTTCCTTTCCACTGCTGCTGGCCGCAACAGGAAGGAGCAGCCTGGTAGTAAGAGGACAAGCTGATGCTTTCAGTTTGCTGTAGTTTCTGGTGTAAAGCAGGAAATAACACTGATTTTCTCTCTTTCTCCGCCTGTCTTTTTTTCTCAATCCTAGTACATAAGGATCATTATGAGAACTTGTACTGTGTGATATCTGGAAAGAAGCATTTCCTACTGCATCCACCGAGTGACCGTCCCTTCATCCCCTATGGTACATGATTTACTGTGCCATATGTCTGGAGGCTGGAAAGAGGAGAGACTAAAATATTGAAGGATACGAAAAGGGAAGCAGAGATAACGTTCTGATGCTTATGCAGTGTTACACTTTCCAGTGTGAACAGAAATCTCTTCTGTTCTGTGCTGCAGGTAGTTTGTAACATAAACATGACTCTGAGGTCAAGTTTTCCAGTCCTATACAGTAATAGGTTCATTGATATGGCAGTCTCTTCAGCTTTAGAATATTTAAATTATTTAAGTATCTTGTCAGTATTGTAGCATGTCAGCTTTGACGTTTTGCAGGTTTGGATTCTTCCTGCTAATTCTTTAGGAAGAAAGCCAAGAAGCTGAAAAGTAAGCTGTAATTTAATGAAATACCAAAGTTACTAACTGAATCTCTGAAAACTGAAGAAATTAAAGAAGAGATTCTTACGGCAGCATTACTTCGCATTGCCTGTTTTCTGTTTCTTCAGTTTGCTCTGTTTCTTTGGGTTGCTTTCCTATGTGTGCAGCAGTATGCTATGTTGCAGTGTCTGGAAGGTGGACAGCTTAACTTTATACGTCATAAAAGAAGACTTTACTTTCCCATTCCTTGACTTTCAAACCATCAAATTAAGTGAATGCAGAGTGCTATATGACACTAATATAATTTTGCCTAGATATGCATGCGGCTGCAGTATTTTTTTGTTTGTTTGTTTTGTTTTATTTTGTTTACACACCTTGAAATCATAGACTCGTAGAACAGTTTGGGTTGGGAGGGACCTGGAAGATCATCTAGTCCATGCCCCCTGCCATTCACTAGACCAGGCTGCTCAAAGCCCCGTCCAGCCTGAACTTGGAACACTTATAGGGAGGGGGCACCCGCAGCTTCCCTGGGCGGCCTCTGCCAGCGCGTCACCCTCATCATAAAAAAATTCTTCCTTCCATCCAGTCTAAATGTACCCTTTCACAGTTTGGAACCATTGCCCTTTGCCGTGTCACTACAGGCCTCGGTAAAAAGTCTTTGTCTTTCTTATAAGCCCCCTTTATATACTGAAAGGCCACAAGAAGGTTACCCCAGAGCCTTCTCCTCTCCAGGCTGAACAGCCCCAGCGCTCTCAGCCTGTCCTTACAGGAGAGATGGTGTCACATGTATGTGAATGGATGAAACACATGTATGTTATATGAGTAGTACTTGGTAAAACAGAGATAACGCTTATGTTTGATAGTGTGTAGTAAAAAGATGACTCCATTTTTTGAACATCAGGCTAGGAGAGAAACTCTCTCAAGGCAGGGCTTAGAAAACCACACATGCTGAATCAATGCAAGAAGGGCAGCTTGCCTACAGTACCTGAAGCAGCTGATGAGCCCTGTTGGATGGAATTAGGAGTGAAAGGCTGGCCACAAGTCACTAAGAACTCCTGGGGGTGCTGTCTTGCTAGACTGACCGAAGAAGGAACGCCAGAATATAGAGCAATGTGCAGGTCAGGGATGCATTTGTGACTTGCAAAAGGGAAACAAGACAGTTACTGGAACAAAATAAGACCAGGATTAAAATGGATTTTGAGGAGAATAATTCCTGTGAAGAAAGAAGGTTGGAATTCCAAACAGGAAGGCAGTTCAGTATTCAGACTGACTTAAAAATAAAAGTTAAGAAACTGGTTACAATTTGAAATGGATAAAGGGAAGGACAGTGAGGACAGTAAGTTGAAAATGGTTTTGTCTTAATTTTTCTTGCAGTTGGTGAAAGTGTGAGATGCCCTGCCATTAGTTTCTCTTGAGTACCACGCTGAGTTGTGTCATTTAATTCCTTCTGTGGTTTCAGAGCTCTATCAGCCAGCAACCTACCAGGTATCAGAAGATGGGTCATTTGAAATTGTGGATGAGAAGAACGCAGATAAGGTAAAAAGCATATGGAGAACACAGTTGATACAGTAAAGACTGTTTTGGGCACTGCTGAACCCTTAAACTGAGCATATTGATTGATATTTAGGAATCCTTCATTGCTGCAAAGAGAGTGCCCAGGTATTTCACTGGTGTTTTACTGTTTGCAAAGGATAACCAGCCTCCAGAAAAGACTTTTCACTGCACATCTGAAACCATTGATACCGTAAACTATCTTCCTTGCACCAAACTTAAATAGATCCAGTAAAGGACTTTTAAATAAGTCAACATTGAGGAATTTATTTTCATTAAGACTGAAAGAGACTCCTGCATTTGCTTTCTTTTGGCCCTCTACTCGGGGCTAGATTTTGCTCTACAGCAGTATCACCCAGCGCAAGAAAATATCTGTCTCAGTGAGTAAATTGTGTTTTCTTAGTAGTAGCAGTATTTATTTGATTAAAATGTATACATCTGGAGGCACTTTACAAAAGCTTGGTAGCTTTTTGTTTCTTCTCTCCCCTTTTGCCTCTGCAGTGTGTGACCAATGCTACAGCTGAACTTCAGCTGGGGCTTTTTCTGAGTTTCCAGAGTGGTGCTCATGGAATCTGATGGGAACATGCCTGTAATGGAGTATGGTGGAGTGCTGAGGGTTGTGACACTGCAGGGTGTAGAAGAAATGAAGGCAGGCAAGAGGGATTTCCCAGCAGAAAGGGGGGTTTAGCTGCTGGGAATAAAATTAGACCAGAGAGCTTTAGAAGAAGAATTTCTAAAAAGAGCGGTGCAGATAAAATACTCGTGTACTGAATGTAGGAGGAATAAGTGACTTAAGGGGCTGGAAGTGTTTTTGAAAGTGTGTCACGAGGCTGAAATTTCATGGCTGACATTTGGCACCTTTTCCCTGATTAGAAATGCTTCACTGAAGGAGGCAAATTTTTGCATCCTTGACCTATTCCCAGTGGAATGTAGAAAGCTGTGTGGCTATACATGTTTTGTGAGGCAAAAATAAATGTTTTGTAACTTAATAGGTTTGGTTGGCAGTTGTTTTTCTGGCAGCTTGCTGGAATTTTTTGCCAGGGTCCATACCATATGCATACTTTGTTGCTTTTAGGTGCCCTGGATCCCCCTGGACCCCTTGAACCCGAATCTGGAAAAGTATCCAGAGTATGCTAAGGCAAAGCCTTTGCAGTGTACAGTGAACGCTGGTGAGATGTTATACCTGCCTTCTCTCTGGTTCCATCACGTGCAGCAATCACATGGCTGTATAGCAGGTAAAATACACAGCAGTTCCAGATGCGTGTTTGAACGGTGGTGACTGTGCAGCTAGATGTCCCACAGCAAAGCATAACTGGGACCAAAGATCCCTTTAAGATCGTCTGCTTCTCCTCGGGAGGAAACAATGATCTTGGCACATGGGGCTAACGCCTTGCAGTCCGTTTTGCTTGTAAATTCATAGCATTGTTGGCGAGTGCTAGGGATGTAGCAGAAGGAAGGGCCTTTCTAGTTGTCGAAGGATAGCTGATTCAGTGATCACGATGCAGTTCCTGTTTATGACGTGGAGCTAAACAGTTTGCCTGCCTAGCCCGCTAACTGCAAACTGGTTATGGAAACTGTGTGTTTTGTGTGCTTTGATCACACCAGCAAAAAAGGATCTGGAGAAGAAAAGGAAACCAGAAAGTGTATGAGTTCTAGGCATGGATGTAGACACAACACGGAAGGTAGTCTCTTGTCATGTGAGCTGGAATCTGCTCTGACCCAGTCTCTTGCCTTGCTAATGAGCCTACACTTGTGTTACTGCTCTCCTGCACTTATCAAAAGTCTTGTCATCTCTTTCTTTGTAGCGTTTATCATCATCTCTGTCTTTTTTCTTTTTTTCCCTTCCCCAAGGGAGTTTCAGAATTTCAAGCAGTGCTCATCTGGTGGAGGGGCAGGGATGGTGCAAAGTGTGATTTGCAAGTTTTGCAAGGTTTGAGGAAGTGTTTGCTGTCCTTTACCTGGAGTAATCCCATCTGCCCTGGAAGAGTAAATAGAGTATTTAGAACATTTGTGTAACACCGCAAATATTGCAAGCCCTTTTTTTTTCCCCAGTATTTGCAACACTGTGATAAAAAGGCAAGCTAGCGGTAAAGCACTATTTCTGATTCTTTTTCCCCAGTAGTGCTGCATCGGTCCTTAAAAGAGTTGTTTCCAGTTGCAAGCCCCCAGCCACTCTCCTTTACTCTGTCTGCCAGAAATGCTAAATAGTTGATGAGTTTATTTGGCCTTTAGTCTGTTGGTCCAGTGAACATCTGAAGTTAGAGCATATCCTCCTCCAAGAACCGTTGGTGCGATATTACACTGCTTGGCTTATTTTTTCTAGGACACATACACCAAAATTAAAATTAGAAGCAGAATTAAAGCCTTGTCTGATTGGTGCCCACTGTGAAGTAGTGGTGAATTTGCCATCCTTTACACACTCAGAGGAAGAGGGGTTCCTATCCAGATATTAAACTTCGCAGCATATTGGGTATTTTTGGCCTAAATAGAAGCATGCATTTTCTGTTCCTAAACACTTTCCAGCTTCTGCTCCAAGGAGCCCCCAGTACAGTCTGAAGAGGAGTTGGTTTGGGTTATGACAGAGTTGCATTGGCAGCACTAGTAAAGAGCTTTAATGTTTGCTTGTGTTATTTTTGGCTGTAGTCAAAGATCTTCTCATTTCAAAGTCCAGTCAGTAATAAGGAGAAGCCTGTACTAGCCGAACCGTGTAGAACAGTCTGTAAATACATTTGTAAATCATTACACTCCAGCCTTAGAAATGTTTTTCCTTTTTCTTGTCCCCTCAGTGAATTATTGGTATGACATGGAATATGACCTTAAGTACAGCTACTATCAACTCCTAGATTGCCTCACAAAGGCCGTGGAAGTGTTGTAGCAGAGGCGGGAGACTCGAGCTATGATCTCTCTGATGTGGTACAGTTATTGGCATCTGTGGCTGGAGTACAAGCATGATTCAAGTGGAAGGAACTGAACAGTAAATTATCCTCAACACCATCTGTCAAGCAGGTCATGGCTGTCCTGCTCGCTTTCAGAGCCCAGATCAATTGGCGAGGGTTTTGGGCTTGTAAGTGGAAGGTTTGATAATAATATTTTTAGGTCTTGACATGTTGCCTCAGTGATGGTGAGCAAAATGAAATTTGAAGCGAGAGGCAATCCAGGTTTTGGAAATCTGAAAACAGAAGCCATGACGGTTTGTTCGGATCTACAGATTGTTTTCATAACAAACCAAGCAGACAACGAGGAATCCGCTCTGCCACCCACCTGCGCATCAGGCTGCATCAGTCCCACATACGCACTCTGCCTGGGGCAGAAGTCCTGTCCAGTTGTAACTCACTGCATTCAGCAGCGGTGGTGTTTTGATGGGGAGAAATTACTACTTCTGCAATAAAAGGCCAGTTTAAAAACTTATTTCTGTACTAATTTCTTTCTTTTTTTTTCAAGTGGTGTGGTGGCTGGAGGATATCTAGGAGGATGTCAGTGCTGGCTGTTTTCCATGTTATTATTAAAATATTACAAATTTTTTGTGGCTTTTTTTTTTTTTTTATTCTAGTTGCAATGCTGTATGCCACTGAATGCATCTAAGTTTCTGAGATCTTAGAAAGAAAATTACAAAAATATTACAAAAATAAAAAAATGTTACAATAAAATAAATATTACAAAATGTTTTTGTTGTTTGGTTTGGGTTTTTTTTTTTACAAAATTACAATTGTAAAGTGAATTGGAAAAAATAACAATTACCTTCCCAGTGCATTGGCATGGAACTGGATGAGACTGTTTGGCTGGCCGAGCCCCTCTGGGTAGGACTAGAAGGCTGTTAAATACACAAACTTTGCAGAAAGGTGGGGTTGTTGTCTGTGAAAACAGAAAGTGGGTATTTATGGTCAAATCTTCAAGCAGTTCCGTAGAAACATTAGCAAGGGTGTGTGTGTCTTGTATTTTCCACATGTTAATTAGGAAAATGCAGATACCCTTTAGACAAGATGGGTTATTAGGAAGAAAAATTTAATCTTTGTTTCTTCTGGTTTTCAAAGAAACACAGTTAGGGCATAAAGCATCGTTTTCCCTTCTGGTGCTTGCCCAGCAGTGACTGAAAGCTGGAGAGCGATGCAGGGCAGGCCTGGTTTGGCGGCTGGGTTGCTGCAGGCCCCCTGGCTTGTTTGTGTGCGCTGCGCCTTGGCCGAGGCGCCCGAGCCAGTTCTGCAGCTGACGCGGGGCTGCCCGCTCGGGGAAGGCGACGGGAGGATCAGTCCGTGTCCTTGGCCTTTAGCCCCGTCCCCGCCGGCCGGAGCCAGCGGCGGCTCGCTGCAGCGCGGAACTACGGCTCCCAGCAGCGCGGCCGGGCGGGCGGAGGAAGCTGTCACGGCGGGGCCGCTGGGCTTTGGCCGTTGATCGCTGGGCGCCGGCCCCGGCAGCCCGGTGCGTCCCGCGGCCGCTGGAGCGGGCGGGCGGCCCCGCGGGCGCTGGGATGGCGGCGGCGGCGGCGGCGGCGGCGGTGGCGGTGGCGGTGGCGGGGCCGCCCGCCCCCCGCTGCCTGCTGGATGACCCCGTGCGGATCCGCGTGGCGGGTCTCGCGCCGTGGCAGCCCGTCACCCTCCGCGCCAGCCTGCGGGACGAGAGCGGGGAGCTCTTCGAAGCCCACGGCCGCTACAGAGCGGGCAGCAGCGGCGAGCTGGACCTCGGCCGCTCCCCGGCGCTGGGGGGCAGCTACCGGGGCGTGGAGCCCATGGGGCTGCTCTGGTCTCTGCGGGCTGAAGCTCCCTACAAGCGCCTGGCAAAGAGGAACGTCCTGACCCCTTTCCGCGTGGACCTGGAGGTGTACGAGGGCCACGGGGACACGAGCTGCTTGCTGGGAAAATGCACCAACGAGCGATGGGTTTTGGGAGAGGGGGTGAAGAGGATTTCGGTCAGAGAAGGTCGTCTGAAAGCAACCCTCTTCCTCCCTCCTGGTGAGTTTTCACTCGGTTCTGGTTTTCCCTGGGTGAATTGCAGTTTGCATTCCTTGGGCAGTGCTTAGGTGTCTTGCTCCATGTCAGTACAAAGTCCCTTGCAGCTGCTGTGGCACTGCATCCCGTAAGGGCAGCCTGGCTGTAAGGATGGGCAGAGCAGCAGCGGGGCGAGAAGGTCCTGTGGCTGCAGGAGGAGAACTGAGAAACCCAGGGGTAGTTACCCAGATCACGCTGACGACTGGATTGGCGCAGGTCAGTGCTGGCACTTGTGGGTGCATTTCATATCCCGAGAATTCCCTCCCTGGAAAACCTGCTAGCGCAGCTCCTAATGAGGCGCGGCTGATGCAGCGATACTGTTTGCTCACGGGAACCCACTGGCCTGGGCACATCCGGGCAACGTCAGCTGAAATTCATGGTGGGAGAAGGATGCCCAGCGTGGGAACCTGCTGTAAGGAGTTGCTAAGAGAGAGAGAGTATCCACATTCTTGTTCTTACAGTGACTCTATGTGTGTGCCCGAGAATGGCAACCTCCATGGAAAGCTTCGGAGCATGATTTCCTTCCGATACCTGCTGTCCTGGTGCACGCCGAGGGGGCACTACTGAAAGGACAACCACAGACACTTTTCTCTTTCATTACATATATACACACGCACACACGCACACCTTTCGTTGCAGGACGTGGTCCATTCCCTGGGCTTATTGATTTGTATGGATCGGGAGGAGGTCTTGTTGAGTACAGAGCGAGTCTCCTGGCTAGCAGAGGCTTCGTGACGCTGGCTCTTGCCTACATGGCCTTTGAAGATCTCCCAGCTATGCCAGACGTTCTTGAACTGAGTTATTTTGAGGAAGCTGTGAACTTTTTGCGGAAGCAGCCACAGGTGAGAGACAAATTAACGGTGCTCTTCCTGTTGGAAACTATTTTCTGGTTTTCTAGTTGCAATGCTGTATGCCACTGAATGCATCGAAGTTTCGGAGATGTTAGAAGGAGACAGGGTTGCGGGAAAGACAGCGTGATGTGAGAGAGGGAAAAGCACGGGCCTCAACTCTAGTTTTGCAAGTAGCTGGGTAGCTGGTTTTGCACAGTGTCTTGTAACAGTCCATAGGGGGCTGTTGTGCTAAAACCAGTGGGTTTTGTAAGATCAAATCGAAGCACGTCCTGAATGAGAAGCACAAAACTGCTTAAGCAGGAAATCTTAGTTTTTTTCCCCACTTTTGCATCTGTCAAGATTTTAGAAGGAAAAAAGGCCCATTGGCCTTTTCTACTCTTTCTGCGATGTTACAGGCTTTGATTCCAAGTAAGTTTCACAAGACAGTAGTAAAACGCTGTAACAGAATCCCTCACAGTTGTGGCACTGGAGAGTGTGCCATGTCTTAAGAAGCTGCAGCTGTATTTGAACAAGTATGTAGGATGGGAAAGACACTTTATAGCAATATATCATCATACTTAAATCGAAAGAGACCAAGAGAAATCAAGCGGCATTTAAACTTTGAATGGAGTGCTACTTAATGTGATATTCATTTCACAAAGTTACTTATGTTCTAGCATGTGGACAACAGGAACGTAGCCAGTGTGAGAGCAGAATTCAGCCTTGCTTGTCTGTCTTTTTTTCTCACAGAGCTCTGAAACTTCTTACAAGACACGTATTACAGAATCAATTTGGTGCAAAGAGCCTTCACTATAAATAAGTCACTTTAAACAGTTATTGGGCTTACTCGGCCTTTGGTGTAATGAACCTTGTGTTCGAAGACAGAGCAGAAGATAGAACAGGTCAGCTGTAGGAGAGTGTCAAAAAAACAGTAGCGTGAAAGAAAATCGGTGCCGGTAAACCCATGAAAAAGTGGTTTTCCAAAGGAGACCTGAAGAGAGAAGACTGAGGAGGTTTGGAGACAGGAGCAGTAAAATAACAATACTGAGAGCAGGTGTCTAGCTGGGATGGGAAGGGAGCAGAGAGGCTTTGTCTATAGAGGTCACAAGGAAGAAAAAGTGTTACAGGAGGGAAAATGTTGAGGAGCTTTAGAATTCCTGGTCACTCCTGTGGAGGCTCAGGAAAGGGATGGATACAGGAGCGGTATAACCTGAACAGAGGGAGGGGAGGGGTAAAATGTTGGGTGGTCTTAGTTGGGTGAGGAGTGAGGAGGCAGGACGGCAGATGTTATGTCAGCCCAGAAAATGAGGAGTAGCTGATAACGGTTGTTTTCATAACTGTGTTTCAGGTGAAAGACACAGGGATCGGTGTTTTGGGCTTGTCTAAAGGAGCTGATCTAGCCCTTTCCATGGCCACGTTTCTACCTGGCATCAAGGCAGCTGTCAGCATATCTGGAAGCGGGTTTAATAGCTTAATTCCCCTGCAGGGGGATGGTTTCACTCTTCCTGCCCACCCGTATGATTTGGGGAGGATGAAGACCAGGGACGAATCTGGCCTAGTAGATTTTTCAGATGTCCTACATGATCACAGGGACCCCGCGACTTGGGATTGCCACATTCCCATGGAGAGGTCCTCGGCTAAGTTCCTCTTCCTGTCCGGACTGGATGACATGAACTGGAAAAGTGACCTCTATTGCCGGGATGCTGTCCAGCGCCTTCGGCAGTATGGACGGGAAGTAGAGTTCTGCTCCTACCCTGGAGCGGGGCACCTCTTGGAGCCACCGTACTTGCCTCTGTGCCAGGCTTCGATCCACAAAGTGCTCGGGCTGTTCGTGCACTGGGGAGGGCAGTGGAGGGAGCATGCCAAAGCCCAAGAGGACGCGTGGCGCAGGATACAGGCCTTCTTCTGGCAACACTTGGTGGACTCGGACATCCCTAGGAGTAAGATGTAGAGGCAGCTGTCGAAGATGGGGAACCAGGGCTGGTATTTCAGCTCTCACTGAATCGTGGAGACTTATCAAAAGTTTCCTGGCCTGCCCTCCTCTAAACCCCACTGTTGCGTAGCTGTTTATTTTCATTCCCCTTCCATTTTTCAGTTGAATTTTAGTTGTCTTTGGCCCCAGCTGCGCTGCAGATTGGCACCATTTTATATGCCCATGTGCTGTAGTCACCTGAGGAAAACCCGTCATCCCATCACGTGCGTTGCATTTGTACTGAGGCTATTGTTGCCCTCAATCTCTGACTGTCTCCTTTTGTAGCAGGGAATGCTCTCATAGGAGGAGTTTTCCCTTGAATAGTTTAGTTTTCCAGTTTTAACGAACCTAGATGTAAACGGCGCTTTCTTGGGGCAACACTTTAGTACACTCACCTTTCTTCTCGGTATATCATTTTCTCACATTTCTTAGTAAAAAGGTTGTGACAGTTCCGGTCTCAGCTAAGCAAAGAGGTACTCTTCTGACTTGTTTTGAAGTGCCGTGATAACATTTTATTGCTGGTCCCTCGAAACCCAGAAGTGAATCTTACTGAGGTCACGCTGGTTGTATCTCCTGCTGACTCCAGATAAGTTACACATCAGGGTAACGCGTCTGCTGCACTACTCAATAAATGCAGTGTGTGTGGGTGTACGCACCCTTTGCTTGGATCTGGACGAAGCCTTCGACCGTCTTTATGCCTGTAAATACACAGGCAGCAACCCTGGTGTGGTCACAAGCTGCTGCTGCGCCTGGCTGAAGAGTTCAAGTGCAGACCTTGCCTCCTGCCAGGGAGGGGAGGTGGGGTTTGCAGCAGGGGTCTCACAGTGCTCGAGATGGGGGGATACAGGTGTGGTGGGTTGACCTCGGCTGGGTGCCTGGTGCCCACCAAGCTGCGCTATCGTGCCTCTTCTCAGCAGAATGGGGGGGACATGGTAAGATGGAAAAAGCCCTTGTGGGTCAAGATAAGGGCAGTTTAATGAAGCAATAGCAAAAGCCGTGCACATGGAGGTGAAGGAAAACAGAAGATGTTATTCCCTACTTCCCATCAGCGGGTGGTGGCTGGCGGCACCCTGGGAAGCGGGGCTGCAGTGCCTGTGGTGGTTGCCTCAGAAGGCAAACGTCGTAGTAACAAATGCCCCTCTTCCTCCTCCTCCTCCTCCTCCTCCCCCCTCTTAGCTTTTATATCTGAGCAGAGGCCACACGGTAGGGAATATCCCGCTGGTCACTTTGGGTCAGCTGTCCCGGCCGCGTCCCCTGCCAGGACCTTGCCCACCCGCAGCCCCTTGCTGGGGGGATGCTGGAGAGACAGCCTTGATGCTGCGGGAGCGGGAGCGCTGCTGGGCCGCAGCCAAAGCACCGACTGTGACTGCCCTGCTGCCACCGCCGCTCTGCTCCCCGGGCAAGCGCAGCACCGTGAGGGCGGCTCTGGGCCCAGCCGGACCCGGACAGCTCCGTACCTGCTTTTGAATGCCACAAGTCAGCTCTCCCCTGCGTTAGGGAGGAAGAATAAAGCCGCCGCTGCTGCTGAGCTCCCGGGAGCCCTGCGAAGCGGGCTTTCCGTGGTCTTGCTGCTGTAGTGGACAGGTCAGTGACAGCTGGGAAATGCCACTCCTCAGAGAGGACAGACCTTGCCTTCTGGGGACAGTGTGCGTGATCCCAGCCGTTACTGACGGCCAAACCTGCCAGCAACAGCTCCGATTGACCTCATGCTTTTGTGGGATAGTGGCACACGGCAGCTTGCTGGCGTTTTCTAGGTGCCGGGTGGCATCAACAGAGTGAATTTTGCTGGCTGGAGCCGTCGGGGCTCCCGTTCTGACCGCAGAAGCCAGCAGGAGCTGGAGGTCTCTGCCTTTTGCTGAGGCAGCAGGACGTGCCCGGGAGCAGCGGTCCCTGGATCCGGATCCCCGGGCCGGGAGCCCTGCGGAGCCGGGGTCCCGCTGAGGGCAGAGCCCTGCCCTGGGCTCTCGGCTGCGGGGAGCGGCGGCCCAGAAGGAGCCCGCGGGGCCTCGCAGGGCTGCGGGCCCTGCTGCAGCGCGGGGACCAGCACGGCCCTCCCAGCCGGGGGGGTACCCCGGCTCCTGCTCGCCCACACTGCTCATCTGCCAGGTTGTGTGCTGTCACCTCTTCGTTTCTGTTCGCCCCCTCTGTGTCCAGGGTGCCCCTCGCGGGCTGTGGTTGTTCCAGATGAGCAGTGAGCCGGTAGGACGTGGCGGAAGAGCAAGGGGCAGCAACAGGGCAAGTCAAACACATTTAAGCACTCCAATCTGAGTAAGAGATGTTTTCTTTTCCCTCTTTTTTTTTATTTTATTTTTATTTTTTATTTTATTAAAGCAGTCAAAACCCCCTGGCTTATCGATCCATGTTCTTCTCAGACTTGGGGCACTAGTGCTACAGGTACTTTTGTTTTACTGAGCGTAGTGTGGCTTATGCAGAACGGGTTGTTCTCCAGCCTGCGGGGTAGCTCACATCTATTTTAATCCCTCCTGGGGGGGAAGGCAAACTGTCTCAACCTCCAATGGGCAGATTACAGATCTATGTTTCAAATTACAAAATTGTGAGCTTCTGAGAAAATACAGTATCTGTAGGAAACTACCACTGAAAGGAAAAATCCTTTCCATCAGTACGTCACAGTGTGGCCAGGGGTGCTTCCGTACGGTCTGTCCTGTTGTCACATGCAGCAGTCGGGGTTAAGGATAAGCGGCCTTGAAACCGGAGGGCCGAGGGGGCTGCCTGGTGACAACACCACACAGGACCTCTTTGTTTCCTCCACCCTGGAGTGAAAGCTTTGCTACTCAATTAAAAGCCCTTTGTTTATCACTTGGGTGGTAGCTGCCAAGAAAGACTGAAAAAACTGGTTCAGCTGAGCAGCTCTGTGCCACGTGCAAACGGGAAAACATGTCAGCAAACTCAGTTGCACTGGGAATGCTTTTTAAGTCAGCTGGCCTTTTTTAATTAAACTCAGGTTTGAAACTTACCTCCAGGAAATAGAAACTGGGAACTGGAGGGAGACTCATTTAAAATAATTAGAAATGGCCTAGCTTCAGTAAAGTGCTTGTGCCTGTTCGTGAGCATGTTCTGCAGCATTTTGCTGAAGACTTTGACTACTAAACATTTCTTCTGCTGAAGAGATGATTTAGACAAATGGAGCCAAGATCACAATTTTTTCCAAGTTAGTGGCAAAAATTCTACTAATTGCAGCCTGTAGAGTCAGGGTGCTTCATACATTTTCTCCAAACCTATGGAGTACGGACAACATCAAGAACAATGTGAAAGTTGTTACTTAATGAAAGATAATTGACCTTTAGCTGCAAAAGAGAGCCTACGCCAAGCTCAGCTGATAAAACTAATACAAATTGGATGGGGAAAGCTATTCTTGTAATCTGCTTGTAATTGAAAAATGCTTCAGATAAAATAGAGTGCAGAAGGATTAGCTTGAGCAGAAAGATCTTGGCTTGACGCTTACATCAGTCGTGCCTTTGGTTAGCACTTTGTACTACATTTCTGTTACAGGAATGAGAATGGAAAAAGCTTGTGACAAGTCTAACTGTGAAACAATTCCCCCACATGTAGGCCTCTGTAAACACATTCATTGTAAGGGAACAGTCCATCCTGTGGTGTGCTTTTGGGGCAGGATGATTTCCCTAGCTGTGTTGGAATCAGGCAACAATAAGGGTTGCTGATTTGCCAGTGGATTCTTAAAATTTTCCTTTTTTGCTCGGGTTCGTTTTGTGGTCTCTCTATGTAGCAAGGAGACTACCCAAAAAAGAAGAGAAGCAGCGTGAAAAGGCATGTCTTTGGGTGGAATGTCTCTAAATTCTGCCTTAGCCTTATTGCCCAGACCCTGTGAATTTAAGATAATTGGGGGGAATGCAATCGAAGTTATGTGAAGCATATATGGCTTATTTTTTTTAAATTAGGTGTCCCTGAAGCAGGCCACAGGCTGTTTGCACGCTGTGAGACCTTTGGGCACAGCTTACCCGTTTCAGTGTGGGCTTTTGCATCACAGCGCAGGTGACTTTCTCTACTAGGTTCCATCCCGCTGTCCTATCTGCTCAGTAAGCCCCCGTGAAAAGCTCCAGGGACTCCCAACAGTTTGGAGACGTTTGGGCACTGCGGGGGGCAGTGTCCTCTGTACTTCTTGAGGGTTCTTGAAAAAGCTAATGGGGTTCTTTGCCCATACTTTGACCTTGTGTTGTTAGGCTGTGTACAGCTGAGGAAGAAAGGAGTTCTTGATGTTCTTCACTGGAGGACCTGCAAGTACCAGGTCCAGTTAGGTATTTAGATGAACATCAGCTAAAGCTGATCCTGAAGTGCTTTGATACACATCCAGTATCATCTGGAGGAAACTGTGAAATGAAAGTAGCCAAAACGCCTTTATTAGAGAAAAGTGAACCACAGGACAGGAGAGGTGAAACTTCTTTGAGACCGTAGCTGCGCATTGAGCACTGTGGCTCTGCAGAATGAGGCTTCAGTGGAATTCTGCTGGGCGCTGTGCTGAACAAGGAGGTCTCAGTGCAAATGTGCTCCGGTAACACTAGTAGCTTCTTACCCAGGAGAAGCAGCATCTGTCCCTGGACACCTTCTGCAGGCAAGGGTGCTTCGTGGCCACAGGGCAGGAGTGAAGTGACAGATGAGAGTATATGTTGCGCAGTGTAATTTAGAAGTGACCTTTCTACATCCCCCGTTTTTGTTCCCTGTGTGGGCGTGAAAGCGTAGAGATGGTTGGGGACTGGGTTTTTAGGTTGTGGGTTTTTTTAAAAAAAATAAATCAGAACTTACTCAGTTCTCTAATACGTTATCAGATAATTTGTTATCAAGCTGTGGGATAAGACCAACACTTGATGACAAAATAAAAATAGTAAAATTTTTTGCTGTATTTTGCTAAGAAATATGTAATTCTGCCATTTCAGGAAAAATTGCTGTTCTGCACTTTTTAGTGCTCCATACGTGTCATTCGGAACTGGAATCTGAGCCAAATGTAGTATTAGGTACAGAGAAAGTGATACTTTGTTTGAAGTTTGGCTATAAGGAAAATTAACGTTTCTGGTGAACTAAAGCTCCTTGCAGCATTCACTGCTGCCATTTGTCATTGTCTGGGACAAAAACCAGAAAAGCTAAACCTCGCTGTTTTTCAGAGTCTCAAAACATTGTCCATGCAAAATTTGCATTAAACCTAAAAGCGCTTGGGCCCTGACTCTGGATAGCACTTAGAGAAAAAAAAAGAAAAAAAAAAAGATTTATGTTCTATTCATTTAGGCTTGTATCTTTTCAGTTACTTAAGCCACTGAGCATTTAACATCTTGCGTTCAGACCTTAAATTTATGCCTGCATTAAAGTCACTTTAGTGAAAGGTGCAGTTTTATGCTTCAGTTTAACTGTTCTAAGAATACCTTGCTGCCCAAAGGGACAGTCATGCCTTTTTTCCTGCTTGCTGACCTAACTGAGAGGTAGTCCTATAGGGGGAAAAAACCAAACCAAAACAAAAAACCCAGCACCAAACAAGATTAAAACGTTCAGCTGGATCAGAGAAGGAAGTAGCAGGAGTGTGCACTGGGTTATCAGGAGAAGCAGGGGCAGGCGATACCGTGCCTTTCAGGGTCGGTGTGGCCACATGCCAAACCAAGAGAACCGAGTAACTCTAGCAGAGTTACTAGTTATGTTTGTCATAACTAGTCTGGCTGATTCTAAATTATGGCCCATTTCCATATACAGGGAGGTGACAGCTTGGTGGCTCATTGTGGGCTGCCACTGTTTACAAGGGATCTGGTCCCGAAACAGTAAAGTATTTGGTACTGGAGGGAAAATAGTGAAATATGAGTATCAGATAGGAGACAAGGCGGCCAGACGGTTGAAGGGAGATGTCCTGCGTAGAAACAGACTGTGCATTTTTCTGCCTTCAATTAGAAAAGAAAGTTCAAACGTGCCACTGTCATTCTAATATGCTATGAATTCAGTGAGACAGTTTTGAATCAACAAGCCTGTGCCATCTGCAGGATCCGTCCCTGGATAGTGTCAGTCTGACGTCCTCAGACATCAAGCACTGACTCAAAGTGGATTAATTTTTCTAGCCTAGGTGTTGGCTGCACAGAGCCTTGGCTCCAGCCATCCTCCCATCTTTGGACCATTTTGGATCAGAGGCACCCATCTTCTTGATGCAGGAAGACTACCTTGACACCTAACGGCATCGCTGCTGCTGTGGCGGAAGGGGAAGAGGTCAGTGGTCTGTACTTTTTGGTAGAAGCATCACATCCAATTGCTGGAACAGCCCCCAGCACTTACTGCTTCCCTGGCAGTCTGCACAGCACTCCCCGTAAAGCTGAGCCCTCCTGGGCTCCATTTGGATCAGCAACAGGCACTTTCCTGCCTCCCAGGAGTCTTGTTCTTTCTATGGCTGTCTGTACACTCACCTAAGGGCACGATGTCTGCTTTCTCTTTTTTCTCTACCTCTTGCGCAGTCTGCTTCTGTCTCGCTGGCTGTGACCCAGGCCATTCCAGTTCCAGGTCACCCTTACCATCTAAGTATACACACAAAATGTGACCAAAAAGAAAAAGTGATTATGATTGCCATGGCAATATTCCTGCCACAGCTCCCGTACAACTCCTTATCCTTCTCAGTCTGTTGCTTCAGAGGTTTGTTCATAGTTCTTGTGATCAGTGGAAGGCCAATGCCTTCAGCCTGTAGTCACTGATACGTTGCGTCCGACGCTCTTGATTTCCAATACTTCTTATCATCAATATTTTATCATCATCCTTCGGCTCTGTGGAAGAAAATATTGTGCTGCTGAAACATGGTGGCTTTTTAGAAGTGATCTCTTACAAGCCATGTTGCCTGTTACTGTCTCACAAGTGGGTTTTTTTTACTAGTTTCTACTTTTCAATGGGAAAATATGTAGAATATGTAGAAATGTTTCACTCCAGTACATGCAGTGGAATTTCAGTATGTGCTGAATCAGAATCATAACTCAGCTAGGTAAAATAAAAAATCAACTAAACCAGAGGTATAAATTGCACATTTCTAAAGGAAAAAAAAAGACAGAAAGTGCATTCAAGGAGTACCAATTCTTAAATTTCCCCCCTTCATAAAAGGAAGTATGTGAGTGTGTATGTGTTTGGGGATGGGTGTATATAAATGCGTGTTGGAAAGGAGGGGAGGAATGGAGAGTGGAAAGAAAAGGAAAAACAGAAGACTAAAAAAATCTGGTTTGTAATTACTTGTATGTTCTTTGTAGAAAGTAGGGTCCCCAGCAGAAGTGTCCTTCTGCCAGAAGACTTACATCTGCAAGAGAAAGCAAGACGGCTCGGGTCCTGACCAGATGGCCGGCTTCCCCGTGCAGGGCCAGAGGCGAGCGTACAGTGTGCGCTGCCTGCTCCGGGATTAGCAGCATAAGCACGGTTAGGAGATGCTAATTGTTCAGTCGCAAGGTGAGTCGATTTTCCTCTGCAAGGCAATGAACGACAGCATCAGCAGCTGCCACAGGACACAATACCTTCTTGGAAACAAGTCACTGACATCTGTAATTTATTTGTATACTTTCATAACTGAGTGGCTCTGCAGTCGGTTATTGTTAGTACAGTTCCTGTCTTGGGACGCTGACAACTAATGCTTTTATCAAGAGGTAATAACCGCTTTCCATCACTGAAGCTCTAGTGACAGGTTATAGAAATTTTCTCAAGATCTCTCACTTTGAGGTCGGTGTAGAAGCCAAGGAACAAATTCTGCTTACTTCATTGCTTGTTGATTCCACACCGATTTTTCAGTCACTAATCAGAATTGAAAATAACACGGTCCTTTGTTCTCTAACTGCCAGAGAGTCACGAGGTGAGAAAGATATTTTTTAAAATAATCTTTTTCTCCTACTGGGGAAAAGACTGGCACTTAGTTGCATAAATCTGTTTTATCCTCTTAAAGAAAGGTGGTAAAACTCTCCTTGAAATAGCCGTTTAACTACAAGCTGGGGCTCCCCGTGGGGATTACGAGGCTGGGACTTGTGCCTCGGCTGTGCTTGTTTAGGTTCTCCCACTTCCCAGACTAGGGTTCCAACCAGCAGGGTGTTGGTTATTGGTACATGGGTGGTTGTGGTGGGCTCAGAAGAAAGTCTTGGGTTTGATTCCATATTAGAACAACCAGTTTTGAAATCTCCGTATTTTTTCACAAGGTGAAAGCTTTCTTTTATCAACCATTACGTTACGCATCATATATTGTGAAGTTAGTCTTTTGGTATTTCAGCTTCCTTAGGGTCCATGGCTCATGCTGCGCCCTCTCTGTGTTTCCCCTGGTTCATATGGAATATTATGCCCTAAGAGGGGGAAGGAAGACCAGAGATAAGCGTTAACTTTTTTCTTTTTTTTTTCAGTTGTCTCTGGCTACTGAATGCATTTTGCATAGCCTAAGAACCACTTGTCCACCAGCATAAGAACTGCTGGGGCAAAGCCAACCCCATGCATCTCCTTACATGGCCTTATTTCTTCTGAGGCCTGAAAGCAAGCTTTGGTCCTGGGAGGTGCAAGTGCCTCGTAGTGCCTCAGCAGAGAGTTCAGTCATCCCCAGGCCAGAGCGATCTGATCTTCTCTCGCCACTTCATTTTCTGGTGGTTCTGGTTGCTTTCTGGGCACGTTCATCATTTGTGCCTGCCTGATGAGCCACGTAACAGACACCACACACCAGCTGACAGGTAGTACTACTCCATCTTTCAATTCACAAATTTAGCAATAATAGCTTGAATTTTTAAGAACACAGAGGAGTCATTTGCTTCCTCTCCTTTGCGTGTACGAGCTCTCCCTTCCTCTGGGTTGAAAGGAGAGTAGAATTTTTTAAGAGAATATTTATTATCCTTCTCCATTCCTTTCAGTTCTCCACATAAGGCTATTTGTCTTTCCAGTGCATCTACTTTGCTTTTCTTCGCCCTGCAGAAGAGCATAATTTTGCGTTATCAATGGACTTAAGTCCAGACCTCAAAGGAATGTAATTTCCTGGGCTCAGGAAAGAATCCAGAGGTTAGTCTCATAAATCCTGTGCAAGCTCTGTGGCTGTTCCAGCTCTTAGCCAAGTTTGGCAACAGGGTCATTTCATCTAGCACTCATGTAGTAAAGCACATTTATGACCTCCAAGCCAGCTGCTCAGGCTAAATCATTGTCTTGCCTTGACAAATGCCTGTGCATGTCTCAGCTGCTTTCCTGTTATTCTGTCCATAGAATGATGCAAATTCTCCTTATGAGATGGTGTTCCTGGAAGACAGAGCCTCCTGCTGCACACAAAAAATAGGGAGTGATTTTTATGTGGGTCACCGCATGCAGAGCTGACAGAGTCAAGGAGAGCCTGGCTGGAAGGTGACTTGGAATAACAAATGTTCTGGGAGCAGGTGAGTGTCTGTGGCCTGTAAGGGTGGTTCTTCTTTGCTGAGGTCCCCAGTTCTGCAGAGCAACGTTCTGTGTGGAGACAATCAGGAATGCTTTTATCTCTGTGAGTTTTTTCTTCATGTGTTTTAGGTTTTCGTTGAAAAAAATGTAAAAACTGAAAGCATGTTTTCAATCTTTTCCTGCCTCTGAAAGGGATAGCATCAGGTCACGCACCTCCAAACAGAGTTCAGCAGAAAAAAAGAAAAACTCTGCTTTCTCAAAAGCCATTATCATCTGAAAAACGTTTCATTGAAACAAGAGATGCTCTTGATGAGCTTGGATCACATCACGTTGTCTGCTTGGTTGGCAGTTCTGCAGCACCCTCAGCTCTGACCTCAGTGGGCACAGCAGGTATCTACCACCGCTTCCAGGGAAGAGCCACACACCAAATGACCATGTTCTGCTGGGGTTGCCTCCAAGGCAGCTAGAGGCCTCAGCTTCTGCTGTTGACCTCTCCTTTGTCCTTGCTCCTTTGTTTTGTTCTACTCCTATTTTAGCCTGTTTCAGTCTGTTAGGGGTTTCTGAATTCTGCTTGTCTTTCTTTCCTCGAGTCTCCGGTAAGAAAAATGCCAGCTTTATTTTGAGCTCTTACTGTTGACAAAGTTCATAAACCAAGTTCTGTATCTCTTACTATAATACAGATGATCGGTTTATGATGATGAAGTAGGTTGAAAGGAGAGGTATTATCAGGTCTCGGGCTCCAGCCCAGTTAGCAGGCTCTCAAACTGCCACACACTTCAGTTAATGGTGGCGCGGGCTCAGGTCTCTGTGCCACTCTCACCGGCAGTTTGGGCTGGTCCGCAGCTGAGTCCATTCTGGGACCAGACTGCATCAGGGAAGGAAGAGCCTGGTGTGTTACTGTAATAGGGAGGAGAGTGTATGTAGAGGATTGAAGCTGGTTAATTATCATTGATAACACACAGCTGTGGGCTGGCTGCAGGGGCGGTGGGTTGGCTGACGTGGATAAGGTGCAGCTGTGGCCGGTTCTGTTGAGTAGTTAAATAGCTCTGAGGGGTATGGAAGTGGGGTGCTGGGTGAAGGGAGACCTGGAAGAAACAGAGGGAGGAGAGAGTGAGAGAGCACCCCAGATCTAGGAGAGACAAGGAGAGGCCCTGGGAGAAGAAGGAGGCTCAGATGAGGAGAGGCTGCCTGGAAGAGGAGCCTGGATGATGAGAGAGTCCAGATGCAGCACAGGCAGGCGGCAGGGTGGGCTGGCCTGCGAAGGATGAAGAAACAGCCTGGGCAGTAGATGAACTGTTGAAACCCTGTTGGGGATTGGTGGCCGTGCCGGGGCAGGGTGTGGGAACTACTTATGGACGTTAACCTGGTATGGGATGGTAAAAGCCTTGCTGTGGCTGGCTGGTTTGGAGAGTGCTGTGACAACTATATATTAGAAAGATTTAAAGACATTATTTGCTTCAGGGTAGAGGGGCTCAGTCAGTGCTTATGGTAGCTCTTAAGCCCTCACTGTGAGATGAGGAAGAAATATCAGGCCCAGCACAAACTCTTATTGCAGAGGTGGATTTCATACATGTAAAACAAACCTGTATGCATGAAGCTGGGCTTTAACAATATGGAGATGCAAACACTGCTATGGCAGGGATTCCTGAAGGGAAGCAGGACCCTTTCTTACCTTTATCATTAACATGTGACCGTTTGTTTCCATATCTGGTTTAAGTTTGCCTGAGAGAGAGGATGTGTCCTTGCTAGCTGTGGATGTCCAAGGCGTCCTTGGCTTACCACCATCCCACAAAAAACACCAGCAATCCTTGAACGTTAGTCTGGATTCATAGAGGTTTTCTGACAGCAGAATACCTTCTACTGTCATAAGTAGGTCTTCTACCCTTTTTGGAAGAAAGGAAGGGTCTCTTTAGCAGTACCTGTCTACTCTAAAGACTTCTTGTTTCAGCTCACCTGGTGGAGTCCTGAACAGTCTCCAGGATTTTTGACCATGAGACTACTATGAGACCAGATGTCAAACATCCTGAAAAGCTTCCAGCTGAAATCGATGGGATTTTACGCATTTACAAATTTAGATTGGTGCTAGAGTGAGCAGCATCTTCCAGAAATGACAAGTGAGTATAGAGACTGATTCTTTTTTTTTTCCTCTTTATGTATTCTAGAATCATGATTTACTGGAAAGGTATGAAGTCAGTAGTGGAGCAGTGGGGGCTTGGGGATTGAGGCTAGAGCATTTTTCTGTGCAGAGATTAGCCGTAATGACTGTTGGCCATTGAAACTCCATTCTGGGTGTAGTCTGAAGGCTGGCTGTTTTGGAGTTTCACTGGTATGTTGCCTTCAGCTGACCTTTTGTGCAAGAGCACGCTTCATCCAAACCCAGCAGAAAGAGTAAATATTTTCTTGGCTGTGGAAGAAGGTAGCTGTAAAAGATGGTAATGGGGATAGGTAAAGGTCAGCAGAAGCGTATTTTTATATATATATATAGCAGTATATCAGCTCCAGCTATGTGTTGCTGAAAGGAATGTTTGTTCCCCAGATAGTTATCAAGATCTGCTTTTCATGGCAGGAGGCTTGAAATGATGTCCAGCTGATGCTGCTTACTTCATTATATTGCTTGCTGGAAGCTTGTTTGAAAGGAAGGGAAAAGAATGAACTCTGTTCTCTCACTTGGATACAGCGTATTAAAAAAGGTAAGATTTGACAGGAGATGGTTTAATTCTTCTACTGCTTGCAAAAAACAATATACTGTTTAAGCAAAGGAGCTGTAGCAGTTGGTAATGAGAACTGGAATTCACTTCTAGCTCTGAACAGGGGATCAGAAGGTGGGTCTCCAGAGTAAAAAGCCTTTACAGTTGCAGAAACAACAGCATGCGCATCCTTTCTGAGCCTTTTCCAAAGGCCCAGCTGCCCTGGCTGGGTCTCGCACAGTAGGTTTAGAATTTGTGGTTGGCCCTTGCCCTTACGCTCTCCTGGCGCTCGGGCACATGAGCCACATGGCTGCAGTGTCTCGCCAGCACCGTGCTGTGCCGTGTCAGCTGGGTCACTGCTGGCTTGCAGCACTGTCGGGGACGCTCCTCCTGATGTGACTCTACCAAATGTCTCCCCTGACAAACTGCTTTGCTGTCAGGAATGTTGGAAAGAAAGAAACCTCAAACACTTCCCTTGTCCTCTGAAGGAACAAATACTGGTGTTGAGGAGTCTGTGCCTGTCATCGCAGACTCACTGAGGGACTGTAACCAGTGACTCCAGACTGTTCCTCTTTTCTTGACTTTTTGAATGGGTTAGCTGTAAATCTGCCCAGAGCTTTGCACTGCCGCAGTAGTAATAGTTGTTATTATTATGATTGTTGAAATATACTGCAAAGTCTCACAGAGTTGATTCAGCTGGCTGTGTATTGCCGTGAATAATTTAGTGTTACATGGAAATATAAAGTCCCCACTGTCACAGGCTTTGAGGTTCCCTTTATACAGTCAGTGCAATGCAATTAGCCTCCTCAAAAACAGGGAACAGGCAAACATAACCTTCAGCTGCTAGCTGGGAACCCTTGTGCCATATCCAGGTGAAAATCCAGTATGTTCTGGAAACTCTAATCAGGAGTCTAAATGCAGGATGCTTTGGTTTACTTTGACATACAAGGATTAGAGAGAAAATACTTGGATTTGGGTCTATAATGGTGGTTGAGGCTTTGGCTGTGAAGGACTGCTGATTTGTCTCCGGTCCGAGGTGTTGAGTCTGTGCACGCCTTCTGTAGGCTCTCCCAAAGTCATCTGAGCCCAGAACAGCGACCTTGTTTGCTCAGAGCTCTGCAGCCTGCTTGCCTGGCGTGTCCCCATCCCTTCCTTGCACATGTGTTTCACACTGTCAGGGTTTCGAGGTTTGATCCTATGTTCTTCACTTCTGAAGTGTCTTGGGAGTGAGCACTGACAGAAGCACGTATAGATGAGGTATAAGGCAGGAACGCAGGGTTACTAGTGTGGGGGTTCCCAGCTTGCTTCCCAGGTGATTGTGGTCATACTAAGCTTTTTCCAGGTATTCCAAAATGCAGGCACTGCAACTGAAGCCTGTATTGTTTCAGGGGAACAGCATAACCACTTTGACATACAGCTGTTTTATTTCATTTGATGAGATGGAACAACCCCATTTAGATTCAGAATACAGCCAACCATAACACAGTTGTGTTTTGGTTTTTTTTAAGCAAGAAAAATTCTACCATAAATATACAAGCTTTACACTCAGGAAGATGGAGAGGAAAATTTTAGCATCGATGTGCAAAACTGTATAATCACTTATAATCATTCTCAGTCCTTGCTGTAAAGAGTATGCCTTTTGTAGCGGATGCTGCCTTGGTATGTGTTTTGCTTTCCAGCATGGATGGTTCTGTGAGCAGCAGGGGGGTGTTCTGTAGCCTTTATTACAAAACCCTCCTCCTTTAAACTATAGGTTTCACCCCTCTGCAGGGCTGCCCCCAGTCCCTACGCAAGCCTGTCTGTGGACAGCACTTCCATTGGCAATGATATTGAAGGGTGCACCTTGTGAGTCACAGGTAACAAAGCTGAGGAGAGAAAATAAGTGTTAATATAATAGAAGGCTCAGCTGCTCAAAGCGTGGTCGTTGCAATTGCCTGTATACCATGGGGACATGTGCACTCCCCTCCCAGCCTAGCAGAAAGGTTGCTATTGCTGTAGCCAAGTAAAATTTGCAGGTCATAAGATGGCAGCACAATCTCACTAGTCAGGGTGACAAAAGCTGAGGGATCAGGTCGTTAATTTTCCTCACCTCAAACTCCCGTTTTGCACAATCACAAGGTTCTGTATCTAACTGGCTGGTGCTTCCCAGGCACTAAACTACTATGTATATAAGTGAAACTGTTACACATGTGGGTGAAAATCCTGTTACATCACTTTTCAAACTAACCTATTTAATTTAAATTCAGATGCACTGTATAGTGTTGAAATAACATGCTGGTGTGACTTTTTTGCTCAGTGTTGAGCTCCAGGTAGGTAATTTATCTAACTAATTAATAAAAAAAGCAATAATTTTGGAAGACTGACTGCAAAGCCTATGCAACTGAGAGTCATTTGTTGTTTTCCCTTACTTTCTGCTCGAGAGCAAGATATTATGCACCCTGCCTCAAAATACTCATTCCTTACTGAACATTATTGACTCAGTCCCACTATAAAAAAAATATATTCTCTGTGAAGAGCTTATTTAATGTATTTCTCTCTGAGGGATAAGGAATCTGTATTCAGTTGTCATCTGCCTGTTTGCCTGCCTGTCTTTGTGTCTCTCTTTCAAAGAAATCTGCTATTCTTGCCATTTGCCATGAGCTGTACCCTTTGAATGTGCAGTACTTGATTTGGAAAAACCCCTGTGTATGGAAGAGATGATTCATCACAGCAGTCACCATGTTATATAATGCGGAGTGATAACAGCTACCAAGAACATTTCTGGCAGTGATATCCCCACTTGTGAATTTGAATACTTTCCTTAGAAATACCTCTGTTTATTTTTACAGATATCTGCATATACTTGGAAGGAAAGCAAGCCATGAGAACAAGACAAAAATCTATAAGTTTTCAAAATTAATTACAAATTTTTGTGGTATTACTGCAGAGTTAAACCCCAGATGGTTAGGCGCATCTTTCAGGTGTGCTTCTTTGAAAAAAAACATACAATCATAGTTCTACTAGCTGTTTGCATCTACCAAGTGGGCATGGTGTTTTGGCACGTGTGCAAACTGTGCTGATGGGTATCTACTTGCTGAACTTACAGGTATGTTTTCGGACGACACTTTTATGTTCAAAAGTCTGATGCCTGCAAACTGAAATCCCAAGTGGTCGTTTGCTTTGGTTTGTATACCTGTTCGGATGACAATTTCTCTATCCACGTTGACTCTCACTAGTCAATATAGTTGCGTTGGAGCATCCTTAGGCTAAAGTTATTGGGGGGTGGGAATTGTGCACCCCCCTTGCCATCAGCATGTCACCTCCGGGCTGAGCAATTGGCCACATGGTGTCACTGTGTCTTAAGGCAGTAAAAGCCTTTAGCAATTCCAAGTTTTCAAAGTATCCCAACCACGTGATACCGAAGGACATGCTTGAGCAAAAATGGCAAGGTCATGGAAGCTTTGCTGTAGGAATGTTTTAGGAAGATATTTTATGCAAAGCATCTCTTTCCCAGCTTTTTGTACCTTTCTTGAATGTATCAGACAAATGTTTTTAGCCCAGAAGCACTTGTCCAGATGTCTGCATTTTGGAGCATCCTTATATGGAGAGCTTTATCTGAAATCCTTGCAAGTCAGTGGTGCTGGCCTCATGCTACACTAGTCACAGCCCTTCTTCTCCTTCTGTCTTTGTCTATCTGAATGCACAATATCCTTTGGCTCTGCTACGCAGGGGAAACTTGGCCTTATGGAGCTCAGAGCAATATAAACTGCAGCTCCTGGGACCCACACAATGCCATTTAATCCCTGCTAGTCCTGAGGAATGCTTTGCGCAACACACCTGCTCAAGAGAGCTGTGCCAAAAGCTGATGTATGGGGTGTTTAAGGAGTTTCATAATGTACAGCTGTAGCAACACTAGGACAAACAGTTGTGTACAGATACAGTATGAGCCTTAGCCAAGAAGATGATATCTGGTTCAGGGCGCATTGAACGGCTGCAAAGTCTGTGTGCAGTAATAAGTGTTGGTGTGTGCTGTTTCTTCTGTAAAATGGTAAGTGAGCCTAGAGGAGCAGGCCTTATGCTGACACCCTGATAGCCTGTGTAGGTTAGATGAGGATTTTATAGGAGGAGTAAATGTCTGGCAATGACTTACCACCCACGTAGAGTGCAAGCGTTAGGTAGTTACAATGCTTTTCCTAAGTCAGCCTCCTGCTTTGTATGAAGGTTGCTCTCTGCATAGCTGCTGAGAACAAGAGCGCTGTTCTAAGATGTGTGTTTCTTTGTGATAGTTTTGCTGCTGATTTTTTTTTTCGGACCAGGAATTCACTTGGAATATACCTGTTTTGATGGCTGTATCTTCCACTGAAGTGCATGGTCAAGCCATATTTAGAGTTATTAGGTCTACAAAACACAGCTCTGAAAATTCCGGTGCCTAAGTATGAATTTTGGTGCAGAGGTATGAATGAGGAAATGGCTGTGTTAGTCTGGCCTCGAACGGGACATGAGATTAAGTGCTAAATAAAACTTGGACTGTCAGATCTCACAGGCTGGAGTAGAGCAGAGATGCCCTGGGGCGTGTGCCTGCCTTGAAGAGGCAGCAGCAGCACACAGGGTCTGCTGGGAAGACTGGAACACGTTTGTAAGTAGCAGGTTAAGTTGTGTTTCCCCTTGCTACTTGCAATGTAACAACAGCTTAGAAGTATTTTCAGCGATGTTTGTTTAGGAACACTTAACTTGAATGTGATTTTGGCCTATGATTCCTCCCCTTTCCCCCTCACTGTCGGCTCTGTAGTTATCTTGTCTGGAAGGATTCTCCGTTGGCCTCTGTGCTGGTGGTGGCCCTTAGCACGGAGCTTCTGCAGAGGGAAGACCATGCCATGGCTCATCCTGGGGGAGGAAGAGCCTGAAGCAGAAAGTAGCACTGAACAGTAATGCAGAGAAGCAGGTGGGGTCTACTGCAGGAGAAGGTGGTACAGCCAGACTTGGGAGTGAACCAGGCACCTTGCCAAAACAATTTGTCCTTGTTCCGCAAATCTTGGTAATGGCTGACCTCATTATCGAGACACTGAATGTCTCTTGGTAGTGTTCAAGGAAGTTCTCTCACAACTATAATTATCCTGATGGCACTGCTGCCATGACGGTGTATAAACTATAAACAGGAAAGGCTGAAACCCACTGACACAGATGAGATGCAAATGAAGGGCTGGTGCCTCTAATGTAGGAAAATGAATAAGAAATGGCTGAGGAAATCCCTCTCGATTTGTCTCTAGGAACTGCCTTCAAAATGTTTGCCCAGGAACCAAAGGTGTGAAGGAGGAGAAGGATGTGTTTCCTCCCCTTGTGGTTTTATGACCCTCAGGCTCTGGAATCAAGGCTCCTTCTGAGACAGCGTTTATGTGTTGTCCTGTGCAGTGTATTTCTGGGAAACTCTGTTACTCCATATTTGTTGGAAGAGGTACGCTCCGCATCAGTGCCAAAGGCGTTTAGTTTCTAGTGCTGTTGGACTACAGAGTGAGTCTCCTTGAAATAATGGGAGCAGCTGGTGCCTTCCTGTGAACCTTTTTTTAAAGCACATAGACCACCACTGCCTATGGATATTTGTCAACTACAGGCTTCTAATATATGTTTGAGACGTAAAGAAAAGCTCGATGCATGGAAGAAAAAGAGATTTTTAAAGCTAAGTCCAGCTATGGTTATTTAGTCTGACTTCCACAATGCATGCCTTTTTCTCAGTAATTCCTGAATAAAGTTTGTAATGTCTGATTGAGCTACAGTCTCATCCAGCCATGATTTAAATTTAGCTATCATGTGGGAGGGAAATGTGGTGTGGAGGCTGAGAAAAGTCAGGGGTTACAGCACGAAAGGAAGGTGTGGGAGGGAAAATACATAGTTCAGCTATAACACAGGTTCCAAGGATCAGAAATAGGATTTGTCGTTTGTGGTACTGTGGCACTGCAAAAAGGCGACAGTGAGCTCCATTTTGCTAAAAGTGATAAAAGTTTCCAGGTAAGCTTGCTCAGAAAAAACCCTGCCATCTAAATAGATCGCATGAACACCCATGTGAACACCAACACAAACAAGAAAGTAGAAGGGCAGGAGTTAAACAATAATTAAGCTGGTAATAAAATGTGATATGTTTTGTTTTCATGGGGAACAGAGAGGGGACGCTGGGCTAATTAATGTTTTGTGCATATTCTTGTGCACCTGAGGTGGTGTTTTAACTGTGGACTAGTCTATTAGTATCAGTTAGACTGTTCCTGAGAGGAACATGTGCAAGTGTCTGAGAGGATCAAAACTTTTTGTGTTTTAAATGCCTGAGGTAACTGCTAAATGAGTAGCAGAAAAGCTGGTATTGCCTCACCACAAAACCTACTAATGGATTTCCAGTAGCTGCAGATCAGGAAGATGTGTCTGAATCTTTTCAGCACATGTTTTTCCAACAGCAAACAGACAGCTATGAACTTCCAGAGTTTTACTGTAGATTGTTTTTTGACTGGCTGAATTTTGACTAGTTCCCTCTGTAATCTGGCGTGGTGAGGGACAGGAGGCATAGTGCAAGAGATGAGGAATTTACTCATGCTTGGCACCGTGCAGGTAGCAGTAAAGACTCGGAGATGCTCTGTTACGTTTTGTGTTAGACACTGTCCTGACACAGACAGAACGCACAGTAGTCGTGACTATGTATTCAGAAAGAAGAAAGTGAAGCTTGGATGGTCGCAGCCAGAAATAGAATTAAGAAATCAAACAGGTGTTCCTGTCTCTAGAAGCTGAAATGGATTGGCTTGGGTTCCTCCATACAATTCTTTCAAAATGTTAGGTATAAAAGGAGTTCTTAATAGACAGCTATTAAGATCTGCTTCCATTTAGGAGAGCATCAAATAGCTTTACGGTATCTTTGATTCCTGGTTTCTTTGTTTTGCAATGGATACTGTAATATATTGTTGAAGTTATTAATATAGACTTCCTAGTATATTAGTATGTTCAATGAAAATTGAGCTGCCCTGCTCAGTACTTCTTACAGACTGTTCCTGGTGCCGAGTGAAACCAACTCTGTAGGGAATAACCTGGGAGTCAGTAAGTTAATTAATGAAGAATTTTTTGCTGGGGACAAGTGAGCAGTGTTTAGCTGCATCTGTAATAATGTAATAAACCCATTCATTTAATTTGATTCAGAGCCACATAAGGCTAGACAATGTCTTATGTGGAACAAGATGTGTCCTCAAGTATGAATTCAGAGGGTGGGACACATTTCTGAGCCATGCTATGGCTACTGGATGTTTTGGTGCTCCTTGCACCATGTGTAAAATGATGTCTCCCATGACAGGGATACAGTGAAGAACACACTAAATTTCTCCAAACGTTGACAGTGCCAGTAAACAATGTTTGGGTTCATAAATGGAAGGTGTCTAAAAGATGTTTTCAAATGATAATTACTTGGAGGAAGGGCCAGTCATGATCTATAACAATAGAATCATGATGATTTTTGTTTGCATTTCTAGTTTCTTTCCTCTGAGATGCCTCAGTTTCCCTGATCTCAGGTGAACTGGCTGTTGTTACTTTCATTTCACACTACAAACTGTTTGCTAACTTGCCTAAGACGTGCAGAGAATTTATGACAGAGCCAAGGAGTTATTCAAGTGGAGCAGGGGATATGTTACTAGTTTACTTCTCATTTCCTCTCTCCCCTTTTTTTCTGTAAGCAGGACCATGCAGTTGTTGCACAAGGTGTTCTGTGCTCCACATATCTGTCCGTGTTGTCAGCCATCTGTGTATCAGGTCTGAGGAGAAGGAAGAAACATCAGGTGTGTTAACAAGTCAGGCACTTCCCATTCCCAGTTTTAGCGTACATGAGGAAGTGATGTCTGATGAACAGAGTTGATCATAGGCTTTCTGATGCAATACTTCTCCTTTTGAAAATGTTGATTGGGTTCTGTATTGCTGGGTTGGCTGGTTCTCCAGCTTCATGAAAACCTGCTTGGAAAGTTGTCATGCTGTCGTAAACCTTGTGGACCCACCTGGCCTGTTCCACTGGCTACCCACCATCCTGTGATGCCATGACACTGCCGGCTTCTCCCAGTCACCACGGGCTACCCCTTAGGCTGGTCAGCAGTTGAATGAGCTGCCCTTAGATGTCCTTCAGCTGCTGGCCAATTCCTTTGCTCACAGCTTCCTAGATCTCTTAGCTTTGAAGCTCCTCGCCTGCTCAGGTGACTGCCTAGCACCCCTGTGGCAGCACAACAGCTACGCAGGCAAGGTCCTGGCCTGTGCACCCAGGCATCAGCCCAGAAATGTTTAAAAATCTTTCTTAATAGATGTGAGTGAAACCTTTCTGGGAAGGGTGAGGGGAGGTGTGCCAGCGTGATTTCCTCTGAGATGAACATTCCGGTTCCCAACACTGGTGCAGGCAAGTCACGGGACATTTTGCCTTTATGCAGTTCACAGCTGGCTTGCTAGTACTTGGCTGACAAATGCATGTGGTATGTGTGTGAGTACACAGCAGGGAAGACCAGCAATTAGTGGATTTGAATCATGCAAGGCAAGGGTCTCTGCCACTTTGCAACATATCTATTGCAAGGGGAGAGATTGCGGAGCAGAAATTGTGTGTTGCAGAGATGGCACCATTACAGGTTGGAGTGCTGCTGCATTGGCAGGCTGAGGCTGAGGTTTAATTCCTGGAGGTATTTGTGGGAGAGGTCACCATCAGGTATCTAGTCTTCCATTAGATCGCTACCCCTAGAAGTCAGAGTCTCTGAGTAATAGCATCTCCTCCAGCCTGGACCCTCCCTGGCTAGGTGCAGGAGACTTAATTTGGGACCCCTGGCACATACATCTGGATCCCCTGGTAGAGGAGACAGTGTAGGTCGCTTATTTTAATGTTTCTCTCTGAACAGACTCAATGCCTCTCATGACCTACACAAAATTTTTCTGGCTTGTTGGCCATACCATGTCTCACCTGCCACATAAACCATGAATGTTGGAGGCCCAAGGTTAAAAGCGCCCTAGTTCACTGAGATGCTCACAGCCATAAATTTCTGTTGGCTTTGGTATAAGTTTCTATGGTGTGTTCATGTGTTTCAAGAAGCATTGTGCAAAAATCTTAGGACCTTCAGAAGTATTACATGAATTAAGAGGTTAAAGATCTGTGCCTGCGAAAAATCAGTTTTCTAATAGAATGCAAGCATTTAAAATTGTGATCAAGTGCTATATGTGCTGCTGAAACAGAAAAATGAAAACTGACCTAATATGCATGTATAGAGACACTCAGAGATAGCATCAGGCTCCGGGGCTGACTCTGCCTTGGCACAGGTCAGAGTAGCTTTCCTGAGACCAGCTGAGACGCTTGGTGTGTTTCATGTGCCAGGCTGTCTGCTCACACTTGTCTGCCTTCTACGCTGTGTTAAGGGAAGCAGGTGACAGAAAACTGCTTTCATGTGGCCAGAAGAAAGCAGAGAGTGCTGTCAGCAAGGTGAATTCCTGATTGCACTATGAGGAGAGTTTTCTGACTGTCACAAGAGTGATGCAAATGGACTAGAAGAACAGACACTTACCTAATCAAGAAATTTTTTTGTCAGAAAATTTTTCTACAGGAATATGTATCAATGCAGAAGGAGCTTTTCTGTTAAAATCCTCATGACTCTGTAGAGCTCATGAAGCCCTAATGAAGTAGACTTCTACTGTCAGAAGTTATAATCCACCAGGAGTGAGTCATGGGGTTCTTAATTGCTGTAAGTAAGCTTGCAAGGCTCGTAACTTGTCAATACGGATAAGTTAAGACTCTGGTTATTCTGTTTTAAATTGTTCCTATAACTTGGTTGATGTCTAGAGATTTTTTAATCTATTTTCTGTTTTTTAAAAAATGAAAATTGATATATTTTCTGTCTTGAAAACCTTGCAATAACTTTAGAAGAACCATATGAAGAGGTAGTGAAAAGCCCCGCGGCTTTCTGGTACTGGGTACAATGAACTGCAATGATCCACTTGCAGGGATGTGCACTGAATCATCTAATGTCTTTTCCACCTCTGATACTTATTTCCCTGTTAGTCTTGATGCTTTAGGCAAGTCTTATGGACAGTGCCATTTGCCCATGCTCACGTTCCCACTCCTGAACTTGAGGTGAGTTTGTCTGTTGTAGTAAGCTGAGGTAATGGCTACATGCCACTAGAGGAGAGCAGTCCTGGAAATCTGTCAGAAAAAGGAAAAGCAACAGAAAATTACTCTTTATCTCCTCAAATGAATTTAGCGTTTGGCCAGCAGAGTGCCAGAGCCAATACTGCTGGGTCGGGCAGAACACTCTAAGCTTGGGACCAGGGTAGGAGCAAGACCTCCTATTTTAGTGGCAACTAGCTCTTAGATGAATTTTGCTGCAATATGAAACTTCCCCCTCAGATGTCTTGAAGCCTTGAGCATTTTCAGATGTTTACCAAGGATTCTGTGCCAGTATTCACTTTGTGATCAGCACGGCTGCTACAAAGGCATACTTTGCAGGTATTTCCAAAGCTACTGATGATACACATGGTACTCTGATCACCCTGAATTGGCTGTTTCTGTATTTCTTTGCCTTGTCTCTATGCTCAGATGAGTGCTTTTATGTTCACACTTCACTGAAGTCTTCTAGATGACTTAGCTAGCATCAGCCAACCTATGTCCTAGTTTTTAAATAAAAAGCCTACTGGTTAACTATACTAACCTACAGAATAACATAGTGAGGATATCTGCTACTGTCTTTAGTCTTGTTAGTTTTGGAGGGCTACGTAGAGGAGAAGTTATTGCCAGGAATGAATGAATTGAACCCTTAATGACTTGCATAGTATCTGAAATAAATCTTATTACATCTTTTATCCCTTTCTAAGCCAATGTAAGGGCTGTGTTTAGGTAAAGGTAGAACCTTGAATAACATCACATAAAGGGCTGAAAGAGGATTTGATACAGCAACAGGGTTTAAAGGAAATTCTGCTATGAGTGTCTTAGAGTCACAGTAACATTTGTTTTTTAATTACTCTCACCTAGTATAATAACATTCAGTTACAAACATTTCCTTGGTAGATCTTGCCCCGAAGAACTTAGTCGTAGAGAGTGGAAAAACAATAGGAAAAAACAAGTTAATCTCTCAATTCTAAAAAAGCGACTGTTTAAAAAATACAAGAGGTTGGTGGCAACTAAGAAATCCTTCTCTTGATAATGTGAAGCTAAATACCATAACCATAAGTCAAGTCTTCCTGTCAGACAAGTGGTGAAGTGTAATGCTTACCCAACTCTTCCGAGGTCTTTACTCAAGCAATTTCACACTGACATCAGTGTCAGAATATTCGAGTAAGATCTGAAGATAAAGGTCTCAAACTGGCTTGAGTGGAATGACATTGAAATGTCTTGCTCAATTATCTCAATTAGATACTCTGCAATCACTTGGTTTAAAATAAAAGAACAATTTCTAAACATAAACACAGTGGGTTCTAACTTGTGGCTTTACATTGACGTGTCTTGGAAAGATAACACTCCTGTCCTCAGATACCCCAGGTATGTAAGTAATAAGCAGCTTCCTCCCACATTGAAGCTGCAGAGATCGCTATCTTGCCGTACTTGCAACCACACCTGCAGAGTACCTAAGGAAATTAGCAGCTCTCTTATTCTGGCCAGGAAAAAGAGGCAGTGATACTGGCTTTACTGTACAATAATCTTTGTTTAAGAATGCAGTGGTTCGGGAGATAGGTAAGAGGATATAGCACCTTTTACTTTTCTGAAACAGGTTTAGATCTCGATAGCCAGCAGGAGGGTTCATTTACAAACGCTGCTATTGCCTGACTGCTCCTCGGAGAGACAACCTGGTATTTTGTTCTGATTAACATCAGGTGTGCTGAAAATGGTTGGAAAACTTTCAGGGATCTCAAATAATTAGCTGTGTTGTTTTGCTCAAAAAGAAGGGGGAGGGGGCAGGCAGTGGAAAAGTAGAAAGCTTTTGTTTCAAAACTAAATGTTTCAGTTTTGAAAGGTCTCTAAATCTGGGTTTGCTGAAACTTTGCTTTATAGCTTCTAGTTTCACGTGGCAATGTTGAATTGAAAAAGAGATGTTTTAATTTTTTGTTTGGCTTATTTTTTACAGTGGTTAAATAACTCAAGAGGAGAAAAAAATTGGGGGATGAGCTAGGGGAAAAAATTACTTTTTTGCCCAATATCTGGGAACGTTTTGGAAAATTTTTGTTTGAATTTTACTAGAGACAATTATTTTCTCAGATTACTATAACTTTTCTGACCTAGACACTGAGCTGAACAAAGTACAAACTGATTTATGAGGCAAAGAGAAAGCAAGCGTCATCTCCCATTGTCACTGTCTGGCATAACTAGAATTCTCTGCAAAACTGCACTGTCTTCCACCTCAACCTCCTCAACAGTGTGACTGCATCTAGCCCTAGGGAGATCCATCACTTACCTCTACGTAACGGCTTTCATGGGATGAACAAACTAATGTTCTCAAACAAAATCACAGGAGATTTATATGTAGAGGAGAGTGTTTCAGTAATTGCTGTCTTTGCACGTGAAGCCATTAGGATCAAGCAAGGAAGGATGATGAAGATTTGAAGTGCTTCACTGAGGTCAGGTTTTTGTACACCAGAGTTGAGATGTGTGTATGAAATTTTGCTGTGCTGTTGCAGGGGTAAATAATGAACTCCATCCACTAAATGAGTCTTCAGTACTTTTTATAAATTCTGTCCCAGCTAGCTTTTAAGCTTATGCCAGCAGCAGGATCATCCAAATCTCAGCCATTTAGAGCTACTAGCATTCTCCTGCTTGGTATCTTGGACTTGGTGATCTTAAAGGTCTTTTGCCACTGAAATGATTCTGTGATATGATTCTATGATCTGGCAGCTCAGCTGTGACTCTGAGTATCTTCTTGCAAGGGGCTGTTAGCGAGCAGCCCACAGAGTATGTTGCATGAAGCTGAACACTGTATTAATTAACTTGTTTCTTGTGTACTGGTAGCAGCATGGGCTTACATTCCTTCCATTCTGATCCGGTTTCACATGTGCATTATCCAAGTGCCAACAGGTAGTGTAATTTGATATGTCTTTTAATTGATTTTCTCCCCGCATAGCTTATCTCCAAGTACTTTCTTTATGTTAATTCAAAAAAGAAATAAGACTCAGTCATAAAAGTGGAGCAAACTAACTTAACCCACAAAATCTTTCTAGAATCCCTTTTTGTCTCCTGAACAGCCTTTTACAAACTGAAACTGCAGGTACAGTATTGCATTTTTCTGAATTTAACTCCACTGGTAAGAGCCTGGCATGACTATGTCCCCCTTCTAAAAAGGGGAGCGGGGTGGAGGACTTTCTGTACCTTCTTGAAAATACTCACTAGTGCATTGTACTGTGCCCTCTTTGCTTTAGATTTAACCCTTTAGCTTGTCCATCCTTCCTTATGAGTTGACTTCCTTCGTCTTGCTGTCCCCATGCTGTACGTGTTTTGTGTCTGTAGTAAGGCCTGATATCCCGTAGCCCACCTCCCTCACGTCCACGAGGAAATAGATGTGGTACGTGTCAGCATGTGCTGCTTGTTGACAAGCAGCACAAAACGTTTTATGTATTTTGGCTGCACTGATTTGTTGGAAACATGAACTTCTTGGAGGGGCTATTGGAAAAATTTGTTCCATAGCTCTCCAAAATAACTTTTGCACCTTGATTTGAAGACATTCTGGGAGCTTTTTTCCTTCTTTCCTGTTCCATTAAGAACTGGGTCGCCCTGATGCAGCTGTTCTGTATTTAATGTGTTGCCCCGTTTTCAGGCAGATATACCTCTTTTTGAGTGGAGTTTATTTTTCTCTGGCTTTCTTTCCATTTGCCTTCTCTTTAGGAGGTGGATTTGTCAGCCTACTATCTTGATCTCTCAGTTCACTGCAGCAACAGAACCTGTGATCGAAGCTGCAACAGCGACATAAAGGAGGAAAACCCAAATTCAACTCTGAATAAAGAGCTTTCCCCCTGGCTTTCTCTGCCACTTTTTTCCTTATCTCTGGAACTGGGATGCTGTGGACTCCTCCGACCAAGGAAGCATGGAGAGGAATGCTCGCACTGCAGTCTCGACTGCCTCTGCAGAAATGCTCAAGTGAGGCAGTCAAAACAATGTCACTGCAGGAGCACAAGTTCTGCATGGTTAATAGCACTCTGGGGTTCAGAGCTTTCTGATGAGTTTGCCTTATTTTTTCTGGGAGTTCTGTTGCTGCCCTTTGGTTTGCTGCACATACACGGCAGACCTTTATTTGAGAGATCTTTCTTTTTAGTATTTCAAAGATGGCAACCTAACCAAGCCCTCAAGTTGTCACCCTGCTGGGTGAGCCTGCCTCCAGCTCTCACCACCAGCATGGTGGCTGCGTTGCCAGCCACAACAGAGTCTCTGAAATGTCAGTTTGAGCAGTTGGTTGTCACTTGCATAAGCCCAGGAACATCTGACTAGAACTGACTTTCAACTGGTAACAGTTTTTTTGTGCAGAATGCTTTAAAAAGTGTTTTAAAGGTGATCCACAGTGTGCATCTTGACTTTCAGGAAAAGTATAACGCCAAAGTTCTCGGGTAAACCTTTTTTCCTAAACAGTTATTGTGGTTACATCTCATTCTTTTTTTCTCTTGCCAAAAGCCAGACTCCTAACTACTATTAAATGAAAAACAACTCTTGAAGCTCTCCCTTTCCATCAGTGTGAAGCATCTACTGCTTGTTTGGTGAGGCTTGGTCCTATCTGATTATTACAGTCTCCCAGTGAGGATATTTCTTACTGCAAACTGATGGTGGCCTCCGGGGCTTTTCCAAGCCTGGGTCTGCATGACATCCAATGGGAAATGGTAAGTGTGGAGGAAGGTACAGCTGGAACAGATTGCCTGGAGCGATGTCCTGACAGGCACCCTGTGGGTTGTCTGTTGGCACCTCAGAGTAGGCACAGAGGTGGAGGGAGCCATACCTGTGCCATCTCCAGAGGGTGCCTTGGGATCCACCACCGTCACCAGCAAGCTGATGGGCGCATAGGATGGGAATCCCGTGGTCATCTTCTTATGAGAAGTGTGTAGAGGGGGAAAGCCCAGAAGGTGTGTGGCTTTCTCTCTCCCTACCAATATTTATCTCCATTTCACCCGCACCTCTGCATTGGGCAGGTAATTGTCCAGTAGGTACTTCAAAGTAAGGAGGCTTGATTTACTAGCTGGCAGAAAGATTCCCAACAATATTTTAAAACAAGAGTTGAAAAGAGCATTTGGTCTTCCACCAGAAATGTTAATTGATGAGAATTGTTTATCCCCTCCCTTTGTTTGTTTCTGGAGTATTTTGTGGAAGACCTTAAAAGATACTGAAAATTCTAGCTAGATGGAAGAGATGGGAGTGAAGGGACTTTCTGAGTCCACCTGAGAACCTGGCTGGACAGTGTCTGGCCAGTAACGAACAACGAGGAAGCACGTGAAGGTGTGTTACCAGCAGCTTTCCCTCACCTCTGCTGCCGCAGCTCTCCCTCTCAGATGTAGGTAGGCGCTCCTCCACGCAGGGGAGGCAGAGGGTGGAGCTCAGCACCTCTATAAATTATATGTGTCCTTCAGGTTACTTCAGCAGCAACAACAAGCTGTGAGCGTGTTTGTCAGCTGACGGGTCTGCCACCCAAACTGGGTTCTGTGTGCTGTCGCCATCCGGCCCGCCATGGGGAGCCCACCAGCCCAGGTAAGCGCGTGGTGGCCCCGCCGTGGCCCCCCACGCCAGGTCCAGTGCTCCCAGCCCCCACCGGCCGCGGCTCAGAGGTGAGTGCTGCGGGCCATGTGGCACGTCATCCCCGGCCTCCTCGCACGCTTTCTGCTGCCAGGTACGCGAGCTTGGGCAAGAACGCAGCGCTCCCCTGCTCCGGGAGGCATGCCGCCGGCCAGCGCTGCGGCGGGCGAGGGGCGGCCATGGCAGGTACCTCAGCGTCAAGCAAACATGCTCGCCCCACGGCACGCTTTGCTCGGGGCAGCACAGGTTTGTTGCTTTCCCCTGCCAAAAAAACCCCAACAGCTTTTGCTAGCATCAAAGCACAGTTTATATTGCTTTAGCTGCAGGGGAGAGTTCCAATGATCTGTTTGGCTGGTTTAGCTATCTTATGTAATGCTTCCAGTATGTGCGCTTCTAGTAGAAGTTTTTTGTGTCTGGGCTCAACTTTTCTAATAGTAAGTTCCATTCACAGATTTTTAACTGACAGTTTTTCGTATAAATCAACAGATTTATTAGATGACGATTATTTTCTCATGTATATCTTCAAAAATAATGGACATAGTGTCCAAAATGCAAGATGTGAATTATTTACAACTTGACTGTTCTTTATGTATCAAACCCTACGTTGGATTTTGCAGCAAATAAATGTGGGCATTCATGCATTTTAAATATAGTGAGACCCAGTATTACATGCTAGGGCCTATAGAGAATCCTTAAGAATAAGGAATACTTACTATACTTGTGCTGTGGTAATATTTGCAGGTGAAGTTAAAGATTCAGGAAAGTATCAGTAGCTTGAACAGGTAGCTCAAATGATAAATAAAAATATTCAAACATTGGATGCTCAGGGCAAAGAATATAAATTATTAACATAATGTACTTTCTGGATAAAATTTTTCTGGTCTATCTACCTGTTAGATCCAGAGCCATCTATTTAGTTATAAATATTATCCATCAATTTTAAATATCAATTTTCTATCTACTAAGGTAATTCTGGATCTGATAAACGAGTAGGTAGATGAGATGTAATTTTATCCAGAAGTCTCAGTTACAGCAAAAGCTCTTGCATTTCATCCTAATGCTGCAGCTGCTAGTCCATGCATGGAGACATGCTCCTGGTTAACAGGCAACACTGCCAAGAGGTTCAAGTACAAGCATAGCTCCAGGTCAGAAAGCTCCTCTCCCCAAGGAAGGAGACTCACTTGATACTGGTATTGGCAGATAGCTCTGCCATTCTGTCAGGAAAATGCATTTTTCAGTATGTGTAAATTGGTAAATTGATATGGAAATCAGAACAGAGTGGGTTTGCGTTTGTTTTCTTTATTTTGGAAAAAGCAAGCTGTTTAGAAAAGTGTGGATACTTTGAACTATCTAGGAAGACCTACTAAAAGTCTCCCAGTTAATTTTTTGCTGTTTAATAAAAGCTACCAAGTTGGCACAGGAGTGATGGACAACATTAATTTACAGCTTCCTAGGAATGCTTTTGATATTCAGGACATGACCTTTTCTTCTGCTCACACAAGAGTGATCACTCTTTAGCAGTTTTGTTTTGTGAACTACAGAATAATTTTTATGTGGTAAAATACTCAGAAATTCTGTCAATATAAAGCCCTGAGGGAGCCATTCATACGTGTAAGGAGGTGACCAAGAGAATAGGAGTGGGGGTGCACCCCAAATCCGCAATGGCTCTTGAAACAACCCATCCATAATATGAAATTACAAAAAATACTGGTAGGGCAAATGAGATTTCCTCACTAACTGTTCAACTTCCAATGATAAGATTTTGGATAACTGTGATTCCCAGGGAAAATGAGGCTTTCATGGTCATGCTCACTCCTTCCATCTCCTCTCCTGGTTTGCATATTTCTACAGTCAGTTGCTTTTCCCACCAGGACTTTGCATTCCACTAATTTTAATGAAAATAGGTAGCTGGTTGGAAGGACAAATTGCTAGCAGTATTCACGGCAGTGTTCTCACTGATAGAGGGGCTAATGAACTCAGCCTGTATGAGATGTTAAAGTATCTGTGTGGAAGAGAGTGCTCTGGAACCAGGAAGGTCATGAAGCTTTTTTATAATTTAGAAGTTTATAGCCTTAGCCTTAATTTGATAGATTGCTAAGCTGTAGTTGAACCAAATCCTCAGGATCTAAGATAAAATAAATGGTAAGAATACACCAAATGATTACATTTGCTGAAAGATCTTGTACATAATATAGCTTCTAGTGCACCACTGGAGAAAGAAAGTGATCTGTGAAAGGAGTAATTATTCATGTCTAAAAGATATGGGTAAAGCTGCGTGGTAATTCCTACAGCTATTTAGAGAGTCAAAAGACAGAGCAAACTCCCCAAGTAAAACTTCATAAACTTGGTGTTATCCCATGACGATAACTTCACTCAGGGAACTGCTTAGGTTTGGTGCATGGGGAGTGAAATGCAGATGTTCTGACCGGCCTTCCAACATGCACAAATTGAGGACTCTTGGTGGGGGTGGGGAGGGGAGTGGGGCTGAAGATTAGAAAAAAAGAGCTGGTGATGGGAGAAGGTTCCCAGATTGCCAGGCTCTGCAGCAGCTATCCCCATAGAAGACTAACCTTCTAGTGAAGGTGGCCATAAGGGTTTGTTCTTGGAGCAGCATGGAGGGGCAATAAGGAGTGAAATCGAACACATGAGCTGTTGGTAGGTTTTCCTTATTTTGCTGCCACCCAAGGACCGTCTTTGGTAGGCTCCTCATTATTTATGAGCTTTGAGAAGATTTTATACTCTGAGTTGCCTTTTTGAGATGAAACCTTGAAGTGACTAACTGCCTGTAAACAGAATTACATGCCTTACTGAAGCTGACTGGCATATGACTATTCCCTGGAAGTCAGACAGCTGGCCAGCAAATGTGTGTTATTACAATCAATGAGATGTTGGCAACACATGTGGATTTGCAGTTTAAGGTTTGACACAGCTGTGGCAATTCTGCTATGCTAGTTTTATCTCCTGTTTACTGACTTTTCTGCATGTTAAATCTGAAATGATTCCCCCTCAAAACTCTCTTTGAGAGTACAGAAATGTAATTTAGTACTAAAAGCTACCAAGGGAAAAGAAACTTGGTTCTGTTTTTGTGGTTTGGGGTCTGTTGGGGTTTTTTTGGTTCCCCCCACCCCTTGCTTTCTAGCCTACTCCTTGGGTCCCTGGACATGCTAGTATTTATTGGTCTGGAGTGTTATTGTCTAGGATGCAAATGTGGACACGTAGATTGTCTGCACTCTGTCACTGGCCTCAGCATGGCACTGCTAATTTTCCAGCAAAAATAGAATGAGGCTTTTCTGGGAAAGCTGCCTTTCGTCCTGGATATTTACTGAGGGGTTTTGTTACTGTGTGCCTATGCAGGGAACAACGTTTCTCCCAAGGAAGTGAACTAAAAAGACCAAGACCAGTACAGCTGCAGGACTGTCAAGAGCTGTCGGGATTTAGTGTCCGTACTTACCAATTTGTGTTAATCATGGAATTACATGTTGCTTTTCATGTTGTGAAAACAGCAAATGGTCTCTAACCATCATTATTTTTTCTAGAAGGGTATTCTGGAGTGCCAGCGCTTTGGGACAAGGATGTTATTTTAGACCACTCAAATCAGACTCTAGAAAATTAGCCCTGCCTTTTTCTGATGAAAAAAGAATTAGCTCTATTCTGAATGGTTATTGCAGGCTGGAGTAGCTGACGTCTTGGGAGTAGGATGGCTTCTGCTGGGGATTTGCACAGCCCATAGGGTTTGTTATGGCCATGTTTACCCATCTGAACCTATTTATCTTTTACTTTGCAACAACACAAGGACTAAGGTGCACCAAGTCAGAAGTAATGAACAGTCATCTTTGATGTTTCCATTGGTGTGCAGGTGTTGACATGTTTAAGGGAAGTGATTGCTGTTGAAGGGGGAAGGGAGGAGTAGTGAAGCTCTCTGTCTCTGTGGGAGAGGAGGAAAACATGACCCCTATCACAACTGAGAGTGCTCTGATGGTGAACTGCAGGTGCACCATTTTTATAAGCAATTAAGAAATTTTCATCAAAAAAGCTTCAAAGCAAATTGTATACCAATATCTGTTTCTCCACTGCAGACAGGCTCTGGGAATGGTTTGGGCTTCTGTTGAGCAAGGGGCAGGTTGATTACAAAAGAACACAGAATTAATGTGTTAATTCAAAACAGCTCTGTAATTGTCTACATAATTCAATATTTCATGTTAATGAAACCCACTAGGAATGCCGACTGAGTGTTCCAGTGGGCACCTCTAATGGTAAATAACTATTTACACAGCAAAGTTGGTCAAATTCTTTCAGTGCACAACTGGAATCATATGGAAGCGTCCCAGCTGGAACTTGTAATGTCCAGAATGTTTTCCTCCAATTTGAAACTTACATATTTAGAACATTCTGGGTTTAATGCATAGTAGAAATGGTTCTTGTCACACAAGAACAAATGTGTCTTAAACCCATGACCCCCAAGGCTGCCCCCACCGCTGCTGCACTGGGCCTTGGGCAGCTCTGCACAGAAACCACCCCTGCAGCCCCCCGCTACCAACACCTTGCCACCAAACCCAAATACACAGTTCAAATGGTATCAGTTTGATTTAAAATTTACCTCTAAATAGAACTGAGTGAAACTGGATGAAACTAATAAACATGCTTAATTTTAAAATTTACCTCTAAATAGAACTGAGTGAAACTGGATGAAACTAATAAACATGCTTAATAATCTCCAACCCATTTAAAAAGGATTTCAGATTAATTGTAGTGAGTGACTCCTTCTATAAAGAAGTTTCTCCTTCCCCAGCACTTTGTTTCTCCAAAGTTAGTAATTTCAGTATCAGGAAAATTGGAGTGCTAACTTTCAAAATAAAATTCTCAAATTGTTTAGTTAGTGTAATGAGATACTCTCATTTAGACAAAGAGATAGGGTGTTTCAGTTAGTGTGTAGTTTAAGCTGCCTTTTACGCTAATGAAACACAACATGATGTGGCCCTGTTTTATTAGTGGTAGCAGGACTGTATATTATTATTGCTTATTATTGCTGACAAGCCGTGCTAGTATGCAGAAAAATAGAGAAAACACTCAAGACAAAATAGAAAAGAAATTTCAATCTTCCAGTTTGAAAAAAGAAGGAAATATTTTCCCACTTTTAGTGTTAAGGTTGTCACGTGTCTGTATATGTGTGTTCATTGGGCTTATCAGAGCATCTTTTGAAAATGGCCAATTATGTTCTGACCAGCTTAGGCTGGAAGCTTGATTCTTTGTTAGAGCTAGGAATAAGTAGCTTGAAATAAGCATAATGACAATAGCTTGCCTATGATAGAAATAAATCTCATGTCCATAAGGGAAGTGACTCCATTGCCTTTAGTTTATTTTCAAGATACCTAATGATGTGGGATTCTGTGACATTATGCCCCAAAGCAGGGCACTACTTTCTTCATCTGAAGGGTCTCTGCTGGGTGCCTTCATGCAAAGTCTGTAGTGCATTTCTCTAGATGCCTTCTGATGAGCTAGACCTACTTACAAGCATCATAAAACCATAGTCCTAGTTGGGACATAGAGCCAGAAGTTTCTAGCTTGCATCAGTAACTACCATGTTCTGGCCGAGTGTCAGTGCTGTGCCAGGAGCCAGGCAGGCAGCTGCAGGTTCCTAGTGTTGCCTTTCAAAGACCTGGGTTTGACCTACATGTGGTACCGGACCCTTGGCAGACTGGCAATACAGCTGTCACCACAGCTGTGCATGCATCACGTTGTACAAAAACAGGCACCTCTGGGGTGACTATGAAAGCTTTCCACACCATTGTCTGAGCCAGAGTTTTCTTTCTCCGTGCTCTGTTACTCAAGCTACTTAGTGAACAGCCCAGCATGCAGTCGTGTTATCGTCTCAGCATGGTGCACTTCCACTGGAGGGTGATCCCCTCGCTTCAAACAGAAGGACAGGCTGTCCCCTGTACTGTTAAGAATGCATATTGTTTTTGTATTCTGAGCTGATAAAATTAATCGCATTTGTTTTCTCTGCAGATGAAGTTTTGCCCCATCCACATGCTTTCTGTAAGAATCATACAAGCTAAGAACATCAAGTCAAGAGACCTGTGTGAGTTGTGGTTTGATTGTGTTTTTAGTCAGAGTTTACAGTAAGCAACGTTCCTAAGTTGTGAAGGTATACAAGCAATGTACATAAAGCGCAGCCATAGAAGTACTAATGCCAGGGCTATAATTAGATCAAATGCCTGAGGTATCATTAGATTGAAGGACCTATCTAGTGGCATTCCAGGGAACTGGTGAAACCCAAGACTCCCAGGTGAATTTTCTGGGCCAACAACAAGGGAAGGTAGGCCTTGTGAGGAGGCTGCAATTTGTAAAGCTGCTTGTTTGGTTGTGATGTTCAGAATTGGTGTAAATCATACAATGGACTGGAATTTTGAAACACAGGCCACATATTTAGGGACCTTTTATTGAAACGTATCAATTATACACAATAATTGAAGGTAAATTAGAGAATTTCAAGCCTTCTAAAATACAGTATCATCTGGGGTATTTGCTGTTCTCAGATGACCGGTCACATTAAATTATATGGATGGTTTCTGGGTGAGGAGGGCCTCTGCAGATCCAGCCCTAAGCACGTGCTGAATGTGCAGGCAAAACAGACTTTTCTGGGTGCTTCTGTATTGAACTTTCTTTGCCTCGTTATCTCCCCCTCACAGTCTCCTGTGGCTCCTCCTCAAGATGTACTAGGGACCAGCCATTCAGCTTCCATTTTTGCAGAGGCCTCCTGTGGGTTCCTCAGTCAGGACAGAGACCTTGAGCTGCCTTTTTTCACGCTCTTGAAACCTCTGGCCTGTGTATTCTTCCAGTGAAAATCGACATGTTCAGCCAAAAAAAGCATCACTTTGCAGCAAGCTGCAGCCAAGAGCATTCGCATCTCTCCATGCAGGGCCGAGCACAACAGGATCCCAGAGCTGCCAGGGTGGGAAGGGGCCCTCGGAGACCACCCAGCCCAACCCCTGCCAAAGCAGGCTCTCCCGGAGCAGGCTGCACAGAGCTCATCCGGGCGGGTTTGAATGCCCCCGGAGAAGGAGACTTGGCCAACCTTGGCCAAGACCAGCTGTGGGGGGAGACCGGAGCCGGCGAATCTCCTGCTGGCTGGTTAGCTGCCTGCTGAAGGGCTTCCTGTGGCACGTGCCACCTGGCAAAGTCCAGAGGTGGTCACGAGAGAGGGTAGTGTGACAAGGCCTGTGTTTCTGAGTTTCAATGATCTCTTCTATCTACTCTATTGAAGGGACAGTTCCACTTTCCTGCCAAAACCTTGCGGGGCAATGTTATTCACTGCTTGATACCAGTCTGAAGTATTTAGGCATCTCGGGCTGCAGTAGACATCTTCAGTCAACTCCAGACTCCAGCTCTGAAAGACACCACCTTGGAGATTTCCTTTCACACCGTTGCCAAGCGTCACAAAGTAAATGTGCTTTCCCACCGTGGCTTTTCCCAAAGGATGGCCGCTCGAGGCACTGACTGCACTAACCATAAGGAGTAGATGTAGGCTGGAAGCGAGATGAAGAGTCCTGACTCACTCGGGCCCCTGTGTGCCTGGGCCTGCGCTGGCCTGTAGCGACAACAGGTCTTCTCTCCTCATACCTAACCCTTCTAGACAGCCACCGTGTCCCCTCCGCATGTTTGTGCTGCCGCACTGAGCCAGCAGTCTCCTCTGATCTTCTCTGTAATGTGTGTTCTCCTTTCCTGTAATCACCCTAACAGCTCTTTTTGGAACTACCTGTAGTTTCAGTTAAACTTTTTTAACGTTGTTGACCGGAATTGTAAGGAATATGCCAGAGGAATGGTCAGTGGGGACTTTTATACCTCTTTCTCTTCATGTGGGAAACACGGCTCTTGGCATACTTTGTGTGTGCATTTGCAACTTGTAGTTACCCAGGAATTAGATGGTTTTCCGTGGTTGCTTGCAAACAACGGTTTCTTCACTTATTCTTAAAAAAAGTAGTAATATTTGTTAGTCACCAGAATCATGGCCTTGCCTTGCTTTTAATCTATAATGTTGGCATCGGTTTTTTAATTTTTAATTTTTTTCTGCTGCAGTGACTGCATCAGACTGCTACGTGCGCTTGTGGCTGCCGTCTGCTTCAAATGGAAAGCTTCAGACCAAAACCATCAAGAATTCTGACAACCCTGTCTGGAATGAGACTTTCTACTTTAGGATCCAGAGAGAAGTTGAGGTAGTAAAAAAAAATAGAAATGTCACCATTTTGAATAGCTGGGAATCGTCAGTTGACACCTTGTTGATCAACTGTGCTAAATAACTTAAGTAACTGCTTGTGTAACAGTATTTGCAACTGACTGGTGAGCACAAAACAGTACACGTGTGCAGTAGTGTTCCGCTCAGCCAGTTACCAACATCAGTGATAGCAATGCCTCCATCTGAGCTAGTCCAGGTTCCTTTTGTTGTCATCCGGGAGAAATAAGTACTGCTGTAGCGTGCTTCATCTGGGCTATTTTGGATGGCTAATTTGAAAAGAGCTTTCCCTCTACTGGTGGTTTTAAGGGAAGGGTAGAGGAGTTGCTGTGGTGTGGACAGCAAATTTAATCCTACCCTAAGCTGTGTAGTTAAGAGAACTCTGGGGATGAAGAAACTGAGTAAGTATGCTCTTTGGGCAGGCTATCTGTAGTGCAGAGCACTGACATCTCTTCTGTCTCAGGATAGTGGGAGCTCTGTGTTATAGGTAGTTGCCTCCTATTTCATGATAAGTTTCCCAAGAGTGGGTTGAATAAATGTTCCACATTAGCAAATGCCTGAAGGAAAGCACGTATTGCTTTATTCTTAGCACTGTGCTAGTCAAGCAGCTGCAAAAGCCTACAAGCAATTTGTTGTTTCTGTGTAATAGCAGCTCAATAAGAGTTCTTATTTATTTTCTTCTACTACCAGAACGTTTTAGAGTTGGCAGTGTGTGATGAAGATCCACTCACCAAAGATGACACACAGTTCACAGTTCTTTTTAATGTTGCTAGAATCAGACCTGGGGAGACGCTCCGTGAGACATTTGCTTTGAAATCAGAGGTAAGAACTGAAAATACAGGAAGCGATTGGCAAGACCCCATTGTCCACATTGGCTTCCACGTTAGGTGGGGTTTGGGTCTGCACGAACAGATCTCATATTATCATCAATATCTCATCAAAACAGGTGTTGCCATGCTGGATTTTTGGCCTTCGTTAATCTCTTTTCACAGATTGAGAAAGTGAAGCAGCTGCTCTCTCATGCCCACCGTCTATGGGGGGTGGGTGGGAAATGTTAACAGGGAGCATCTTTAAACAGTCGTTTTTATCTTTTATAATCTACATAAGTAACTTCCTATCCTTTCAGCTTCGTTCCACTTTTGTCACACTTAGAGGCCATTTCCTCTTAAATGGCAACTTTTTATTAAAAACACGAAGAGAATCCACTCACCACTTGAATGAAATGGTTCTTTCAGGCTTCTCCCATTGGTGTTCATGCTGGGTTTCCTAGGTGATTCAGATTTCTCTAGCCTGTAATAAAAGGACACCTGTTCTGCTAACACTTTTGGTATACTGTTAAGGAGCCTGTGAGAGAGAGTTGCCCAGAGAACAGAGCTGGGAAAGGCCCGTGACAACTCCCAGGTTTGTCTGAGCTGTGGCTGAGGGATGGCTACATGCTCGCTGCAGGAAGGAGACAGTCCATACCCAAAGGAACAGCTACTTTCCAAATGCTGAAAGCTGTTAAGGTGGATCTCCCTTGTGACACTGCAGGCTGGTGCCATGCACTTCTCAGCCAGTGGGTGAGTCACTGGGAAACAGTGATTCAGTAACCACTGCAGTCCGGAGTGCTCTTGCCTGCTTCCTCTCTGCTGCATTCAGTGTGAGTGTGATTTAAATGGGTTGTACATGGAAATGACACTGGCATTAGTCACATTTGTTGCTGGGCTTCAATGTTTTTCCCCCCCAGTGCACACCATCTTTGCAGAAAGCCATTGCATTTCTGTTTCAGTCAAGCTTTTGCCCTCTGATTGTATCTTCAGAAATATGTACAATTCTACATATCCCATAATGGGGGAAAGGCGCTCTTACGTGCCTTTTGCAAGCCTGTGGTTTCCATTGCAAGCTCAGCTTTGGAAAGAGGCAACACACAGCTGTTTTGGTGGCATTAGCAGAGGAGATGTTAGCCATGGAAGCGCTTTTCAGGTGTGTCTGCACTGCCAAATTCATGCAGCCTCCAGTAACCTGTATTTATTTTACCCTTTTCTTTTTAGAAAGAGAGGTGCACTAAGAAATGGGAGAGTTTGGAAGTGGAATTCTGGATAGAAAGAATGTGAGTAAAATTCCAAAGCTGAAAGGTATAGATCTCAGAGAAAGAGGAACTCTTCCAGCTTTTCCTCCCAGCAGTGAACTGAAATTACAGTTTCAAACTTTTTTTACCTTAACTTCCCCAGCTAATTCTGCCTGTCAGCGTACTTCATACAGATCTTACCTTCTGTTCAACATGTATATGTAGTAACATTGGTATGATGTGGTAAGTTGCACATAAGAGATGTGTAAAATTTAAGAGGTGCTCTTCAAGTTGTTAATATTAATTGAACAATGCCGAGAATGCTGTGGTTTCTAAAAGACCAGAAAACTTGGATTATTATCACAATATGTACATAGTTGAGTAGACAGTATTAGAAAAGTCGCCCATTAGGTGATAGCTTAGTTAAGCTGAAAAAAATATACAATCAACAAATAATAAAATTAAGACCATCCCCCTCAAAGTGGTAATCAATGTTGTCTGGAGGAGAAAAAAACCCCTAAGATAAATTTTATCTCTCCTTTAAATGCTATCACCAGTTTGATTGGAGGGAAAAAAAAAAACCAAAACAAACACAAACCCAAAAAAACCCACCACCACAACAACCACCAACCCCTAAGCTACATGTTCTGGCATATTTGATCTTAGCATTACCAAAAAAAAAAAAAAAAGGAATATAGTTCACTCAGAGCTAACTGCATGATTAGAAGAAGGAAGTGTAAATAAAGCTACTCATTCTGCAAAAGAAAATCACTGTTGTTCTTGGTTAATTTATCCCACAGTGAAAGTAAAGAAAATCTATTTATCTATGATAGATACCTTAAGAGATGGTATAAGCACCTCATGCAAATGTGGAAGCAGTCACAGCCAGATATATAAAAAGGACAGAATGAGATGCAGTGCTTACAAACTGGACTGAGTAGATTCAGACTAGAAATAAGAGGAGTACCTTTCACTGTTTAAGTTATAAGGCATATGGGAGATCCTCTATCCTCAGAAGTCAAACCTAGTTATTTCCATTTCAATAAATTCTACAGCTGAATTGGAAGTTTTAAGGCTGGAAGTGGTGCTTGGTGAAATACTCTGTGTTGCAGCACTCTCAAAACTATCAAGCTGCAACAAGTCGTTTACCATCTCAAACCAACATACTCTTCATGCCAGTCCCTCTGCTGCCTTCTCCTTGTTTCTTTTCATCCAGGACATGCATGCACACTCTCTGCTTCTTCTTTCTCTCTTGGCTGCTCTCTCTTCATTGGCTACCCAACCTCTTAACAGAACCAGCCACAGCTGCACCTTATCTATGTCAGCCAACCCACTGCCCCTGAAGCCAGCCCACAGCTGTATGTTATCAATATTAATTAACCCAGCTTCATTCCTCTACAACTGTGGACTTTACAGAAAGTCAAAGGTTGTGTAACTACATAACTTTTAATGGTCCTTTCAGACATATGAATGAATGTAACATCATGATGTTGGAGTATTGGCCTTAATGAGCAATGCTGTTAGAAGACTTTATAGTTTACTCATAGTATTAAATAACTACATCCATTCAGTGTACGTCTTGCGATTCAAAATGTCTTGGACAAAGGCTTTCTATTACTTACCTCTGTGTTTTCCAGTCATACATGTAGCACAGCGGGAGTTAATTCTTATTTGCTGTTCATTTATGATCGGTTGTAAATTATAATCTGGAAGAGTCAGAAACGTCTTTCCTAATAAGTATTTGCAGAGCACATTAATAGTAGTCTTTGCTTTCCCCAAGTCATAAGGTCATTTGTTAATAGCAGCACATGATTCCACATAGGCCAGTATGCTTTTGTTCTGCTGTATCTTAGCACATAGTTTTAAGCATGGGTATTTTTGTGGGCGTTCCTGCCTTTCTTCTTGTTTGGCTACTACATTTTGGTTCACAAGCTCAGCAGGTGATCATGTATTATGCCTTTTAGAAAACAAATTTTGATACTAACATAACTGTATTGGATTTTAAGCAGGAAAAGTCATAAAACTACTATTTAAAAAAACCAAACAACCAGATACATACACAGCTTTTTTTTGTTTGCCTTTTGATTCTGTCTTTTCAGCCCTGGCCCTCCAGAGCGTCTCATTACCAATGATGTCCTAGTGGTAAGGTTCACATATGAATTTATCTTGGAGTGACTTTTCCTTCATTTTCTATTCTCGTCTCTTCCCCCAGCCATCTGACATTTTATAGAGAAAATACAAGCTATCATGACAGATTAGAGCATGGTGTGCATTATAAAGTGAAACGTGTGGGCTGATTCCCATTTGTTACGACTTAACTGTTGCCCTCTCCATGCAGAAATAGAAGCTGTGTTTCTTGAAGTCCTCAGGTATTACAGACATCAGTATTTTTGCCCAGCTGTGGCTTGTTAATGTTGCAGAACCCCATGTTCCTTGGTGTTTAAAGTGAAAACTGCTTGTGTTTCATGTAATACAGCATGGCACTTGGCAGGAGAAACAAAAAGGGCTGAGTCTGTAGAAGGCAATAGTAAGTACTCAGTGTGCTTATGACCGGAAGGTTATCTAATGTAACAGCTTTCTGGGAAATGAGTTTTTTAATAAAGAGTTATTTTACTTGTTGAAACATAGAGTCCTCTTTTGGTGTTAGTCAGTGTGTGGCACATCACCTATCTCCTTGGGCTGGCCCAGCAGCTAAGGAGTACAAAGTACTTCGTGCCATCCACTCCAAGCCTGCGCGTGATTCGCACACGCTAGCCTTTAATAGCCCTGAGGCGAAGTAACACATATTTTGTTCTTTCCCCCTCATTTTCTGTGTGAGGCATAAGAGCTGTAATGATTGGCATGCATTGTTCCTGAAATGGCTTGGAAAACCGTCCTGGCATGAATTATTAAAGGTGAACTGGAATGACTCAGGTGGAGGGTAGGGTGGAATAAATCCATGATCTCCCTACATCAGGACCAGCAAGAAGATGCTTTGTAGACTAATCACTGCCACAATACAGAGAAACTCATCATCAGGTGTTTTCCCCCACCCTTCCTAAATAATTATCAGATATATGTGTAGCTATTTGGGCAACAGTGCGTTGTACAGAGTTTCCGGATTTTGGGATAACTTGGATGGGTACAGCAACCTCTGGCAATGCACCACTGTATGGACAAGTTAGCTCTGAAGCCGTGTAACTGGGTTACTGTCCTGGGATAGCAGTGTAACTGGGTTACTGTCCTGGGATAATGAGCTCTGATTTACGCTTGTGCAGCTGGATTGTTTCCAGCACTGAGCCCAGTTCAGTTGGCTCTGTATTATAGGTGGCGTTTGCTGGCAGGATGTTTCATTATTTGCTGCAGATGTGGCGTTTTGTACCTTCACATTTTTCCACTCCTGTCTTTTACAGTCCCGTGAGGTTTGTTGCTTGGATGTGCGAGTGGACATTAATGAAAGCAGGAAATATTTGCAAGGTATGCTGATTTTCTCTGCGAAGCGAAGACATGACCAAATCAGCCTGTCACAGTAATTCAGACCCAGATAGAGGCATTTCAGAATACAGAGACATCTACAGACAGTAAAATGTAGGGGGATGAAAGTCCCTAAACTGCCTCTGGCTGTAATGCTGATCCCTGTGTCTTTTCCTTGTCTTTTCCACCACTTTGCTGGTGGAAGTATGAGGGAGTGCTGCCCCTGGGAGCACTCCCAGTTGTGGGGTAAAGGCAGGAGTACTGGCTCCTGGGCTGTAGGAACCTTGCCACTGTGGCAGCTTACAGAGGAGTTCCTGCAGAAAGTTTGCCGCCTTCGTTTGCTATTTTGCCTGAACAGCCGTATTATTCTCTGCACAAATCTGTTTTCTCCAGAGGGCAAAAACCTCGTGCTTACGGTGCCTGCATCTCATGAGGGAACACAGAAAAGTACAGAGGACACGGATACTTTCTACTTCCATTGCGTGAAGGCTTGGGAGCCGGTTCTCAAAGTCAGGCTGCAGGTAATGGGCACTACACAATACCGTGTGCTTGTTTCCAGGGTCACCAAAACAGTAAAGAACTGGGTCGTTTCTATTCTGTGAATAAAAACTATGGTTTTTTTTTCCTCTGTAGAATGTTTCTGATAAGGAAGATGAAAATAGCAATTTAAGTGACACCTTGACAGTACCACTGAAATTTCTCCCTGTTGGACACAGAGTGAAAGTAACTCTCCCTGTAAGACATGTAAGTGCTTCAACATTTATATGATCTTTTGGAGAGAAGAGTAACTCTCAGTGTTTAATACCATAACGTTTTATATATCTATATATTTATATATAGATACATATATCAATTAGTAAGTCTGAGAATTTTGTGCAAATACAAGTTTTCTGTGAAAAAGGTTAGTTTTCTCAGAGAAATATCAATATTCTGTCCATAAAATCAATACCTGGGAATTTATCCAGGACAGTTTTAGATTCGCTTCAGACCAACCTCTGCTGTCCATGCACAGTTAAAGGTGAATACTGAATACCCCTAGCAAGGCTTTGGGATGGCCTGCTGCTCTTTATCAAGCCCGGGTGGCTAGCTCAGTCTGTATGCCTGAATTTTAGATGGCTAAAGTTAGACGAGTTGAATCTTACCCTCAGAGAACAACTCTATCCCGTTCTTCTCTGCATACAGTCGTGATGTTAACTGAGATACAGCTCTGAATTGCTTTAATGCAGCAGTAATGCTGCTGTGTGGCCAGATGAATGTTAACAACAGTAAGACATCCTTCCTCAGACCTTGCAGCAAATGAGGCAAAAATAAGAGGAGGAGAATTTCTCAGCAGCCTTTCTCGTACGGAGAAGGGAGCACAAATGTCTGGTTTGCCACTAGTGGTTCCCCACCTGTCTCTTTGGGTGCTCTTTTACCTCCAGTAGTTTTTCGTAAGGGTGTGGTGACTTGTATTTTCCATCACTGTCTTTTATCTGGCCTGCTGTTCTTAATCCTCGAGAATAAGAGGGTGGCAACGTGCTGCTGCTGGGTTAGGATGGTGCTTGGAGGTATATTCACAGTGAGGAAGAAATCCTGTTTCACAACCCACTGATCTGACCACTTTCACTCCTGCCTCTTTCACTTCTCTGTAGAATGTTTGGTGTTTAGTTGCTTTCCTTCTGTTTCCCACTACAGTTTTCCAAAAAACTGTGTGCAGGGTGGTAGTGTTGGGGCATTCCAGGAGGCACTGAAAATCTGGATTTCAAAACTACTCTTTTCCCCACTTCACATTCCTGCTCTTATTTCTTTGTTTACAGAATGCGCCACTGCAGTTGTACCTCCAGCTAAACGATTGGTAAGAGGACTATTTTTTTCTCTGAAGGTTTTATTGCTCTTTGAACTATGAATTCTAGAACAGAATAGCCTTTATTTAGATACAAGGAACGCACAAGACTAGGGGCAAAATATAACAATAGCTCAGTCAACATCAAAGACTCGCCACAGCAGATCAAAGTTAAATGTCCTTAGGGCAAAAGAGTCATGCCAACATGCAGGGGAAAAAAAAAAAAAAAGAAGAGAGAAGGAAAAAAAGAAGATAGTTTCAAACAGTGAGGAACTTAGTCACTGGGTGTCCTTTGTGTCAAAGAATCAAAGACTGCAGTCGGAGGCTTCTTCAAAAGAGACAGAAAAGGCAAGAAGGCAGAGTGAAAAGGGAATTTGAAATAAGCAAAACATCCAGAGTCCAGACATTACTCAAACCACACAGGTGTTCTTAAGAAAATAAATCTGTGGCTCTGGTGATATCAGTAGAAAGAAGCACAAGCTAGGGAAGATGAAATGTTGCACTGTAAAATAATGAGAAAGACAACATATAAACCCAAATTATCATTGTACTGTTTCTGTATAAATCTGTGGTACAAATCCCCATGAAAGACCTTGGTCGATTCAAGTCACCCTTTGCTCAGAAATTATATGACACAGAAATTAAAAGAATTCAGCTTACAAAGCTACTGAAAGACACATAGAAACCTTTATTTCTTCATAAGTGCCATCCTTTTCTGGCAGGAAAACTTACACTGAAACATCAGAAAGTAGAGACCATGCGGAAGCAAAGCAGTTGATTTCTTTGAAACTGGAAGCTGCATTTCTGTCTCTAAATCTGAACAGTGAATCGTAATTTTTTAATGACATTTAGTGACTGTAGTTGCTAAAAATAGATCCATATACATTTTAAACATCAGTCCTATGCCTCTGGATTTACTTATGTTTCAGCACAGAAAATCTAGATGTGCGCTTCGGGTACAATCTGTGCCAAGAAGAGCAAGAATTCCTGCAAAAAAGGAAGAGAGTGGTTGCCAGTGCCCTGAAAAGGGTTCTTCATCTGGAAAGAGATCTGCATGGACACGAGGTCTGTGAGTTGGAATCCAAGCCTGGGGTGTGGGTCTATTGAATTAGAATTGCCACAATTCTCCACAAAATTTTGAGTAATTTTTGTATGTTGATGACAAACCTGCTGATCTGAATGGCAGCAGAATAGCAGTTCTCCATGTGGCATACCCCATACTCCTCTAAAATTTCAGCTCAGCTGGTCGTGCCCCCACTGGTTTCAATGGGTCAAACTCCTCAGGGCTTAACGTACCACTTTTCTAAGCCAGAGTTTCCAGCAGTGTGATGCAGTGGGTCAGCAAGATATGAGGCACTGGTATGTTGTGATAGACACAGCCTACCCAGACAACCCAAACCAGTTAGGAAAACAGGAGTATTTGAAGTTCACCTTGCATCAGAAATATTTATGAAAACATTGTAAAGTCCCTTCTTTGCACTTACCTTTTTTTTTTTTTAATTATCAGAGCACTTTACACAAAACCTCAAAATTCTTTTAAGGTGGAGAAAGAACATTTTATAACAAGCTCCAGCTGAAGTATGTTTTGTTGCAGAGATCCAGGGTGAATTTTTAAGTGAACATTTATTTTCTTGCTGGAATTATATTTCTTGAATGGATGTTGTTCAAAGAATAATTTTTTTGCTTAATATTTTTTTTTTCTAAACTCTGCTCAGGACTTCCTTGAATCAATTCTTAATTACATTTATTGCACTTGTTGTTATTTATAATAAAATAATTTCATTATTTGTTACTAAAGAACAAGGGGAGGACAGAAACTTAAAATCACTGCATATTCAAAGTCTGCCAAGCTTTGGGGTTAGGGGAACGTACTGAATATCTGGAGGTTAATTTAAAGAAGGTACTGGTAAAGACTGGCTGAACGTTTATTTAATTTAATTGTCCTCCAATGAAGTCTGCTGAGGAAATTATAAGAGGTGTAATTAGACTTTTCCAAGTCAGCAAGTGAGTAACTTTTTGAAGATAATACTTATGTTTTGAACAGGTCCCAGTAATAGCTGTTATGGCAACAGGCGGAGGCCTCAGAGCAATGTCAGCTATGTTTGGCCACCTCTTAGCTCTTCAGAAGCTGAATCTGTTGGACTGTGTTACCTATCTCACCGGGGCTTCTGGCTCAACATGGTGCGTATAGAAAATGAGATTTGTATTTTGAATGGCTGTGACACCACATGCCCACGCAGTGAGGGAGGTGCATCTCTTTTGAAGCCTTACATCGTTAATAAGTGAACAGAATTCCCTGGTAAATCTATTACTGTTGGCTCTCAATAACATCAGTTCAGGCTTGCCGATTCTCTTCTTTGATGAAAATGGTTGGGCCAACATAGTAATTTTCCAAAGAGATTCAAGCACACGGATGATTTTCTCACATTTCTGTTCTTCAGGACCCTAGCAGATCTGTATGAGCATGCTGACTGGTCGCAGAGGACTCTGGAGGGGCCACTTAAGGCAGTAAAAGAACAAGTGACAAAATGCAAGCGCAACCTTATGTCTGTAGAGCATCTGAAGTACTATCACAAGGAACTCGCTGAAAGGGCAAAAGCAGGACACGTGTCATCTTTTACAACTCTGTGGTCACTTGTTCAGGAAATGTTCTTACATGAACGGGTATGTACGTGGTCCTGCCACACATTTGGGAACCATCCACTCATTTTCTTTATAGAACTTTAACCTTTGAAGGCATGACATAGTGTGTGGAACAAATCAGAAGTGATGGAGGCATCCTGGTGTGATTTGTAAACAATGACAGAGGATCTTGTAGCCAGGGTTTTCCAGGGTAGCTAATGGTTTGAAGGTACCTCTGTGCCAGGGTTCCCAAAAGGTAGCAACTTCATTAGGTAAACTTTCAGAAAGAACTGAGCAACTTCCCCTGAAAAGTCAGGTCTTTTTATAAAGTCTGTTTCTAGTTGAACACTTACGAGCTAGAGTAATCTGTCTTCATGTGAACATTAGCTCCAACCTTAGTAAAGATCTGTGGGATGCAATCAAAGCCCTTTGATTTTAACGAAGACGTTACTAGGTATCAAAAAGGCAACCAGGAAGGAAAGTGCAGGAACATGTAGGAAGAGGTCTTCCATTAAAATGGAACTTACAGATTCCTCTGGGTTATAAAACATCTGCTATCTATTCATACTCAGGTAGATTGTGTCACTGGTTTTGCCTTATGCTCTTCCAGAGGTTTACTGTGATATTTTTTTTATTTTTTTTTTATCTCTTTGATTAGCCAAGAAAGTACAAACTCACAGACCAGCGCAAGGCATTGGAGCATGGACAGAACCCATTGCCTTTCTATGCAGTCCTCAATGTGAAAGAGGAAAAGTTCAGTACTTTCCAATTTAGAGGTAAGTATTCCTAGAGTTTCTTCTGACTGAATAGGGACTAAAGAGAGTTCGGAGGGAGGGAGGGTGCATGTGTGTGGGAATAAAAGGAGAGTATATCTGCTGCTTGCCCTGACTCAGTATTCGTCTTTTAATAAAATGTCTTTTTTGTGAACTGTTGGGTGTTGATTAGAAAGAGCAGATCAGCTGGGTAACATCCTTGGGCACGAAAGGGCATTTCTGAAGATCTGGGCCGAAGTTCTAGTTTTGCCACAGACATTGTGAGTGTGAGCACAGTGTGTGATCTCTTTCTGCCTCAGTTCCACACCTATAAAATCACTTTGATTCCTTAGTTTGTAAAGGTGCTGTGAAATGTAATTGTCCCTCCCCTAAATACTGCAGTGATAGGGGTATGAAAATGGAGTGAAGTACGAATGATAGCTGTGATGGGTGTGATATGACACCCTTTAAATGGGCACAGGCTACATTAAATAAAAGGTATTAAAATGAGCAGATACTGGAAGAAAAGCCCAGTTAATACTTATATGTGGTGAGGTTTATAGCTACTGTTCTACTGCAACACCTGTACGGCACAGCTTGAGGCAGGGAACCGCGTGGCCATGCCCACACCGCATTTTCTAGTCTGCAGCTGATGTGTCTTCAGGCTGCGATGTTGTATCACGCAGAGTGGCAGGTTTGGGTTAGCAGAGGTCTCATGCCACTCATTCCTCACAGGCTGGATCACATCTGCATGTCATACATTTGATGCCTTCGATTTAGAGAGGCGAGCGGGATCCCAGAATCTTTACACAGAAATACATAGCTAAGCTTTTGAAGCTAATGTTGCAGCCTGTTTCTGAGGTGAAAAACTGAGTTCCTCTTGTATGCAAATCATCTCTCAGCTTGTCTGGAACTGGACAGTGTAGTTTGCAATACAAAGCCACGGATAGTACAGAGCTGCTAAGACTGGCAGGATCCATGGAGCTCGTGGGCAGCTTTGTCTGCAGGGGAAGGGTGGTTTTTTTTCCCTTATTTTCATTACAGTAAACATGCTACGTGTCAATTCTTTTGTAGAGTGGGCAGAGTTCTCTCCTTATGAGGTAGCCATACCAAAATACGGAGCCTCCATTCGTTCAGAATATTTTGACAGTGAGTTCTTCATGGGAAGGCGAGTGAAGAAGCTGCCAGAATCTCGGATCTGCTATCTGGAAGGTGACCTACATGTGCAATATAGTTAATCACAACATGGTAGAAAGCACGGTACTGGCTAGCCACTGGTCTGTGTACAACATTCCTTGCCAGTAGGTCTGCTCTAGGTCTTGATTCCATGGGCTTTTTGCTCCTTTTGTGTACACTTCTGCTCTTTGAAAAGCTTCTTTCCTCCTGTCCTCCCTTTTAACCTGGCCAGATTTGGGAATGTTGAAGCACGGTTCCCCTTCCCATTTCCTGAACCAAACGAGAAGGTGAAGAAGGCAAGTTAAGGAAATAATAAGCTTTTCTTCCCTGGCCAGTCATCAGGTCTTCAAGTACATTATCTGTATTTCTAGCCAAGGCATTGCTGGGGTAGGATGGGAAGGAGCCGAAAATAAAATAGAACTCATCTAGAACAACCCACAAAGGTGAGAACCATCTGAGCTTTGTGGGTTGAGAATGGTGCCACTGATTTTTCCCTGCCCATAAGGATGAAGGAAGCGCTTTTAAACTCCATCAACTGCTTTGACTGACTATTCTGCCTCTGAAGGTGAAGGAAAGAGGAAAAGCAGCTAATCAGAGGAATCCATCTGCCCCAGGGAGATTTTTAAATCCTTGTCAGACTTTTAGCTTTTGGTACTGGAAACAAGAGTCCAGTGGAGACAAAAATCTTATTTCTTTCACTGTGAAGTCTGCTAGAGATTGAATTTGTTCCTCATGTGAGTACCTGGCACAGGGCTTAATGACAAAGGATAGTTCTTTCTTTTCCAAAAGCAGACTCACATATGGAGCCAATTCTAGTCTGATCCTGGACCAGCTGAACTTCACGGAAATAAAACGTGCCTGAAAGGAAAAAACAGGTCTTAGATCAATTGAAAGAATAAATCAGTTTATAGAAAGGCCTTATGCTTATATGGCTTCGCTGTGCTTTCAAAGCCTGCTTTCTTTCACAAGTATACAGTAAACACTCTAAAACATTGTTTGGGTGAGTGACAACTCTTATTTTGTTACCCTGTACTATACAGCGAATGGTTTGTGTGCTGTTACCTCCTGAGAAAGAGCACTGAAGGGCTGACCCCATTGCCTGTGAGCCCTGCTGCTTAGGCTGTGTCATGGCAGGGTCATTTCACGTGGGCCAGTAATAGGTGGCATGGATACTTGTAAGAGTCGCTGGTTAACGTGGTGATGCAGGATTTTTCTCATGTGGTTTGACTTGCAGGTCTTTGGACAAACATCTTTACTAGGAACTTGCTCGATGGCTTGTACTGGTCCTCAAATTCAAATGAGTTCTGGGAACGATGGGCCAAAGATATGGTAGATATAGGTAAGAGTTTCAAAATCAGTATTTGTTTTTAACCGGACAGTGCTTTCTATCCAGGAAAGGATTAAGGAAGATCCACTATTGCTACTGTTTATGAATAATCTCTAACATCTCCCTAAATTACTGCATGTTGGTTGCCTTCCCATATATCAAAATAATCAGTATGTGATGTTTTAATTTAATTTTGTTTTATTTCATTATTTTATTTTTAACTGAGGCACGCTTCATGTTATTTACACACAGTTTTAATTTAAAATTTGCCTATGGTCTTCTAATTACTCCTCCCATGACTGCAGATGAGAAGGGTGGCTTTTACTGTACGCAAAAGTACAAAGCCAGTGTGTCATTTGAGAGAGCAAAAGACAAAAGCTGTGCTTGCTTTGAACAAAACAAAGTATTTCTTTGTTTAAATGGGATTGGTCATGTGCGTATGTCTCAGGCAGACGGCAAGAAACAGGGAGGGGAAGGACCCACGGGAAGACAGCAAGGGCGTCTAGCCAGTAAGGGTGCCTGGCAGGACAGATTGCTGATGGTTTTTCTCACGGTTCCTTTTATATTTCAGAAAAGCATTCCCCTGAGGATGATATCACTGTCATCGAGCCTCCGTCTTGTTTGTCAGGGAAGTTGTATGAAATGTTTCAGGACATTATGACTAAGCGTCCACTACTGGGAAAATCTCATAACTTCCTGAGAGGCTTAGAATTTCATAAGGATTATATCCATCAGAAAAAATTTATTGAATGGAAAGGTAACTGCAACAAAGAGTTAGCTGCAGTGTGCAGGTAACATCTCAGATTTTTTTTTTTTTTTTTTTTTTTGCTTTGGAGATCTCATATTTAGAGATATTTTCTCAGGGTCTGGAAATCTGCTGAGAAGGAACTATGTTCATCGTGTCTGTTTCTTTAGGGTAACAGGTTAAAATGAACTAGTCCGTAGGCCACTCTTCACCTCCTGAAAATATCTGTAACTTGTATCAAAGCATGCTCTTCTACAGGAAGTTTGTCACTCTGTATAGGTACATTAGTCAAAAGATCCAGAAGGGGTGGAATCTCTTGAGGTCAAGAAACAAAGCTAACACTGGAAGCATAAAATAGCACGTTATTGTGTCGATCGGATGAAGGAAAGGACTGGCTGCAAGCACGTGGTTGCCCACGTGTGGTATTACTGCCGGATGATTTATCCATCCAGAGACCTCTCTTTAACCCTTCAGAAACAGAAATGCCAAGATCCAAGAGTAGAAGGTTAATGTCACATAGGTTTAGACTGTATATATTATGCATCGAGCTTACACATTCTAAGTTGAACTGCAGTTTTCTGGGGCCTGTGCTGTGCAGTCAAGCAAAGTCATAGGAGTTTTGCCTCTAAATCTATGAAACAATCTGTGAAACGATAGCAAGGTGGTGGAGCTGAGGTTTTGTGCATCACAAACCTTCCTGCAATCGCAGCATCCTCATTTATTTGATGAGCAGGTGGCAGTGTGGGGAGGACCCCGCGTTATTAAGGTTAATCTGACTTCAGCAAGAAAACACATGTTCTCTGCCTGCTCTGAGTCCTTGTCTTTGGTAACTTAAGTTTTCTCTCTGCTGTTTCATGCAACTAACAACACTCTTTTGTTGCTGGCTGCCATTGCTACATGGTTTGCTGACAGCAGCAAGAGGTGGTGGAGCTTTTTTGTGGATTAAGGCAGAGCTCACAGTGTGCTAAGTGCTTTTGAAATGTTCAGTAAGCAGAAAGTCTATGTCCTAAAAGAGTCTGCTTTAGAAGAAACAAGTGAGAGAAGGAGAAAACAAGTAGCATAAGAAGGGTGGGTGAGAGAAGGAGCAAGCACATAGCTGAAGAAGGTGGATGAAGGATAAAGTTGTCAGTCAGTAAACGTTAAAAAAATAAATAAATTCTTACATTTGCTAGCTAGCAATTTCATAAAGGCAAATGGGTAGAAGCAGATTTCAAGGAGGATTTGGAGGAAGAGACCATAGGGACACTAAAGACTACCTCAGGCTAGGTAATCTACAAATAAAATAAGTGGAAAACATGAAGCCTGGAGTGGGAAAACCGAGCAGATTTTCTATCCTCGTTTGGCTGCCTGCATGTGACCAAGCTAAAGCCAGGTATGGATCCATCACTAGGAGCAAGAGGAGGTGCCAGCTCTGTGAGCAGAAATGATAGGCTCACGGTAGGTGAAGTCTCCAAAATACAGCTGCATTTTGAAGGCTTCCCTGCAGCTCAGGCTAGCTGACACATTAAAACAAGACTTTAAATGCCATGTAAAAAGCCTGATTTTCATGGCGAGAAATCTGAGAACTCATAGGCTGGAATTAGTGCAACACGTCTGCAGTAGGGTTTGTGCTTTCAAGGGAATTCCTGAGACAGGACTTCTTTAAAGTCCCTTTTTGGGTGTAGGATGGAAAAAGACTCTCCCAAGGAAATGCCTAGCTCTGCTTCACATACCCTGCCGTGCATAAATGCTGCATGGTTCCATCTCCATGATAAGAAAATGGGGGTAATGGAACATCAACTGAAAATACTCACCAGGACAAATAAAACTAAAAACTATGCTCAGTTTCTTCTGTGAGGGACTGCAAGCAAATGTCTCTCATTGCAGCAGAATCTGTGAATTCTCAGCAGCCATGAATGCTAAAATAAGCAAATAATTTTATAAAGACCTGACAGTGAGGGAATGGAAAAAAAAGTATGACTTATTACTTCAGGCTGCTGTCAAACGTTCCAGGCTTTGGAACAAGGTAGAGTTACTCCGCATGGTTCAAATCAACACTACAGAATGAGGCCAGGGAGGCAAAGAGATGGAAAGAAGTGCTGGAACTTACCTGTAGTGTTTCTGCGATCAGCAGTTTCTTACAATACAAGCACAAATAATTTAAGGCTCAAGGGGCCTGCTCTTGGCTTTGCTACCTTGTTTTGTGAACTTGAAGAACTCTTAAACCACTATTTTTGGTATTTAAAACCAGGGCAAACTTTTTTTTTTAATTCCATGGGACTAGAAATGGTACCAAGGGAAGAGCAGTGGCCTTGCTGTCTGCAGGGCAGACCGGTGGGGTTGCTAGCAAAGAAGAGTCCAGCTAACAGAAACCGGCTTTAGATCTCAATTGCCAGTTGGTATAATCCCCTTTCAACTCCTTTGGTGTTAATGTGAGGTTTAATTAATTCAAGCAGTATTTTAAGCTGTTGATAGGGGATGCTGTGTGCGTGATACGGTATTTTTTTTGCGGCGTCGCTAAGATGATTTGTATGAGAGATCACTGAAAGCAGGTTGAAGTCACATTTTTCACCCTGGGAGAGGAGTTTAATCCAGAGAGGAGAATGCAAAAGCAAAAAAAGAGCAATGCAAAAGTGCAGCGACATACTGCATTTGTTGGATTTGTTGCTACACTGTGAAATTGGTTTTGTTGTTTGTGTTTTTCCCAGTTCTTAGGGGGAAAAAAAAAATCGGCTAAAGTCTGCATTATGTGAAAAAAATCACTCCCCAGAGCAGCTGTGAGGCCAGTGGAGTCTGTGTCTCGCCTGTCCTCTGCCTAGCTGCCTCACAGCCTGCCTTTGCGAGTGTGCCGGGGGAGCTGGTAGCAGGCCAGGGGTGCTCAGACCTGCAGTTTGGCGGGTGTGCTCCTGCAGCCGCATTTGTGCGCTCGCGTTACGGAGGGAGGTGAGCCTGCTCTTGAGGGAAACCAAGGGGCTGGACTTAACACGTAGCACAGACAGAATTACCGAGTCCTCCTTTCCTACCAATGCACCACTAACTGTATTCAAAATGTTTTTCAGACACTGTGCTGGATGCTTTCCCTAACAATCTGACACCACTGCAGAAATATCTTTGCCTGATAGATGTTGGCTATTTCATCAACACCAGTGGTGCAGCACTTTTCAAGCCAGAGAGGAATGTAGACGTCATTATCTCACTTGATTATGGTCTGGGGAATGTGTTCAAGGTGAGAAGATTAACAGGCTCTGCTCCTTGCGCCCTGGTAAAACTCTTCTTGTGTGATTAAAACTGTTAAGTAAATGGTTGTCTAAGTCTTGATCATATACTGAAGGGCAAAGCAGTCTTCATATCTTGGAGGAGGAAAGAAACTTTCTTCAAGACCAGAACTATAGGAACTGTTAGGCTCTTTTCTCTGCGGCGGATTGCAGCATACACTCCCAAGGATCCTCAGGGAATGCAGTAACAATAGTTTGCTGGAGAAATGACCTTGATCTCTCTTGGTCTGGCCTCATGACAAGTTCTAAGCATGGCTTTCATGCTAAGAAGCATCTTCTGACATGTGGTGAGTGGTGGCAGAAAGTAGGGTTATACTGTGGTTGTTTGGACTACACATTCATTGCAGAGTGGTGCGAGGGACTGAATTAAGTTGCCGTAGTATTTCTGTGGTACCTCAGTAAGCCTGACTCTTGTCTTAGTGTTAGCTTTAAGACAATGACATTCTGCGTTCACAGCAATTGGAGATGACGTACAAATATTGCAAGATACAAAATATCCCATTCCCCAAAGTGGAGCTAAGTAAAGAAGAGGAGGAGAACCCAAAGGAATGTTACGTGTTTTCGGATGCAGAGGACCCCAGAGCACCCATAGTAATCCATTTTCCCCTGGTGAATGACACCTTTAAGGAATTCAAGGAGCCCGGTAAGTTCAGTCGACAAAACTGTACTTTCTAGTTAAGTTTGGGCCATTTCTCTTTCCACACCTTGGGCCTTTTGTCCTTTGTAGCAATAATTCTAAACGAGGGCACAGCCTTTGTGTGAGGGAGGCCATCCCGTCCCCCACCCATCGCGGTCATACACATATATTTGCCTCTACCACTGGGCTACCAATGAGCATGCTCACTCATCTGTCGGGCTGGGTTTAGTTTACCACATTCAGCTCAAAGTACATGAGTTTCGACTATGGCAGGGGAGAAGGAGGTGTTGACTCTTTTCCTGTTAACCCAGTCATGTTAACCTGCTCGCCAAAACAGGGACTATGTTCCCCATACACAGAGTGAAATTGTGTGTCCCGTCCAGTAAACCATGATGTGACAGAGGTGGCTGAGACGGGTTCGTATCTCCCGCTGATTAGCCTCCATGTGCTGCTCAAGAGGCAGGGTAGCAAACCACCGCAGACGCAGTGATGTCGAGTAAGACACGGGTCAGATCAAGGCCTTAAAACACAACTCCCACTGCAGGGCATACTGGAGAAGGCAGCACTTGCAATGGTAAGATGCTGGGGAAAAGGTAGGGCCAGAATTCTTTCTCCATCCAGAAGAGACTGAGAACATCTTCCACCTGCTTCTTCCCTCCCCCTCCCCCTCTCGATTTAAGGCCTAGCAGTAAGCAAGCAGGCTGGGCGCCAGCAGCTCCTCCCATACCCTCGTGTTTTGGTGCCAGCCACCGTCCAGGTGGAGAGGATTAGCAAGCCTCTCCAGCAAGAGTGGGGATGATGTTTGTGGCCCAAGAGTCCAAGCAGAAAGAACTGGCGCGTGGCTGCCAACAGCTGGGTTAAGTAATTCTACAGTGAACTTGTTCAGAAAACTAAATGGCAGGAGGGGGTGTTTGGGGGATGAAATGTATAGTTGGCATAGGGGTAAGAACCATAAAAGTCGCTGACTGCCCTACCTTGGCCTAGCCGTTACGTGGTGTTGGTACAAGCACTGTGGGAGAACAAGGTTACCTCCTTTGCTAAAAGACGGTGAATAGAAACAGCTGCCAGAAAAACTCCGTTATCCTGTGGTGTACTCAAGGGAAAGCCTCTTGTCCTGCACTTGTTAAAGAGCTTTGCATGTAAGTTTGGCAGCTCTGTGTCCGTGATTAGCAGACAGCAAGACCCTGAGTTTCCCAGGTAAGACAGCTCCTATCCTTTCTTCCTTTCTTCCTTTCTCCAGGGAATTCAACAACAGATGTGGCTTTGCTATGGGGGCACACGCAGCTGGGTCAGCTCCACATGGAGGCCCATCGGGTGGCCCTGGGCAGTGGGGTCTGCTCTCAGCTCTTGTCTGTGAACGCAGATGTGAAGCAGCAAAGGCCGTGTTAGGACAAGAGAGCCTCAGCACAGACCAGGTTTTTCCAACAGTCTGTGGGATACTCTGCAAAAAACCAGCCAGGCAGGTGCCTCTGCTGGCTGCCTTCACCTGAGACCTTCCTCTGTGCTGGAGCTCGCGCCGCTCCCACGCGCCACCGTTTGGGTTGTCAGGCCACGGAACTTCTGCTCGCCCTCGCAGCTGCTCGACACGGCAGACGGGGCATCCACTCCCCTCCCCGCTTTACCCCGAATTACATTGTGATAGCGGGACCCCAGCAAAGCGGACGCTTCTGAGGGAACATTTGCGGCAGGTTATGAACAGCAGCAGAACGGGTTAAGTAAAGCCCCTTTTCTGCTGCGATGTTCACCAGTGCTCAGAGAATATGTGCGGTAGGGACTACACCAATGAAGTCACATGTAGAAACTCTATGAATGAACGGAGGAGATACACCTAGTAGAGGGGACTAAGCTTGTTCAGTGGAGGCTGGAGATGGTCCAAATGGCGATGTGTGGTGGGATACGGGCATTGAGCAGTGGCTAGCAGGTAAAACAGGTGAGAGTGTTAGTCTCTCTGAATGAAACGCAAAGCAGCTTCTGCAGCTTCTCTGTGCTCTGGACCCAAACTCATGAGCTGTGATGCTCACCTGCGTCTCTCTGAGCAGCTGGCGATGCATCCATCGCGTTGTCAGCCAGCAACTGACGTGGGCGGTTGGGGTCCTTGGCAACCTGCTTGCGTGGATTTCAACAGTGGAGCTTTTCATTTCTAGAGGGCTGAGAGACACCTTGTGGAATGTAGGTACTGATTTTTCTAGCTTTTGACTATTTAAATTCTGGAAAAGAGAATCAGCTTGTGAAGTGCCCATATATGACACAACTGTGCATCATATACGTGTGTGTGAGGCCCAGACTGTGCTTGAGGGAGATGCCAGCTGTATCTGGACGTAGGCAGCACAGATAAGGTGGGTTGCAGTATCAGGAAGCTGAGTGGAGCAAAACTTGGACATTTCTAATACTTCTAGTCATAGCCTGTGCCCAGCACCCTGAGATCACACTGCCCAGAAACCACTAGGTTAGACTAAACCCTGTAATGTCTCAAGCAAAATTAACGTGTCATTTTCATGCAGTTCTGGCAGATGCTATAAGGAGTATCTCCGCCGTTCGTTTGTAGCCCCGCTGACAGTCATCTCACAATACATTCGTGGTTTGGGCATATTTGGTTCAGGCTGCAAGGAGATAAGTGAAAAACAGAGGCAAAAATTTAGCTCTTAACATTTTGTAGAACAAAAAGTATGAAGCTGCTGAAGTGCCTGGTGAAGGTAATTAGGGTGTCCAACCAAGAGATTGACCTAACAGGGACAATTAACTCCAAGGAGTTGAAGGCTGAGAGGCTGATGTGGGGTGCTGTGTTTCCTCAGCACTCCCCATGCTGCACCAGGCTAATCAAGGCCTGATCACAGGATTTGGAAGGTGTTGCAGGTGTGTGGCATGTCTGAGAGCCAGAATTACAGGGACCGGCAAAGGCTGTGGACCCAGGGGCACGCTGCTCAGGAATGGCTGTCTGCAGGGGCAGGATGAGGGGAAGGTGCCCCCCTGCTGCGGCGTCCCCAGGGCTGCTCTTTAGCAGGAGGGGGAAGGAGGAGCAGCTGGGGAAGCTGACCAGGAATGGCTTTTCCAAGCTGTTGGGGGGAAGCGGGGTGCAATCTATCTTGGAGGATGTTTTTCACAGCAGGTAGATTGGTCCCCTCCAACACCGTGTGTCTTGTGCTCCAGATTCAACTCGTCATGGTGGTTTTTGTCTTTTCTGCAGGGGTAAAGCGCTGTCACTCAGAGATTGAAGAAGGCAAAGTGAATCTGGAGAACAACTGCTCACCCTACTACCTCATTAGGCTAATCTACTCCTCTGAAAATTTTGACAAACTCGTGAACCTGAGCAAATACAACATCCTCAATAACAAAGACCTGCTCCTCCAGGCGCTCCGGAGTGCCGTAGAACGGAGGAGAAGCAGCAGGACTGGGAATCTCCCTGGCCATTCTGGAGCTGGATACCCCTAGGCTGGGTTTTCGCACTGTTCCCCACTGAAGGCTACGACAGTCACATTACAACACATCACAGTCACTTTATAACATGTCACAGTCGCACTGCAACCACAGCATTCACTGTTTGCAGGGAACTGAGAAAACCATAACATTTCTCATCTTTGCCTTATTCAAGATCCTAGCTTTCAAAAGGGTTTATTTAATCTCCTTCCCTCAAGTTTTCAGACCATGAGAGCCTCACACTGTGGTCTTGTTAAGAAATTAGGGTCCTGGCTAGCAGAGACCTTGAGGATCTCCCTGATGTTATAGCGTATGGTGGTGGTGATAGTGATAGCTCTTCATCTGTGCCTGTCCCTCAATCCTGAGCCCATTGTCGGTGTCTTTTTAATGCTTTGTTACAAACCAAGTCCTGGCCATTTGCATTCAGTAATGTCCAGATTTTCAGACAGGCTGAGCAGCTAGAATTTGCACTGAATTGGTGGGCTCAGCTTTGAAGTCAGGCCAAAGAGTCACGTATCTGTGAACAACAGCCAGACCGCAATGTTGACAACTGCGTTCTGTCTGGCCCCTTCCCCTTGCTGATTTAGAAATTATTCCTTTTTTCCGTTCCCGTGCAAGAGTTTGGCACAGAAATGCTGCTCCAGACTGCCACGAGGGGGGCAGTTACATTTCAAGGAGAGAGAACATTAGCTACAAAGAGTGAGTACGGTTCTTTTGAGTGTTGGCTGGAGGAAAAATTCTGCATAAGGCATGAGTGATTGTATTAATTTATATGGGTAGTGTCTTTGTGCATTAGAATGTCAAGAGCCTGAAACAAGCTTTTGATACCAGAAACTTGAGGTGACTAATTACCATAGACTCAAGTACATTTAATTTAATAATTGTGACTGAGACATAAGCTGGTGCTTCTTACGTATGCAGACTGAATGTAGCATAACATAACTCGCTAACAGAATGCATAGCCACTGCATTTTTCACATATAGAGGTTCTTTTTCCCTTTACAGTCTTCTACCCCTAATATCATAGACAAGGTATTTTTAATAGGTGATGCACTAAAACAGAGCACAAATTAAAAAAAAAAAGGAAATTCTTTATCACACCTCTTTTTTCCGAAGGTTTTCCTCCAGTAATGACACCTGGTTTTCATTTGCTTTGGCGTGCGGTGAGAGACTTTGCCTTGAATTAGGAGCTTGGAACATCTTTATAGCCCTCCACTATGTTAAAAAGATGGTAGGGGAGGACGCTGAGCAGTGAGAGAGCTCCACAGAAGTCAGAGAAGTTTCCAGACTTCCTGGCACTGGAGGATTTGGACCTGCTTCTGGCTTATTTAATCCAAACTCAGCATGTTCATCAGAACCTCCAAGGAAAATCTTACACATTTCTTCTGTGTTGGAAATTTACTTGATATCTAAACTTAGTTTTACTTGAAATCCAAAATTAGACAAAGGAAGGGGAACAGGGGTCTGCCTGTTCAACCCTGCAGCCCAGAGGCACAGGCCAGCATGTGCCCCTTGAGGGCCCATATAGTCTTGAACAATCATAGGATTTTTTTAAGTATGTTTTTATATTTCAGACCCTTAAATTATGTGAGGGCTGTATCATTGCCCATCAGAGTAGGGTGGGGTTTTTATTTGTTTTGGTTGTGGGGGTTTTTTTGTTTGTTTTTGTAGCATGAGACTGAGGGAAAACGTTGCTGACCTGACAGAGTGGCAGGAGGACCTGGAGGGCATCTGTGACAGCGAAGGCTGCTGGGGGACGCTGCAGGGTGGACAGACCCACAGCAGGCACAGTCTTACCCACGGAGCCTGTTGGGAAGCGGGGGCTGGCATGTGCTGTCCCTCGAGGCGCACCTGGGCCCCGGCTCGGAGCATGCTGCTTTGCAGAGCCTGAACCCCACCGACCCACGGCGCGCAGCTCCGCTCCTGGGGCCTTGTTTCCCAGGGGCTGGCCGCAGGGCTGAGGAAAGGGGTCGCAGAAGCACCGTGCGTTTGCCCCAAAGGCCGTGCGCTTGCTGCTTGCCTCGGTCCCGCCTCGTGCCACGCGCTGCCGAACGGCCGCTTGAGGGGAGCACGTGAAAACCAAAGTGGGTGCTGCAAGGAGAAAGCCGTCTCCGCTTCTCACCATAAAAAAGCGTGAGCGAAAAGGCAGATGGCATGTCTATAAACGGTCTTGCTGTTCTGGTGTTATGTTTGCTTAACCACCGACGGTGAATGCACGCATGAAAAACCTCATCCAAATTGCACCCCTGATCACTGCGCTCATATGAACATTTTGCTGGAAAATCCCCACAAATCTAGAGCTTGCTATCTGCTGCCAAACACAAAGGAAAAAAAATTTGTTCTTATAGTTGTTAGCTACTCTTTATAGAAATTGCTTGCTTGTGTCTTTTAACTGTTTAATAATATATTAATGAAAAATAAACTCTTGCAAAGAAGCAACAGACCCACGGAAGTCTTTACATATTTAAACACGAGACTATGTTTTTCCCAGTTGTATTAGCAGTGCCTGTGCTAGACGCCTGCTCTAGGGTGGTCACTGGTTTTCAGATTTTCTTTTTGTGGGCACCCAGGACTGGTTCCCGTCACATATATCTGGCTGGGAAATGTGTGACAAACATTTAGGCCGTTGCACCTCTGTGATGCCCCGTATTTAAGGATGCATGGGATTTCCTAAAGCCTTCAAACAATTTACCGTTCGGTACTAGAGGAGAGAGGAAGCAGGCAAGAGCCCTCTGGCCCAGAAACGGCACACAGCTTCATATCGGAGCGCTGCTGAGGAAGAGATTAGGTATCATCCTTTGTGACCGCCTCTTTTAATCCTAATGCCAATATATTCTATTCGGGCAGCAAGACAGCTTGTGCAAGGATTTTAGCTTTCTGCTTCAAGCATTCATAACTGATACAAGCACTGAGTAGCATAAAACTGCATGAAATGATAAAACTGCCGAGCAGTGTAGCAGCATGGGAAGTCTACGCAGAGCCTTAAAGGACCCGTGGGTAGATGGAAGCAGCAGTTTTAATAATGGTAATGACATTGCTGACAGGAAATACATCCCATGAAATCCACTTTCAAGGGATATAAACCAGTTCCTGGAGGTAAAAGAGTTATTTGCAGCAGGAAGGCGAGAATGAAGCGAAGGAGCGCAGAGCACGATCGGGTTAAGGCTGGGAAGCCAAACTGATCTCAGTGCCCGAGGTGAAACGACACGACATTGCTTCAGTTTGTGCCTGGCCACCTCCTGGCAGCCAGCGCTGTCAGAGGACACATGGTCAGAATAGGGCTGGTAGTTTTGTCTGTGGGCATGCCTTCTTGCAGCTGCGTCTCAAGGCCAGTGCTGCTGCACAGCACGGCCTGCATCTCCCCTCAGCCTCTCTGGGATAAACAATGTTGAAACACCTCAGGTGCACCCAGCGTGGATGCCACACAGCCAGCAGTCACTGCTGGCAGCAACTAGACTCTTGTTGAGCAACGGCAGCTGATGCCTTGTGGGAAGCAACAGCCTGAGCCACCCAAGCTGCGTCCTCAGTGCCCTGCACGGAGCCAGGACCGAAGCGAAATGAGGTGTAGGGGGTGAGGTGCGGAGGTGGATGGAGCCCGCAGCTGGGAGCACACAGGGCATGAGGCTTCTGCTTCAGGAAGCCAGATGTGGTAACAGCACAAGGCCTGGGCAGTCCAGCTGCTGAGATCAACACGGGCCACTACATCACCCTGTTAGGGAAAATACTGAGACAACCACACAACAACATAAAATGCTTTAAGGCATTGCCCCTGTAACGACTGGTGAGCCCCAGCTTAGCTGTGGGTATGGATGCTTGGAAACCCAAACTCATTCTTTGATTAACATTTGCAATACATACAATCACGACAGGCTTCCATCTCATGAGCTGCCTTTTTTTCAAGCCACCCCCTCCCAGCCAGAAGGACATCAAGAAAACTTGAGGACCGCACCAACAGAAACCTCATGAAGCTGAACAAGGAAAAGTGCAAAACTCAGCACCAGGTGCAGAACACGCCCCTTTGTCAACACAGGCTGTGAGCAGCAGCTGTGCCGAAACACCCGGCGGTCAGAGCGGACGCCACATCGGTACGAGGAAGCCGTGCAAACAAAGCGAACTGCGCCAGCGGCGGTGCCAGCAGAGCAACCCCCGGTCAGGAGTGACGAGGACATGCCCGTAAGATGGAGGACAGTCCAAAAGGCCAACAGTGTAAGGAGAGTAAGCTGAGACTTCGTACAGATAACACGCTACAGGACACGCTTCTTTCCTTCCCCCAAAACACTATTATATAAATCCTACGCAATCCAATTTCCCAGTAGGCTCCCGTTAACCTAGGCTTTGGTCTTTCTGACAGCAGTGGTCTAGGAACTAGACTAACTCCTTGCTGTTCTGCTTTTCCTCTCCTTTTACACCAAAAGACTGATTGTTCAGGCACAATTTTAGTTTGAGGTTCCATTAAAAATGAGTAACACTGCAGGAATTTTTTTCCTGGTAACCTCCTCCAGAAAGAACTGGCAAATACTCAGGGAACTGTTGGTTAATGTGTTGTAAAAAATGAAAGACTGTGGAGACTACAAAACACTGCGGGAATTACATAACAAACGTTCCCTTTGAGACTTCTGCCTCTGTGGTGTCCAACCCTCTCAAATCCCGCGCATCACTATCTGCAAAGCTACTTGCAGGAGGCAGCTTTCACTCGCCGCTTACGCCTCCTGCTCTGCTCAGTGCTCCCCATTTCTGTCTTGCAGTCACTCCACTTGAGCTGTCTGGCTTAAAGGTCTCCGCTCTTCCATTAGGTAACTTGGAGTGGGTAACGCGTGGGTGACAGAGCCACTGCATACACAGAATTATACCAGATGCAGTCCTGTTTAATTATATTTAATGGCTTTACTAGATTTAATACATAATTAAAACAAGTGGTGTGATTAACTTAAAACATATCAAGACATTTCCAGAGGGCTGGGTTAAGATACAGTGGTGAAGAGGTCTGGTATTCACTGAGGCAAATGTCATTTTTCTCTTCTTGCTTCTACTACTTGCCACTTGGTTCTAGGCTTAGAGTGGTGATGGAGGCTTGTGTCACTGCAGTCCCATCTTTCTTAAAATCTCTGGAAATTTCTGCAGACTCTCTCTCCAATTTGATTTTGAAGGAAGGCGTTCTCCTATCAACAACATGCATCACCAGAAGATCAGCTGCAATTCAGTCACGCTGTACATGTAAGAACTTGTTGGGCATCTAGCTCAGCAGCAAAATTCGACCAGGCAGAGGGACTAAGGATTTCACACCACGGCCTGTAAGATTTTTACAGGTTCCAAATGCAAAAGAAATTGATTTACACTACAGGCTGAATTCCTGAATTTGGCTGCAGCTGTGTTTTTCCATGCCTGTGCCTGGATTCCCAAAACAGCCTTTGAGGGAAGTATTCCATCAATGCAACTTTTGACAACTGGTTTGTCAAACCCTCCCTAAACTGGAGGCGGGGTTCCTTCCAGACCCTGCTGGAGAGAATGTTCAGAGGAAAATCCAAAGCACCTATTGCAGACTCCTGCTCCGATACCCTCATCTGCTGGAACAAGTCTTACCCCGCTGAGCACACAGGTAACCCTGTCTTCAGATCAGATACTTCATTTCAGTAACTTTGGTGCCTACAACAGATGACGTGAGAGTTCCTCTGTGTGTCCCAATTTTAAGTCATCAACCACAGGCAAGATAGGGCTGACTATGGTAGAGGCCCAATTTGAAAAATGGGCTGTAGCACATCAGAAATGGCACAAATTAATTAAGGATGGACCATACTCAAGACTAATATATTTTACTGGATTAGAATCACAGAATGGTAGGATCGTTAGGTTGGAAAAGACCATTAAGACCGTGAAGTCTAACTGTTAATCCAGCATTGCCAAGCCCACCGCTAAGCCATGTCCCTAAGCGCCATGGCTGCACATCTTTTAAATACCTCCAGGGATGGTGGACTGTTCCAGTGCTTGACGATCCTCTCAGTGAAGAATTTTTTCCTAATATCCAACCTGAACCTCCCCTCGCCCTGTTGCTTGTTCCGTGGGAGCAGAGACCGACCCCCCCTGCCCACAGCCCCTGTCAGGCAGCTGCAGGGAGCGACCAGCCCCCCCAGCCCCCTCCTCTCCAGGCTGAGCCCCCCCAGCCCCCACCCGGCTCTGGACACGCTCCAGCCCCTCAGTGTCCCTCTGGCCGTGAGGGGCCCAGAGCTGAGCCCAGGGCTCGAGGGGCGGCCTCACCCGTGCCGAGCGCAGGGGGACGGGCACTGCCCCGGCCCCGCCGTTTCTGTGACATCCATGACAGAAGAGCGGGACTTTTTGACCTCAGGACAGTCTCCCTTTGTAGGTGACCGCTACCCAAACACAAACAGCACCGACAACCGCTCAGCCTTGCGGCACAGAGCCCCTACCTCAGGAGTGAGCTTTTGCTGGTTACTCTTTCAGCAGCCTCTCTGCCCGGGAACTCCCACAGTCCTTTCTTGGCGGCCTCTGTGCTTGAAGTAAAAGGCTGCACCACCACTGTGGGGTGTGATCTGTTACCGTGCCCTGTAAAGTCAAAGAACACAAATAAAACTCTCCTGAAGTAGTGTTAGAGGCAGAGTTTGCCATTTCTGGGTCCGTAACAATTCTCTCTGAACACCGTTGTTATAACTGTGCTCTGGCTTCCTTTCCAGGAAGCTGCTGCCTAGTGAGGTGTCCAGAAGGAGATCTAGATTCAGAAGAAAAGCTGTTGATCACGCTCCAAAGCAACTCGTTAGTAAAAGGATGAATGCAGCCCTTGGGCAAGGCCCCTCCCGGGCAATAGCCCGACGCCAGCCGCAGTACAACCGGAGGGCTGCTCTGCAAGTCACCCTGGGCGCCCTCCTGCCAGGTCCTTACAGTGCAAGGTGGCAGGTGACTTGTATACTGCTGGCTGACAGAAGCAAGGAGGACAGCTCAAACTGCCCCAGGCTAACGAGCCCTTCTTATTCTCTTCCCTTTCTCTCACCACCGCCTGCTAAAAGCACAGCTCATTCCTGAAGGAAGTGGGAACGTACCTATATTATTCTGTAGTAATTGCAGCCAGTCCTCCATCAGTGCCCGAGAAGGTGCTGCGAAGAAATACTCTGCCCCATCTCTCAGCCTGTAAAGAAGGACAGCAGGAGGTGAATTCTAGCTAGTCTTACCCTATACCTTCTGTCCTTGGGGGTGGGGCAAGCACTGTAAGACCTCCCAGTTACATCTCCTAACAACATATAGTCTTGTGAGTCTGCAAGCAAGTAAGCCATATGGCTAGCTGCGTAGGCTTTTGTTAGTGCACTTCTCTGCAAGACTTACTGCAACATGAAGGCGTTCTCTTTCCTGATGTAATTTACCAGCCTCTCACATTTGGCACCAGGAAGGCTGAGGGACAGGACTGCGGATACGTTCTGAAGGAGGATGAAATTAAAACAAAATGTCTTCTGTGTCATTTCTGCTAGGATTCAATTGTATACCAACCTACGTGCTGACTACACACCCATACTATCGTTTTCTGCTTCTAACTTTACAACTAGGATCGCTGAATAGGAAAATCCACAGAGGAACAATGGGCTATTGTGCTATACCTTAAATGCAATTCTCAAATAAGATACTACTTTTAAGGAGTATGTTTGAAGATTTCTGAAAGCTTATTATTACAGGTCATATCAGTTCAGTAACTGTTGAATTTTCACTCAGCTGACGTTTGACATAGAACCGATTACCCCAGCCTCAAGCCAAATCTTTTCTTTGAAATGCATTTTTACACAGCTAAACGCAGAGATTACTAGAAAGATTCAAAAACTAAATTACCTTAGATGCTTCTTTTTCATCATTATACACATGAAGCTTCAATCCGTCAAGTTTCACGTAGAAGCATTTCCAAGACCTTGAGCTTGGCTACATGAATAAAAACGGTAACAAAATTCCACTGTTAGCTACATATCCTATTGGAGTAGTGAAATCTTTCACGCACAACTTTCACAGGAAGCCTGGAGCTGTCCGAATTACGATCACAAGAGCTCTCTTAGCCATGGTCATCCCCTACAAAAACAGAACCTGCTGTAGTTTCTGGCATAGGTGATTCAGGAGGGGTCTCTCTGTGAGTCAGGACTGAACAAATGACATAACTTGGTGCAAGCAAGCTCTACGCCATGCTGCGGTCAGCAACATCTTTGAGAGAATGTAGGTAATCAATGTTATGTCTATTCTTGGCCACTAAAAGCACCACTTTTTTCCCAGCTGGAACACTGGCCCTGGCCTGCTGGTCACAGTCTAGTTTTGTTAAGCGTGTGACTTCAATCTACTGTGGCTGCTGAATTCCTCTTCATTTCCTGAACTAACCCCAGTGGAATGCTCCTGGACACTGCAAAGTAGCTGCTATTTCCTACCCCACCTACATGCCACTGAAAGGTTAGCCTTGTGCCGTCCGGCCCTTCTGGATGAAGGATCCTATTACTTGAGCATATTCTTATTTTGTTAGGCCAATGAATCAAGTTGACAATTTGGTCATTCAGAGAAAAGGAAGGAAACAGTCCCGAGGAAGATAAGTCATAACTTCCCTTTTTTGGTAAGATGGAAGTTCAGTATCACAGCAGACTATGTTCAGCTTATCCACAAGAGAGGAAAAACTAAATTTCTCTTCCAGAAGTCTCTGGAATCAATACTGGATTCAATTTTTTAAAAAGGTCTTTCAAGTCAGAAGTTTCAGAGGAAATATTCTATGGGAGAAACAATCCAAGACAACTTGTTCACGTGCGATACCTCAGCAAACACTCAGATGTCTACGTATTGGTGGTGAGTATTAGAAAATTTCCTGCCCTGTTATGATCATTAGCCCACTGACCTGAAGTGACATTCTTTCCTAGGGTAAGAATTTAGATTTTCATTCAGCCCTCAATTAAGCAAACCACTTCTTCAAAGATAAACCAAAACCTTAGTTTTTTTTCTAGCACAGTTAGAAATCACAAGTATTGGGAACATGGGAGTGAGGGCTTCCTCTGCCAACAAACCATCACATGCTGACACAGGGTCTTGAAGCTTGCATTTTTGTCTTTTAAAACACTGATTTCCCCCCCACCTCCAACTCAGTTGATATATTGACATCTGTATTTATAATCAGGGGGACATAATTAACATGTTCATACAGCCTAGGCTCTGGTTCATAAATCCATTAAATGTAGAAAGATCGTCTTCTGCATGATTCCCATGTAACTCCCAAGGAAAGATGAATTAACCCAGAGTGATGGCATTTGTTTCTACCTGTTGTCTTCCTGGAAGGCGCTGGTCTCTCTTTTCTAGGAAACCCTCCATGTGCTGAAGACTTGCAGAAACCTGACACACACAAAACCATTGTTGTTTTAACTTTAAAATGGTCCTTAAACAAGCGTTACAATTCCTGAAGGCCTTTCTAGATAAATTCCACCCAGAGAAACTGACCTCTACCACTTCTAGCCTTTACATTCACAGCACGGCTACAAATCCTCTCTAGGTTGCAGTCACATCTCTGATATACTACCTAAATGAAGAGAATGCTCATGGAATTTGCTCTGTGATTATTATTTTATGGAATTATGCTCTATTATATTATTAAATACAAGTTACAACTTAAATTGCTGAAGTTATTCATACCACCCCTGCAATAATACTGAGTATCACCAATGTATAGTGTTGTGCTGCTACGCTTGGGTACGTAACAAACACATGCTGCAAAGTGCAAGAGGGGAAGGGAACAATTTTTACCTGTCCATGAGCAGGCAGTGCATTTCCCACCAGGGTGAGCAAACAGGAGTTGCTGGTTCTAGTCCTGCCCCAGGTCAGCTCTTTGGCAAGGGTGCCACTAAGCCCTGCCTCTCTCTGTCGTCTACGCTCAGCGGACAGTAAGCACCACCGCCTCACGCAGAGGGGATGGGTGAGGCAGCAGCCTGGCCTCTGCAAGACAGCATCTCCTGGCTCTTGTTGAAGTGCTCTGCTGAGTATTCAGCAGCATGAATATCCTCCAGTTTGGGAAAGAAAAAACAGAAACCAATACGGTTGCCAGGACCTAGGCTATAAAACTGAGCCAATTTAAAATGCTTTTAAGCTATACCTAGCTGCTTCAGTCAACCATCTTTTTGGAAAGCATATTAACTACAAAGGCATATAAAATGCCTCTTGCTGTTTGGATCCATGACTGCATCCACTGCAATGCCCGCTGTTATAATGCTATCTATGACTTTCACATGGAACCTCCTGTATTTCCTTGCTTGAACTAGTACAGGCTAGCGGGTCCATGAGGAGGGAGCCAGGAATCCCCGGGACTTACCGAAGATGTGTTCTCTAATCTCTCCCAAGAGGAGTTAGACAGCAGTATGTTTGGTGATTTATCTAGTGACCTTTGGCCAGGCTCCGGTGGAGTTGCCATTAGTTTTGACTGCAGGCTGGAAAAAGAGGAGCCTTTAGCACTTTTTTCCTGCGGTGATGAAAGGCCTGTGGCATATGAATCTGACAAACTGCTGCTGCACTGCTGGTTTATGGGAGCAGGAGATAAAGGAGAGCTTAAAGAACTGTGACTTTCCGAAGATGTAGCTTGTGGGCTCACCATCTCTGGTGTAGGTAAAGCGATAATCTCACTGGGTCTCTTCTCAGTTTTCATTCCTGTTTTGCTGCGGCTCAGCGCTTCTGGGACTCCCCCAGCAGTGACCTGCTGGAATGCTGACGGAGACTTTTCAACAGGGGAGAAAACAGTTTCAAGTGGGGCCCTCTGGGACAGGCTGGGTAAGGGCACAGACGGCAGTGGTGGTGTGCTCTCTATCTCTATCGGTTTTGGCAGTGTTTTCCTTCTGTCAGATGTTTTTCTTTTCAGAGAGGGAACCCGTACAACTTTGCCTTTATCCTTCTGCTCACTCTCTTCTGTGTCCACTTGTCTCAGAAGATTGATCTCCCTCTGCAGGACACAATTATTACATTTTTTTAAATGACCTGCACTGCATTCATGGGTACTTACCTAAGATATTTCTATTTTAAGCGGGGATAGTTTTTCAAATACACTGTCTCCTGGCATTGAATTTTAAGGCCTGTACCTCCGATGGCATCCTTAGAGTTAGAACTGATCTTAATTGCTATGTGCTAAGCATTATTTTGTTGCCCAAACCATGAATACTGATGGCAATTAATCACAAATACAGTGAATCCTGCCCTTGCCAAGCTTTCTAGAGGCAGTCTTTAATAAGCTCTAGAGAATCTATGCTACTCTTCTCTGGCACTGCTTCTTTTAAGTTTGCCGTAGGAACAGCGAGTATCCAGGGGTGTTCTCATGGAAGATTTTAGAGCGCAGGACCTCTGTCCCTTCATTTAGCCAATCTGCAAATCACTGAACAAAAGGCAGCTCAACTAAACTAATTTTTAACCTAAGGCCAAACACATAAGCTATGTTTTGCTGGGTATTTCAGGAAAATTGAAAACTTATTGAAACAGCATCTGCGAGGCTGACTAGATATTTCTGGTACTTAATACAGTCTACTGCGGAACTCTGATGCCAGGAGGAAAAAGGCTTATTTCTGCCTTGGCCTCCCTTTGTTTTCAGCCCTTTGCTATCCTCCAGCACTGTCAGGAGGCTGCAGCTCTCCCTACTGAAACCCTGAATGAATCACAACTCTCCATCCACGTAGCAAGGGATCACCCTGTTTCTCACACAGCAATGTGCACTACGCATCCTTTTTGCTGCTCCTGAAAGAAGAAAGCTTCCACTTCTCCACTAGAGCTTTTTCAAGCTAGTTGGACACTTTCGATCCATGTCGAACAGCTGAGAAAGAGAGCCGTACCTGCAATATCTCAGCTCCGGTTACTCATTTACTCCACCTCAGCACAGGAGTTCATTCTCACGTGGTGTGACTGAGCCCCAAACATTCAGGGACCCACATCATCCTGTCTCATACCTTCTGCATCAACTTTCTACTTCTCACCTTAGTTTTCCTGCTGAGCTGAGCAAATTTCTCCTGCTGAGCTGCAAGCATCTTCTCAAAATCATGGTGTTTCATCAGTAATTCCTCTACTTCAGACACTGAGTCCTGAATGGAAAAACGATCAGATACGGAAATCCATCAGAAGAGATTATGTCTAAGATTTTCAGATTTTCCCATTCTATTTAGCCAAATGATGATGCTGAAATTTTTGTAATTCGATGTCTAAACCCCTGGTAGTGTGTGAAAAATCTTAATTTACACTTAAAAAAAAAAAAGGTCAGCAGTGTCTCCTATACATGAAAAAAAGAGCTCAAATAACAACCTTATTTTTGTGTGAAGCCATTGATACCCCAGCTTCCAACTATAACTGTTTACATACAGATTAAGTACTTGGATTCCAGCTTGTGCTAGGCATAGGGTTTATTCCTGCCCTACAACACATGCGTTAAACCTCTGTCTTGTTCTTTGCTGAAATTGATAGTTTTCAATATTTGAATTTATGACATTGTTTTCCCATCTGTCCTGGTTTTGCCTGGGATAGAGTTAATTTTCTTTGTAGTAGCTAGTATGGGTCTATGGTTTGGATTTGTGCCGAAAACTGTTGATAACACAGAGGTGGTTTTGTTACTGCTGTGCAGCGCTGAGCGGCGCTTACACAGAGTCAAGGCCTTTTCTGCCTGTCCCCCCACCCCACAGCGAGCAGGCTGTGGGGCACAAGGAGTTGGGGGGGAGGGGGGACACAGCCGGGACAGCTGACCTGAACAGACCCAAAGGATGTTACATACCATACGATATCGTGCCCAGCGTATAAAGCTGGGGAAGAGGAAGGAAGGGGGGAAATGTTCAAAGTGGTGATGTTTGTCTCCCCAAGTAACCACTACACATGATGGAGTCCTGCTTTCCTGGGGATGGCTGAACACCTGCCTGCCAGTGGGAAGTAGTGAGCAAATTCCTTGTTTTGCTTCGCTTGCAGGGGTAGCTTTTGCTTTACTTATTAAATTGTCTTTACCTCAACCCATGCATTTTCTCACCTTTCTGATTCTCTCCCCCATCCCACCAGGGGGGAAGCGAGCGAGCAGCTGTGTGGTGTTTAGCTGCCTGTGGGGTTAAACCACACCACCATCTTACAAACCATCAGAAAACAGTCAACAACGAGAAAAAAACAAAACTACGGATGCTGGTGTTTAAATAGGAATTTACAAGCTAGCTATCAAGCCATCTGTGCAAAACATTCTACTGCCCGACACGAGACAGGGAAAAAACCCTTTTTCTTTTCAAAACAAGCACTCAGCATGACAGGGCAGGGAAAACCGAACCTTCTGCCAGTTATTACATGAAAAAATGGTCTGGAAATCTCCCCCAGCCTTCTACCACACCCTGGAAGCCACCGCCTCCTACAGCCCATCACCATGTAAAACGCAACAACTGTCCTGGGCTCATTCTGTAAGAGGACAGAGCTCCTGCCCCTTGGCGTCTCAAGGGTGCGTTGCTGTTTAGATTGTGATTAACTTCAGGCCTAAGCCGACACATGCTCCAAGCGGACTGTGTATGCGAAGAGGCAATTCAATAGCATTGCACTGTTGTTACTCACCCCACAGCTAGGATCTGAAAGAAAGCCCTCCTTGGCAGCCAGCCATGCTTCTGCTTGTTCTAGCTCTCTGCGGAGCAATTGAACCTCCCAGTTTTCTTCATATAACTCTTTCCTCATGTCCCAGCCGTCCTTTACCTTCTTCATCAGCTCTAACAGCTCTAACAGTTTTTCTTCAATCTAGAAAAATAACATTTGCAGTGCCGGGAGGTGAAAAACCCAACCAGATTTTCAGGTGGCAGCCAACTAGTGTGTAATCTGCCCTCATGATCCAGAAAATCACCTCTAGATAACTTTGTGGTGTTAACGTAGTTTAGGAAGGATGTCTGAGTTCTCATTTTTCTTACTTGCATTCATTTAGCCTGTATGTTGTATAGCCATATATTATAATTGTATGCATATTCCACATACTGTATGACCAATATCCTGCGATATGCTTTCCCATGATGAAGCTTTATACCCAGGCAATTTGTATCATGGAACTAGTGAGAACCAGCAGATTCAACAAATACATCCATTTATAACAATGGAGAGTCTTAAACTGTGTACAGTTCTCTAATTCTTTCTACAACACAGTAATTTTGCATAAATTCTGGAGATGTTTTTGATGGTGTTATCTCTGAATCTACACACAATACCGAGACAAGCTTGGGACCACTGCAAAGGTCAAAGTCTAAAAGCACACAGACAACTGGGATCACAGAAACGTTAACAATCCTGCTCTTTTGGCTCTATAACATTTCTGAAGAATTACATATCTTCTGGTGTACTTGGGGACATCACTGCATCCTCTAGCTGATTGCATTGTGATGCATTTTGTCTTAAGTCTTGGTTAACTAAATGCTAAAATCTCATTTATGAGGCACATCTTTTCTGTGGAATAGCGATACCTACCCACCTCGCCGAGCAGTGACTGTTCTTCTATGGTCAGCTTCAAAATCAGTTTTTAGAGCACTAAGAACTTTAAAAGGTGTATTATTTTTCTACATGTCAAACGAAGTCCACAGCTTTTAACAACAGAGAATCTGACAGTCCTGTTCAGTTGTTTTATTTTGAAAGACAGACACAGCTGCAACTCCTGCCTGTTTAATGTCGTCTGTGTTCACTCGTTTGTAAAATATTTAACTCATCAACACACCTCCACAGACATGAAATGTCCATTCTTCATCAGGTCACCTCCTGCCCGCTGCATTTCTTCGTATTTTAGCCACTGTTTCTCTATCTCACGCTTGTATTCCTCATGACGCTTGATAAGCAGTTCAGCTCCCAGGACATCATTTGCCAGTTCCTCAGACATCACTACTGCGTGCATCTCATTGGCCCAGGCCCTACAGAATAGAGACAAAAAGGGTAAAAAACGAGTCTGCTGTGTACTCAGGAACGCCCACCTCCCACGGCTGTGGATACATTTGTACAGTCTTTTATTTGCACATGAAAGACAAACATTCAAATAAATTGATCAAGGTTCACTCACGCATCTATGGACTTCGATGACCCGATACAATATTCCCGGTGCTGTTTCAATACATAGCCTGTTAGAAAGGCAGCTGCAGCATCTCTACATACATTGTACATTCAGATCCTCAGCAAGAACCTTAACAGCAGGTGCCTAGGCTGTACGCACTCGCAGTACTTTTATACATAGTACGGGGACACGGAGACTTTCAGATGTCCACCTGACTTTATCACCGTGCGTGAAAGTACCTCATATGCATACAGCGCACTCATGCAAAGAAGCATAGTGGTAGATACTTTTTAAGGAAAATTTTCTACTCCATGAGCCTCAGCTGGCATAAACCAATGCACCTCGATTTACCTGAGCTGAGAATCTATCCCCTCACATGGTAAATGTCCAATAGTCAGAGGTAACCACTTCACTGTCTTTGTATTTCTATTCGTGTCATGGCTTAACTCTTTCATTAACTACAGTGAATGAAAAACGTCCATATTTCTTCTGTGAGTAATCCTATTTAAAAACACAAATTCCATCAAAAATGATACATTTTTGAAGAAAAGGACATTAAAATGATAAAATATAATGTTTTAATGTTGGTCTGCCACTGAGTATAGCGTATTTCCATTAGTTATTTCAATTTTTACATTAGATCTCTCTTTATAGATACTCTGGCATGATTGATTTAAACAAAATGAGATGTTTAGCTCAACGTATCTTTTTTTAAAAACCGTGTTTTGTAGATGCTTTAAACATTCAGCATTTTGTTCTAATTCGGACCAAAAAAGGAAAAAAAACATGCCATGGAATTTCCCAGCAACTCAATTCTTGCAGAAACCTAACCCCTAGTAAGAATGGACAGAAGAGCGTATGCATATAGGCAATGGCATTAAATACATGTGGCAAAACACTTTCAGCACTTGAGCAAGTGCTAACCTATTCTAGAAGGTTATCTTTAATGTAGTTGCTTTGAATCTGAGAAAAACAGGCACTGGCGTCTGTGCAGGTGTACAAATTACCTGGCTACCTAGCCGAGACTCCCCCATCTTCCTACAGAACCAACATGTTTCCAATTGGAACTGTGAGACTACCCAAGCTATCCAGAGCGACTGAACTCTCCAAGACTGCCTAGGAAATAGTCTAAAAATGTGGGTTTGTCATGCACGCTGTGCTGAAGTGCGAGTGGCATGGTCACCTCTGATGTGTTGTGAAAGTGTGCTGTTGAGAAGATGCCATGTATCCAAAGGGATTTACAAGTTGCAGAGCACCTGGGACAGGAGTCAAATAACTGACAGGTGTAATTTAGAGAATCCTATATGGGAAAGACAAGAAATACGGCCCACTGCCAAACTCGAGGAGCCAACACGTACGTCAGCTCCCTGCAGTCATTGAAGTAGAGCTGGACTTGTTCTGCCTGGCTCAGTCTTGCCTTCCTCTGCAGAAACTTCTTGTCCAGGTTTTCCCAGCACTCCTCTGCATCTGTGAGTCTCTCCATGATGTTTTCCTTGACTTGAGGGTATGTGCGGCTGAGGTGCCAAGCCTCTCCCCGAATCCGTTCCAGCTCTTTCATGATGGCTCCTAGATCTCTCTGGAACAGACAGAATGGATTGTAAGTGCAAGTCACTACTTATGTCTACCAAAAGCAGATTTTAAAGATGGTCCATGTTTTCTAGTCACTGGCTGCACAGAGGCTGGAAATACGACTGAATATTTTGAAAAGTGTGGAACTGAAGTCTCTTGTAGTTCAGATGACACCTTTGCAATTACAATAACAATTTGGAATAAATTTTAGAAGAGCTCATCCTTGGAAGCAAAAGTATTAATTATATAAAACCACATTATTATAAACAGGGGGGGGAAAAACGCTTCTGTGAAGCACAAAGAATATTTCAGGATGCAATAAATTTATCTTCTGTTGGCCTGCAAGCAAGACTTGAGGGTATTTAAGATCAAGCGTCAGTCTCCTCTTTTTGTCATTTATGCTTTTCTGCCACTGCTTCATGACAGATCCCCTTACCTCTACACCCTCAAGCTGGCTGAGAAGTGTCTGTACACCTGGAAGATCGTATCCATAATCTTCTATATCCACCACTGCCTCTTTCTCCTGCATCCAGCCCTTTACTTCATCCACATCGCGATCATACCGGTGAACTTGCTGGGCTGCTCTTAGATTCTGGAACAAAGAAACAATGTAATTGTAATACTATATATCATGTCTGCAGCATAAAAAAGGGCAACCCTAGTATGTCCTAATGCAGTACAGACTGAACAAAAGCAGGAGAAAAACCCCTTCCCAATTGTCATCTGAAAGTGAGGCACTCAAGTTAGCCTGATTTCTCCAAGTTCTGTTCGAAATGGAAAGATACAGTTGTCTCCAAAGAACAATTTATCCCTACATAAATGAATGGTCAAGATGGAGAGCATGCATTACCCTCTAAAGGTAAAGCTCTCAGCTATAGAAAGTGTCCAAAAACCTTGCTTGGAATAGAGGCCTACACTACAAACAGTGAAAGTAGGAGGAGTTAAGTGGAAATTAGGTGTTCTGAAATGAGAGGATTGAAAAATGTTCCAATGCTATTTTACATTCAAACTATATATTAACAATTGCAATGGCTTTACTGCTGCTAACAGACAATAGTGGGCTTGAGCTACTTCATAAGCAAAATGTGTAAGTAACAGTAGTGAAGAATGAAGAAAAGAGTTGAGGGCATCTGACATTTTAAGTTCTCTTTAAAGCAAGTAAAAATGCTGAGTTCTGTGTGTTCTCTCTGCTTTTCCAAACACGTTTGTGACTGCAGTTTCACAAGAGGGGGTGAACTGATTTAACAGCTAACTGCTGCCAAAAGGTAGAGGTTTTGGCTTTGTGTCCTCTATCACCTTCTCTCCCACACCCCTTCTTTGACTTAAAATAACTCAGCAAAAAAAATCTGGAGAGCTTTCATCTTGTTTAATAAGCTGAAGAAGTTCAGTAAAGCAGCCAATGTAAGCAGTGGCTATAAAGGCAAATGGATCAAGAAAGAACAGAATAGAATACACCTGCTGCTCTTATAAACCCTGTGTTTCAACATGAGCTGTACACTGTTCTGCAAAAGGAAAAAGGACATGGGAAACTGTAGGGAATTCAATGGCCCAGTTTTTCATGTATTTCCTACCTCTGTCCTTGTCTGGATGTCATGGCACAGTTTCTCCCACATCTCATTGATTTGCTTTGTTCTCTTCTGGATAATGTCCACCTTGCTGTGGCCCTCCTTCTCTAGTTTAGATGCTAATTCATTTAAGGAGACAACTTTGGGGTGACCCAGAGGCTTCACCTCATTTACAAAATCTTTAAACTTTTTCTCCAGCACCTGCAGGATAGATGGGGACACAGACTTAGACACAGGAATTTCTGCTTACATCTATGAGAGAGGCAAAAGGAATTACTTTCTCTGTACACAAAAGCTGTGTATTGCAGTCTACAAGTGCAAGTAACTTGATCAACTCAGACGATGTGGAGTCAGAAGAAAGCATCTGTTGTCTTGATCATTTAACAATTTATGTCTCAAAGAAAAATCACGTCCTGACAAGCAGATGCCACCCAGATCAAAAGCTAAGAAACACAACCTGTTTGGCTGTCCACATATGCAGCAGCAGTTGAGGAGTGGACACGATGAATTATACCTATCTGTGCGCCCTGAGGAGAAATTGTCCTTTAAATCAGCAGCTCAAAGTGTGAATGCTGCATCCCAGTGTTTTTCCACTGAAATCGTTACCAGACCATGGCTTTGGTCTTGTCAAATTTTTTAGGCCCTGTCAAATTTATAATCAGGGCCAGCAGTGTGGTGACCTCACCTTATCCTAAGAAAAAGCTAACCTTCTGATGCACCTACTTCTTCTGTTGGAGGATGCTACCTCAGAGTCCTGTATAAGTAGACAGAAAAAAGTCTGTGTTCTTGCTGCAGAGATAACTGGTTAGCTTAGCTTTTGTCACTGTAACATGAGTCGCTGTCAGCAGCTACACAAAAATCGCAGCAAATATATTCCCACTTTGCCACACAATACATACAATACCTTTTATTTTCTTTTACCTCAACATCATCTAAGTCCTGCCCATAGTTATCAGACTCTGCTACAGACTGTTTACTGGAAAGCCATGCCTCCACCAGCTGGAATTCTCTTTCAAACTGATAGAGCTGGAATTCTTCTTGCAGGCGTTTTCTCTGGGTCTCAGCCTTCTGTAGGAGAGACTGATAGTCTGCTAGGATCCTCTGGAGCTTTGAAAGTATGGCTGGACTGCAGAGAACAAGAATCAGAATATGCCTTTGTTTTACTGGCTTTTTTTGAACACTGTCTTTTCTGACAGGTTGAATTTGCAACACCTTCAAAATACAGAAGTAACTATATAACATCATGGAGTGAGTTATGCCAAGCTGTTAAAATCAGCTAGTTTAGGAAATTAAAGTATGTCGTAAGAACGGCTGCTTTTTTCACTTCCTTCTCCCCAGGTCTAAAAGCAAACTGGCAATGAAAACCAGCAAACTGTCAAAAACGTCATTCAAAAAAACACATTTCATTTCCCAAGCCCAGTTGTTTTTGAACCTTTATGGTAAATGAGAACTAGATGACAGCTCCTGGGAATAGACAATGGACAAAGATGATGATCTGCACTAATTGGTGTTTTGTTAAAAAACAACAGTCATGAAAACAATCATCAAGCTTTTGAGGGCCTGAGTGTGTGTGAAGGTGGTGAAGGAGGGGCTGATGTCCCCTGAAGTCATATTTGTGAATGAGCCGTCAAACAGCTACTGACGGTTGAACTTTTCCGTACATGCCTTCTCTGGGCATTTCCATTAGACCTGGAGCAGAAGTCTGTTTTCACTTTCCTACCTCTCCGGGCTGTCTTTGTTTATTAAGCTGGCACCCGTCTCCTGTACTTTCTCAATCCGGGGCCTGAAACCATCCATGTCCAACTTGGTAGCTTCAAGTTTACGAAGTAAAGCTTGTGTGGATTCTTCATTCTTCCCATGATCGGAGATCTCCAGAATGAAGCTCCTCTCTGCCAACCATGCCTCCACCTCCAGAAGCTGCATAAAACACCGGGATGAGCCTGTACATCATAGCTGTGATTTAGCTCAAGACAAAGAAAACTGGAAAGCAGTGGTGCCCAAATAGACACATCAGTGAAAACAGACAGCAGCTTAGGTGCCTTCCTGCAGGGCAATCTAGCAGACGCTATTTGAAAAAATCTCTACCCAGAACGCAGAAGTTATCCCTCACTGCAGTTAGTTGGAAACATAAATGTTACCCCTCCACTGTATTCATATTTACCAGATATGAACAGTATGAATTCTGCTCTGATCTCAGCACTTGCATCCACTGAACAATAAGGATGTTGATTCTTTTAAGCAAAGAAAGACCAAAATAAATGTCTCGGAAACCATCTTTACCTCATTCAGGAAGAGGTGGGCCTCATATGACTGCATGAGTCGCTGTCTCCTCTCTTGAGCCTCTGCCTTCAAGGTTTCTACCGAAGTCTCGAGCTCCTTCAGACGCTCCATAATCTTGCGAGAGGCTGAGTGGCCTCCCCTTACCAGTTTCTGTCCTGTACTGAGCACTGCTTTGGTCAAAGCATCCCGGCTACTTATCTCATTCTCCAAATTCTGTAAAGAGTAAAGAGTAAAATGACAAGACAAAAAAAAAAAAAAAAAAAAAAAGCTATAAAGATTTTTATACCAAATAATGTGGTCATGTAATTCCGTTATTAATTTGTTTTCCATACACAAAGATGGGTCAGTGGTGCAAAGTCTGAGTCAATGTTCAACACAGACTGGAGGAGGTTTTGGGGGTGAAGGAGTGATCAGAGATCAAGTAAAGCCTTGAAGTCTGGACCTTGGTGTGCACCCACCTCAGAGTGTGGAAGGAAGAGGTTCTAACCACAAACTTCTTATCTGTGGATTCCGGAATATACCCACTGCACCCCATTACACAATGTTTCTTGAATTAAAATGTGTCTAGGGAAGAACCATCAATTCACTTGCTCATCGGTATTTATCACTTCCCAGTGCCTTCGTAGAAGATGCAGCTTTGCACAACAGCCATTGCGAACACGGTGGATACACATACCACCAGGCAGCCAAGAGGACACGGAGAGAATAAAACTGCCTGAGCCAGTTCTCACAGATTTTAGTTGAAATTAATTTCTGAAGATTGGTAGATTTTAAAACCATAGGGTGTTTGCCTGGTGGGCAAGGACTGTGACATCAAATTCTCTGTGGATGGACGTGCATTCCATGGCTAACTATGCCTGAGCACCTTGAGCACAAACCCCACCTTTTTTTTTTAATTGTTCTGTTTGTTTTCATAGCTATGAAACAGGCAGTTAGACTGCAGTGCTGTGTTAATGTAGAAGAGACACCCTCTCTCAGGAGAGGAGCTGCTTTTTCAACTTAAGTATCAGACTTGGCGGGAAAAGAGCTCAGATTCTAATCTTGCCTTTAACTTCCCCCTATTAATTTCAAGACAGGCACTATGTTGTTGAAAAGTGACACTGTATCTGACCCCAGCAGAATGGAACCCAGTGGCAAAGATTATAAAACATCTTGTACTGTGTATTAATAATAAACTAGCAGCAGGAAGAACAACTTTGCAGTTGAACATTTAGGAACATGCATTCACAGTACTTCATTTCTAACAACAGAGATTTTTAAAAAAAGAACAACAGGGGAGAGGGGAATGAGGGCAAAACTGTTCCAAGCCAAGCAGCTGTGAATATGCATATTGTATTTGTATGTAAATGCAATTTTGCAAGAAAGTTTTGGGGGTTTGCTTTGTTGTTTTTTTTTTTAGTATGATACATTTCATACACAATCTCTTTTGTGGTAACAAACCAAGGACTGAATTTTGCAAATCTGGCTCATTAAGACAAACAACTGAAGGTGGAACTAACAGTATATTCAATTCTTGACTGTTGTGTTACCTCTGACATTTGTTTGCCTGTAAGCCAACATTTAGGAAGAAAAAAAAAAAAAAAAAAAGATGTAGAGACTCTAGCTACTAAGAGGTCGAGAATTCAAAGCTTATATTTTAATCCTGCTTCTGGGAAAATAAGCAAAATGGCAGGAAGAATTGGCATTTTATCATGCACTGGTATTACGGTCTATACCTCCCATTCTCACAGTTCACTGAAATATTTTGAGACCTTGCCAATTAACCCAAAGATAATTGCAGCCTAAAGCAGTACCTCCACTGTTTTTTCAGTTATCCCAAATATTTTCTCAGATTAATTCAGCTCAAACATTCCTTTCTTCTGTGAACCTCATTACTTCCCTACCATGTCAATCAACTCATAATTTATACCTTTTATCATGATAAAGCAAGCTTTTTGCTCTTACTAATGTCAAAGTCATCAACTGCATCTTTCTTAAATACAGAATTTTTACAAGTATGAGAATTATATCTAAGAAAGTGCAAACTATTCAGAATATACCTATGGGTCTCACTTAGGAATATTCTGAAAGATGCATTTAAAAACATTCTATAATTCTTCATTAAATTGTGAGTACACCTGGGATAAATGAATATACTTGGGATTACACTCTCTCTCTCTCTGTATATATATATATATGCATATATATCTCATACATACTCCCACTTTGTAAGATCTCCTGTCTTTCCCAGCTCTATTGCAGATGGCACAGATTTTCCCCAGAGGAACCTGACCTGGCACTTAAATGGGCTGTCATTTGCTAACATTAAATACCAATAGCTACGGCAAACTTTTAGCAGGAATTTTTTTCTTTTTTTCCTACCTTTCAACTGGTATTTGAGATGACAGTGTTCCGGGCACTCCTTCCTCTGGTGGCCCATCTGAATATTGTGAAATAATCCAGCAGCTAGCTATCTTGAAAGCTACCACTGGAATGAAGGTGGGCTAAGGATCACCATAATATCCTGTTAACTCCCTCCCTTCAGAGCAGAAAGGGTTTGGGGGAAAGATGTTTTCATGGGAGCTCATCCTGAGACATCTAAGCAATGAACTTGCTTGGATGTACTTAGTGAGTTTCAAAGAATATTTTTTAGGACATCTCTTGCTCAAAGAAGCTAGGACAGCATGCACAATGGTTTGTAAAATCTATTTTGTGTTGCAAAGGCCAGGTTCTGAGCTCAGTTCACAGAAAGAGCCCATGCGTCCACTGAAAAGCATATGGTGTGGTACCCTCACCACTGCAATGATAAGCAGCACAGAATCCCTCACGTTGCCAGGTCATGGACATATCCTTCAAAATACATCATTACTGTTAGACATGGGTAAGAGCCCCCGGCACCATGCCTCCTGTTAGCCGAAGCACAGCAGATGAAGTTCGCCAGAGGCAAACTGAATACCATGTTCTGGCTTTAATTCTAAAGACTGATAATGGTTCTCACAGGAAATTACCTGGTGCTTTTCTTGTAGACTCTGAACAGTTGCCAGGGATTGTCCATAATCCCTCGAGGAAGCCATGGGGAGCTTCTCATGAACCCAGGCCAACTCCTCATCAACATCTCGGAAGAGCTGGTACTGAAGCCTGCTTGCCTCCAGACTCCCACGCCTCTCCTGCAGGGGATCACGTAGACTTTTGTATCTGCAGGTTTTAAAGGGAACCCAATGAGGACCACAAATTAATAAGGAATGAATGCAAAATGTTCTTTTCAGTACGATGTAGAGAAGGAAAGAAAAAAATATGCAGGGAAGAAAAAGGCTGACAGAAGTAGGAAGAAGATGGCAGGAGACAGGCCAGACACACACCTCTGCACCAGCTGATCCACTTTCTCTTCTAGTTCATCAGCAAGGAAATGTTTCTCCTTCTGGAACTGCTGAGCTGTGTCCACAAGCTCTTGCAGCCGGTCCCTATGTCCAGCAATATCTTCCTCCAGTTCCTCTTGTTTCTTCAAATGACTGTTCAAAACCACCAGATCACTGCTACTGTATGGTGCTTTCAACTCATTTTCCACATCTTCCAACCATTTCTCCATATCCTCTAAACTTCGCTGAAAATAAAGGCCCTGAGGACAAGCAAGAAGAAAACGTCGTTTAAACCTTTAGGACAAACAATATGATATAAAAGTCTTGGCCAGTTCCAGTAAGAATTACACACAAACACAGAGAAGCTTCCCAGTGCTCAGTGAACCCTTCCCAGATATGACGGTCGTTCAAATGAAGAAGGGAATTCAGTCAGTGAACACAAGAACAGATGTAAAGAACATCAAGAGCTAATCTTGTGTTGCACAAATAAAAATGATGGGCACAGTACCTTAAAAGGAAGCCATTTAAAAGGGAGAGCTCTATTTTACACCCAAAGAGAGTCTGACAGCCCATGCAAAACTTGTAGGCATGAGTAGTCATGTGCCTGGAGCCAGAAGAATGAAAAGCAGCTGTGGGCTTCCTTCTCAGTGTGTTGGAGAAAAGATGCCATTGGGATAGATGCAGAGAGTTGACATATTTCAATGAATACATTTTCCCTCAGTATCCCTCTCTGGAATCCTGATCTAAACCAGCAGCAGAAAGCAGAACAGACCACAGCCTACAAATCCTTTTCCCTCCATAGGGATCTCCAGTTCTCCTGCCAATTCCATTCAATGAGTCCATACTTAGTTTCTTTGCTCTAATGGTCTTGAGGAATCAGGTCTGATTGTATAAAGTGACACACTCGTAGATGAGATGTGTAACAGAGAAGGCAGCTGTGCCATCTCTGGAAGCGACACCAAGACCCAGCCACTGGCATCACTGCACATACCTTGTAAGCATCCTGCAGCTTGGCCTGTTTATCCTGGCAACTTGCTAGCAGTTCCTCCCACAGCTCTTCCATTTCTTCTAGTCTGGACTGAATGGCTTCAGGGGCATAATGCCTCTCACGGAGCATCTTCTCCCCCTCCTACAGCAGAGAGAACAGTCAGTTTTCTTCCTTTGCTGAATGCACCAGAATGTGTCACTTTTGCCTCCTTAAACAAAGTCTGCTGGCACTGCTATGTAAAGGGCTGGCTGAAGCCATCGCTTCCTGACATAACAGACAGAGGCTGCAGAGACAAAGAAAAAACAGGTAAAGGCAAAATGCTTATTGAAACTAGGGCAGAGACTGATTTTCCTGGCATCTAAAATGATCTGATATGGTAGAGAACAATACTAGAAGACAAAGAGTGGAGAGAATCTTCATTATGCAACAGCTATGTTGCCTAAAAGTTGGCAGGGAGCCTAGTTTGCAAGCAGTCAGTATTTTCTGTCACGTCCCACATTATATGATCACTGTTTGAGATTGCCCAGACACCTGTCCTTTTCTACTCCCTTCCCTGCATGTTAAGAAAGCACTATCTCATACAAGTGCACCACCTGTATGAGACAATAAAACCTCTTTTAACCATGTACAGTTTTACACTACTGTATTATGTTACAAAAGTCTGTCTGCATTTCTCATCCCTGAGCTGCAGCTGCCAAACAGATTGGCAGAGGAGGAGGTAGAGGGGGCACAGCAAGACCTCCATCAGGTAGAAGAGACTGTAGGTACATCCTAAGCTGGGACCAAGTTTGGTTTCGAAAGCTAAACTGAGCTATTTCTACATACTGCCATGGGGAAGAGGAGGCACAGCAAGAGAAAGATGCTATACCAGGACAGCAGATGTTAATTTTCCTCTAAAAAGCAAAAGAGACAGGACATCAGGAAATAATGAGAAAGAGATTGTGCAAACAACTCCTTAAAAACAGATTAAAAAGAATTGTTAACTACACTACTAAACTCCCCTGTTGTGTCTGCACACAGAGGGGTTAAAAAGTTTTTTTTAAAAAAAAAAAGAAAGGGAGAGTGTGTTTCTACAATACTGGATGCAGATGAGTCTGAGGAGGGAATCTATCCCTACTGCTTAGTTATCTATTGCAAACTACAGCTAGGAAGCACTGTGCTGAAAATAAGGTTAATAAACACGTAACAGTCTGTCCTTCCAAGCTCATCATCTGATCCCAGCTTTTGCCAAGCATCTGACAAAGCTTGTCAGACTTCCCTCCTGTCTCTCTTACAAGCACGTCTCTGGGAAGGCAACACTTATAAACTCTTCTTGATCCTTTTTGTTGGATACATTTTACATGACTTGTTGAAGTTCTGCTCCCAATCAGCCAGATTCCCTGCTGGAAAGAAACAGGTGTACCTCTGAAGTGGCATTCATGCCAGACAGAAGTCCCTAACGTCAGTGGATTGACCTTTTCATTGAAGGCACCCATCTCTTCCCACTGCATGCAGAGCGAATACAGACAGCAAGCTCACACTAGACAGTAAGAGGGAAGCTGAAAGAAACTGACAGACTAAAAGCATAAGCTTCCCAGTCTCCTCAGAGAGAATGTCAACAAAGTCAGCGAGGGGACAGTGATCACCCCTCGCTTGCTTGAGATCCGTGTAACTCAGCCTGCCCGCAGAGCCTTTCAGGCCAGGTGCCCACCCCTGCCATCAGCCCCGTTTCTCTCACAGATCTGATGGAGTCCAGGCGATTTCTATTGGCCATGATCTCTGCCTGGAAAGTCTGGTGCTTCTGCAGTTTGGTCTGCAGGTTGCTCGGATCCTTCCAGCTATCATCCTTGGCGATGCTATTCTTCTCATTGATCCAGGCAGCTACCTTTGGAGAGGAAAGAACAGAAGTAGAAAAAACCTCCAGTGTTTCTTCAGCTCCGACCTGTCAAGGCTCTCCTCTAATATGTATAAAACACAGGACCAGTGAGCAGGGACACAAATGAGCTGTCTTTCTGAGGTTCTACTTCCCAAAGCTCCTCCCATCTTTCATAATGAAGTGACCCCTGTATCTGTTCACCAGCACTGTTACCTGGAAAGGGGGCTGTCTCCATGAGACAGTCCCCAAGCAGTGAAAAAGTGCATGGGCACATGTGTGCATGGGAAAGAAAGGGCAATTATCTCCCTATTTCTAACCCACTATCAGTATCTCACAGGAAAAGAACTGATCTGTCTCTTCCCATGAATTTTAAAATGGTAGCATATTCCTTTTTAATGCCTTTATTTCTTCTGCATTTTGCTGGCATCCAGTTCACAGTAGATCTTTTCATCTGGTGACTGAAGGGAAGCTGTGACTTTGAAAGCAGACAAATATCCCTTCACTCTTATCCTCATCTTTCCCAATACCATCCCATTCCAGACTCACTTCCTTGATTTTTCTCACAGTATATCCCTTCAGGGATTCAGATCTATGCAGTGCAGTATGTTTTAAGAAAACAGAATACCATGAATCCTGTGTAACTGTACCTCAAAGGAATTCCTCAGCAACTTCTGCAGAAGCCTTGATTCCTCCAGCAGATGTCTGCGAGCAGCAGCATTCTCCAGCAGTTTCTCTTTTCTGAGATGAAGACAGATGTGTAAAAGCCACAGAATGAATTAGACAGAATAAGAGTTTTCAGTTTTCATTTCTAAACCACACATGCTCTAACCCTCCATTCTCTAGGAGAGAAATGTCCGTAATACGCAGCCTCCAATTATTTAGACCATCAGAGAAGATGCTCAGGACACTATAGAAAGGTTTACTAGCAGATAGGTATGTTTAAAGTACACACAGATTCTGTATATATGATATCTGCCTCTAGGAATCACCATTATTGCCTTTCAGGGTACAACAGAACATAAATTCAGTATCTTTCTTATACAGAAAGCCTATGAGTATGATGGTATTTGTCACTGATAAACCAAAACTACAACATCCTTTCATCTTTTTTCCAAGTGTTTTTCCAAAGCAGCACTTTATTCATGTTAATGCAGGCATGGCATAGTATGATCATATGAATAAATTCATATGTTCACTTGAATCATAATGGATCTTCAATCCCTCTTCATAAATTTTACGTATATCTTTTCATATGCCATAGCGCTGAATATAACTGCTTCTACTGTCAGCATTTGCTTAAGATCAGAAATATGCAATGTGCCAGGAGAAAAAGTAATTCACATGAAAGAGCAAGATCTGATCAGAAAAACTGCAAATTCCCTAACAGACAGTTTGAGCAGGGCTTTAAGATCAACCCCATTAGAGCAGTGAAAAAGCACTCGTGTAGCAAATGACCTTTCCTGATGGTATTTAAAGATAATAAAGTATTAATGGCACAGCAGGCCTCTGTCTTTTCTTTGCAACACTGTCCCTAAGGCCAGGCCAGGATACAGAACTACAACGCCTTTTTCTGAATCACACTCCCCCCTCAACTGTATTTCAGAAACCTCCTAACGAAATACTGACTAGACTCTGGCCAATTTGGCAAGACCACAGGGCAAAGTGCAAAGCTGAGTAAATGCAAACCAGTTTATGGTTCTCAAATCATTTAAAGATATTAGTTACATGGGGAGAGTCTCACTGCAAAATAGATGGGTGGTTGACACGGGAAGGGTTTGACTTCACCTCCTCAGAACAGCCCGGCATCTGTTGGTGATGTTGTCCGAGTCATAATGCTTGTTCTGCATTAGCTGCTGAGCAAATGAAGCCATCTCATCAATTTTCTCCATCTGAGCTTCCAGGGTTTTTTCAAACTGCGTGTGTTTCCGCTGTAGGCTCTCCACACTAGACACTGAGTCCTGGATAGAGTTCAACAAAGGGAAGCTGTTTTCAGTCAGAGTTTTTTCACCTGCAACACCCATAATCCAGAAACTAAATGGCATTTACCCCACATTTGCAAGCTGTCAAGAAAATGTATTGGTCTTTGAAATTTACTGGCACTGAATCCAAAACTTGGGACCTAAATAATGTTCTATGCATGGTCTGAGGCCATTCCTTCAGTGTCAAAACTGAATTAATGGCTGATGCTTAGCTTCTTCTGCATGTTACCTGAGATCAAACTGACATCAGACTGAGATCAGTTAGAGTGAACAAATATATCATAGAATGAGATTAAAATTAGAGCCTCGGTTTCAACCCATGGAATTTGGAAGAGCTCAGATCCAGATCTGAATGTGAGGACTGGAGTCTGACATTACAGTTAATCTGGAGAGAAACACAGAATTTGACTACTTTAACATTTGTGAATCCCAAGCTTAATGAGTCAGAGTTCTCTTTTCAGCACCCCTCTGCACTTTTAATTTTAGAATCAGTGGTGTCAAAATGTTGTTGCCACAATAAACTCTGATCTCCCACTATTCTAAAGGAAGCAATAAAGCTCACATCAAAATGGCACAGAAAAAAAAAAAAAAACTATCCAAACTTCTGGGTGCTTACATGAGTCATTGGAAGGAAAAGTACTCACAGAGCATTTTCTGTACATTACTGAGCTTCATATGACTGGAAAACCGGTGGCTTCTTCTAAGACTCATATACCTCAATGGAGAGACTATAAATACATGCCTCCAGGCTGAAAATTAGAGACAGACACCAGCCACTAGTACTATATGTTTTTCATACTATTTGCACCAATTATATCTACACCGAACTCTGAAATGTAATTGTAGTTCCTGCAGACACAACTAATTTGGTAGCACTACCTGTACAAGGTGCAGGGTAAGCTAAGTATCAGGATGTATATCCAGCATCCTGCACAGCTTTTGCAACCCATGCATCAGTCTGCGGTTTCAGTTATTGCAGTGTTACTGGTACCTGAGATAGGTAAATTTAAAGCTACGCCGGATGCATCAGCAATGACAGCAGTGATGATTTGCACACTGCTGGCAAGTGTATTTGTGTCAGATATGACCAGCTAGAGAGATGCAGGCTCATTTTCCTGCTATAATTGGAGTAGTTGGACTGTTTCATTACTCCTGAGGCTGAGAATCCTATCCTCTGTAAACTATCAAAGAAAGAAATCTGATCCTAAACTGTCAACAAGACAGAGCAGCAACTTCAGAAGGAGAAAGATCACAGGGAGGTTCAGAGCACATCATCATACTTCACAGCTCCCTTTCCTCCAGACTGATTGCAGAGAAAACTAATTTCTCAGAGCACCTACCCCTAAGTCCTCATTAGCTAGGAAGGCCTCTTTGCTGCTGAGCCAGCTCTCAGTCTGTTCCACATAGCCATAGAATTTCTGTATAGGGGGAAAAAAAGCAGTCATAAACATGGTGTAAAGCAGAGGCAAACCTGACTTTGGCAGAGTATGCTGAAAAACCCCAAACTGCATAGCACTACATGACAATAAGCATTAGATGCTACAAAACCCACATGCATAACAATTATTATTGTAACTTTCTCCTTTATAGTATCATTTTTGGGGGTCTAAGACATAGGACACAATACAAGTACTGGTAGCTTGCTTACTGATAGTGTAGAAGAGTGCTGTGTGTGAGGTAACTGGCCAGTAGAAAGGATGGTTAACATGGTCTGAAATAAGTAGAATGTAATGCATAAAGAAGCGTGAAATCAGCCCTGTCCACATGACTTAAGTTCGCGCATATATATATATATATATATATATATATATATATATATATATATATGAAGCAGTTTAGATGGGACTAGTAGCACCAGTTGTTATTTAAGGTACTTGACATTCCCCACTGTAAAATCTCCATTTCAGCTATTTCTAACTTTTGCCAACAAGCCATCTGAGCAGAAATTTTGAAAGTGAGATGACTGTTACAGGGAAGTATTTCTGGAAAACTGCAGCCAAACCAGTTCTTTTCTTAGAAAAAAGCCAGGGAAAGAAATACAGTATTTCTGTCCATGCTAAATTTTTCTTCAGATTTTTTTTTTTTTTTAAAAAAAATACTTGCTTGTCTCCATGTTTTTTCTGTGAGGTTATAGACTTCGGTAGGGTAGTGATGTTCCATTTTAAGTATATGCCTTTTGCCAGCTGCATGACAGTCTGATCGCATTTCACTAAGTTTTATAGCCTTTGAAAAACATATGAGCACATATGCCACAGAAATTTCTTTGATTTGTAAAGGCACAATTTCTAAAGACCTGCCATCACTGAAGGTGCTGGGCTCTCAGCACGCCTCCCAGAAATCGGTGAAACACACTAATAATACCCAGTGTTTAATGTATAACTTTCATTGTACCATCTTAGAAATTTGCTGTTTATACAGAGGAAAGCTGTCAGTGGCATGTGCATTCTCTGCTGAATGTTTTTCTACTCACCTGTAAAACTTGTGCCTGAAACAATTTTCTATATTGCTCCTGCCATGCTTGGATCAATTGAGACCAGGCTTGCTGTAGTCTGGAGAGGGACTGGTGAATCTCAGGGGTTGCGTAGTGACCAGAATTGGCAAGTTCTTGACCATAGTTACTGAGAGAGTTGAATCTTTCCACTCGTGCTTCAATCTCCTCCTAAAATATATTACTAACGTTGATGTCAAGGGTTTACAGAACGCCAGTTATTCAGAATACAAGCCTTCAGGGGAAGAATATGGGCTGTAACTTTCCAACACTAATATTTGTATGGAAAATCATTCACCTTTGAGCTATGTTACTGAAAGAGCACAGAACTGCCTAAGAGAAAACAATTATGGACAATAAATGACTATACTGCTCTAGGAACAACTGGTCTCATACAAATCAAAATTGGGATTAAATTTGAAACAGATTAGAAAATGCTTAGATATAAATGAACACCGTTTTGAGCACCCATAATACCATACCCTCCCAGTCTTCCTACATAAAGGTGGTTCTTATAAGAAACTTTCCTCTCCTGCCAAATAAGATGGCATCAGATTATTACATTAAAGACACTGGTTTACTTTATTCCGTGGTGTTAAAATGAAATATATTTAACTTTTGCCCTTACCCTGAGGAATTAAGTTATGCCTACATACTGAATCCTGAAGGTGAAAGCACTGCAAACAACCACAACCCCTGCAAACTGAATGTGGAATTCCTAATGTAACTGATTTGAAAATAAAAATAACCATGCTGTGAAATAATACCATGTATTAACTCATAAACCACCATAAAACCCATGACATGTACTGTTAAATGTCTGAAATTTAACTGCTGGGTTTAGGGCGTAATGCTGTTCAATCATAAGTAACAAAACTGTAAGATAGCCATCCTATTTGTTTAATTCGCATCAGCAACTTGTGTTCAACTCTATTCTCTCCTAAAAAGTTTGGTTTGAGCCACTAACCTGAATGAAAAAAAAACCACCCTCCACTTGCCTATTATTTTAGTCACCCCAATACAAAAGAACATATTGCCTGGATTCCTGCTTTTCTGTTTACTAACAGATACTAAAGCCTTAGATCTTGCTACCATCTAAATTTGGAGTACACATCAGTGTGTTTGGGTATTCCTATTGGGACAAAGAATTATTAGCAAAAACATGGTTACATCTGTGACATGAGAGAGCATTGTTAAAGTGGAAGACTCTGAAAAAGAAGATGACTTCAGGTACTTCATACTAAATTCAAGTCTAGAAAACTGATCAGAATTTACAAACCATTCGTGCTAATAATGGGACCCACAAAGCACTGGATATTAGTCATGATTCTGGGAACATGATTTTTAGAAAAAAAACCACATAACTGCAAAGAAAAGCCAACAGCTGAAAAATAGCTATGATGCTTGGGAAAAAGCAAAATATTAATGGTTTTCTAGGGTTAATTAACAATATAACTCCTTTTAGAAAATTCACCAAAAATATTAGCCAAATAAGCCACCAAAAGATCATGTGGTAATCAGTACTGGGATACGAAGTGTTTCAGAACTGAATGTGTAGTACCATCCAATGGTAACTTACTGCCCAGTGTTAGACAAACTGCTGTTTTCCTCCCAGGCAAATGGAGTTTGCATGACAAAATCTAACTCAAAGCTAGAATTAACTGGCATTAATTTTTTGGTAATCTCGATAAAGAGATCAGCAGTGAGTGTGTTTTGATACTGACCCAGCTTTTTACCTATAGGGTTGGACAGCAGTTACAGACAAGAGCTAACGGGGCTTTCTGACGCCCTTTGCAGAGACATGAGCTGCCAAACAGCCCATGTGGTAAATGTTCTGTCAATACGTAGGTGACTTCTGCTTCTACCCTGTTACTGAAAACAGTCTTTTCACCATGTTATTGACAGGTGCATGCAGCAAAATTCTGCTATGTCTGCAGCAATTAACTCCCATTGGAAATATTCCCAGTATAACTGGAAGCAAAAATGATACTTGCCTTTCTCTCCTGATGCTCCTCAATCATGCTTTCTGCTTCATTTGCGCTTTTAGGAAGCCCCCTCGCTTCCATCAAACCTCTGATGTTTTGGGTCCAATCTAGCATCTCCTTCATCTCCAAGTTAAACTTCTGCAACCGATACGAGGCTGCCAGCTTCTCCTTCCTGCCACACAATGTGCAGTTCACTATTATCCAACACAGAATTATCTAGCTGCCTCTCCCTCCCCATTTGCAGAGGAAGGTATCCAAGGAGAAGTCGTATGAAGTGAATTCAAGCCTCCTAGCTTTCTGTTACAGCTCCTAATGGTCAAACCAAAATCACAGGTGATGCATGCTGCATTGGAGATAACAAGCACACCTCATTTTCTATGCCAGTTCATTAGGACAAGAAGGGTTAAAAAGCCTTCCTAGCTGTTGCTTTCAGCAATGATTACAGCTCAGGCCTAAGTCTTTCTTGTTCGGGAAAGCTTCAAGAGAAAAGAAATCTTCTAGAACCATTCAAAAGTAAGTCTTTCACAAAGGCTTCATGATAGATTCAACTGGATCATCTGGAGGAATTTTAGTAACATTATTTAGTGGGATAAACCACAAACTCACTGTATTAGTTTTCCCAGAGTCACATCAGTGGAACTTTTCTTGTACTAAGTCACACTTATTCCAATGCAGGTGCCTTAGCTGCCTATATAAACTTTGTAAAGGATCCTCAAAAACTTTTATAAGGCCTCCAGCAAGTCGATTTGAGACCCCAGGGAGCAACTGTGCTCCTCCCAAGAGGTACACAGATCATCAGAAGTCTTACCTTTGTTTGGCCTGTCCCTGGAGTCGTAGCCAGTTGTTTTTCATCTCCTGTTGCTTCATAGTCAGTTTGACATTTATGGACGGATTCCTTGTGGAAAGGCGGAAAGATTCCAATTCCAATGGCTGGGAAGAGATTTACAGTGGGGTGAATTTATGCCAAGAGCTTGTATTTGTTCTGAGTTTGCCTTTCAGGAGTAGTTCATTTTAAGATCCCAGTTTTCAAAACCAGATACTTAAAATAACAAAATACACAAAGGGACTTACTATATGCATTGTGCAATCACCCAGGTGAAGAAAGAGAAGTGTGTGTTCCTTTACATGCACAAATGTTAAATTTACAATTAAGTAAGTAGTTTTGCAGAATAGAGACAAACATAGAGGACAATGAAGTGCTAATTGTAACCTCTATTAGCTTAATCTAAGGGTAAAAAACCCCATGAATATGTGGCAGTACACAGAAGCAACCAGATTTGCCTTTCAGCAGAAGACTCAGAAATCTTTTGTATCTATCTCAGCTAACAGCAGCATCAAAACGCAATTTTCAGTGCAGACTTCTAGTTGATGCTGTTTTCCTTAACACAGCCTGATAAACAGTAATGAACACTCACCAACCCGGGTTTAAAGTTGTTATCTTTCTTGTAAAACTCCATCAAATTGATGAAAATGAAGAATTTTAATCATGCAGAAAGGAGAATATGCCAGACTGGTTTTAATCCATAGGAAAAGTACAAATATTATACTTTGTACATGGTATTTGTGATAGCATGGAAAAAAAACCCCACAAGACACCCCCACACCAAACCCAAACCTTGCTCATCTTTGTTTCCATGCAGCACGCCTCTGCACAGCCTTGCTAATGCTATCTGTGGAATGTTGACGAGTCATCACCCACTTTTCATATGAAAATTGGCTAACAAAGTCACAATGTGTTAAGGTATCACACACATAGTCACCATTTGCATACTACAGCGAAGAAAAAAGTTTAGGGAAAGTTTGCAAAAATAAGTTCTATATGAAGAGGCTTAAAGCTGTAACCAACAGTGAAAACCATGAGAAGTTGACATAAGATTTCTGCTTCTGTGGTTTAGCTGAAAACATCTCTTTTTATTAAAAAATATGCCATTACATAGGAAGTCAGACCCATATTTAACACTCAACATTAGTCCTAAACGATGCAAACTGGTCATTTCAAAAAAGCCAGAGCTGATCAGGCAGGTAATTAGAACCAAAGAGTTCTGGTTTTGATGTGTGTGTAAGAAAACTACATATACTGTGGGATTTGCATTTTAGTTCTAAACAGAACTAGAGTCGTGATTTTGGTTCAAATCAGTACAGAAACTGAGGGAAAGATGTAGAGTTTAATTTGGATTCCACACTTTTCAAGTGTCAAAAAGTCCAGTCTGGCTTGTAGGTGAGGACCAGAGAATCAGCTAACATGTTAAAAATGGACTTTTCTTAGATTTGTTGCATTAAAAGAATATAATTTGATATAATAAAGTAGGATTAAGCAGCACAGTATCTTACCGGGAAAAAAATTGTGCTGCATTTGCATTGCAGTGCAATTCACACTAGTAAATCATGCTGATTGTTGTACTGTTCCCAAGAAGCAAATACAAACTTTTTTACAGTATCCTCTACACTTCCTAATTTCTTACCTCCATTTTGGACTTAATAACGCTAATTTCTCTCTCCATTTCTTCATGCCTTCGAATCAGGTTTTCCACACTTTCCACATCTTTCCCATAATCCAGGGCTTGTATCAGTACACTCTGGAGGGGGCAGATGCAAATGGTGAAGATGACAAAAAGCAAAAGGATCATATCATAATTCTTTCAAATAGTCTCCTCCCTCACTTTTTTGTATTGCCTCCTGAATGTTCTTATCAACAGGGCACCTTGTCTGCACTCCTTACACAGACTGAACAAGAATTTACAACTCTTTGAACAGTGGCAATTCTATGTAAGGTGCCTTTGGCCATTCACATGTAAAACAAAGACAGGAATGCTTCCCTGCATTTCTCAGTCTTTCTTTTCCCTTTTTTCCCTTACACCAAAACAGCCAAATATTTCCCATTGAAATGTGGCACATAAATTTTCAAGCATGTTTTATAAAATTCACACTCAGAATCCTAAGAGAAATGAAATCCCATACAATGAAGAACGCATTTGTAGAAGTTATAAAAACTTCAAACCAACAACCTTGTAACCTTAAGTATCTGCCTACTGACTTACAATTAAATTAGTATCATTAGTTATGTGGATGAAATAATTGGGCTTTATAGAGCCTTTTTCTTCTATTAATCTCAAAATTATGATCCCAGATATGCATTTTTACCTCGATTATCTGAAGGAATACGATTTTTATACAACTCCTCAAATGCACATTTAACATGTCTGCATTGCACAGCAGGGAGAGCTATGCAAGCTACTGTTGAATGAGCTAGCTTTGAATCTGGATCAATAGAAATCGCTATATTCAAGCTAAGGAGATAATTCAGAAAAAGCTCTATGGTGGCTCATCTAACTGGCTATGGTATTCAGAACCATCTTGGCTCAGCACTGTCTGAAGGAGGTGCACACCTGCGTCAGTAACACAGCAAAAACCAGACACCAGTCCCTTAGCTTCTCCGATTTCTATCCTACTTACTGCATCTGCCTGTGTTCGTTCCCTGTGGAAGGATTCACCAGACCACATGGAGAAGTTCACAAATGCAAAGAAGCTGCAACTTAATTACTTGTGTAATTCTCCTTACAGTTAGTGGAAAGACAGACTGCTGGAACATGTTTTATCCCATCCTCAAGAGGACATCTGAAATAGGTCAGACGCACTGAGCTCTAGAAGTACCTGCTTCTTTCTATTGACTGTGGAAGAAACCATGGATGACTACTTTGGATATAGCAACTACTCACCTAATACTAAAAGTATTTTAGGCAATACCTTTTGACAAGAGACCATTAATTAGAATCACAAAATAATTTAGTTTGGAAGGGTCCTCTGAACATCATCTAGTCCAACTCCTGCCCAAAGCAGGGCCACCTTAGATGAGATTGCTAGATGAGATTTGGATGTTTCCAAGGATAGAGAACCCACAGTCTCTCCAGGTAACTTGTTCCAGTGTTTGATCACTCTCGTTGTGGGTTTTTTTTTCCACTTTACATCTATTTGGAACTTTTCTTGTTGCCATTTGTACACACTGACTCTGCCTGTTTCACTATGAACCTCCAAGAAGAGTCCGGCTTCATCTCCTTTGTAACCTCTCATTAGGTAAAGAGAGATCCCTTTTTATTGCAGACTCTACTGTGTCATTTCTCACAATACAGTTCAAATGTACCTTTTTAGCTGTGAATGCCTTAAAGTTGGTGATCTGCAGTGTTTAATGACATTTCAGCCTTCCTACAAACCTGATACACAGACAACTATCAAAGGTCACTGCTGGATACTCAGTATCCCTCTAGCAATGGGCACGCCTAGGTTTATCACTGTTGGCCAAATATAACATCTTCCCATTTCAATTAGTCAAAATCTGAGAACTTACCTTCTCAGTAATTCTCTCTGTGATGTCGTCAATTTCTCTGATTAAGGCATGAATCTCTAGAGCTCCCTCTAACTTCTTCCTGTATGCATTCAGGTTACCATGGAAACTGTTCCACCTTTTATTGAAAAGAATACTTTAGAGGTGCATTACAGAGGTAAGGATTTCTACAGCTGAGTTTCATAATGCTCAGATCTAAGTAAAAGACAGGATTTCTGAACTACCTTATGTATTGATCTCGAATTCCCCACAACAGGGGACACATCACAGAGATAAAGCATCAGCCTGACAAGACTAGCTGGCTATATTTATTCCAAGTTTTCAGGATGGTTTGGGGGTTAAAAGCTAAAAAGTACCAATTCGGTTTCCCTAAACTCTCAATAACCTCACAATCCCTAAGTTCATGCTTTTGGTTCTTAGCTAGTGGGCTGTGAAGTAGCAAAAGCAATATGCGTTTCACCAGGACAACTATGTGCACAGATGGAAGCTTCATGGATCTAGTGTGTGAAGTGCTGTAAAGTGGCATGTTTGCCTCCAAGGCTAGAAACACAACTTTGCCCCTGCTGGATTAGAAATCCTTCTGGCTAACTGCTCTGACAGTCTCAGAAGGCAACTCCAGTGTCTGATGGCTAGTAGTCATGATATTAAAGAAGGAAATACACGTTGCAAATCCCCCATTTACCCCAGCCCAAGACACCTCATCTTCCCTTCTTGTTTTCGCTTTACACAGAAGCTTTAAAAGCATACTCACTTCTCGCTGAGCTGCTTCCGGCGCTCGTATATCGTCTTTGTTTCTTCCTTGTTCTGTCTCTCCAATTTCATGGCCAGCGTATTGATAGCCTTGATGTGAGCATCATCCACTGTCATCTCCTGTAAAGTCAGAAAAGGAACAAAGGTGTATGTTTGAAATGCTTGTTACTGAGTTTTCCACTGCAACGTGAAAACCAGCAGTCACAGCAACAAGCAAGAGATTTACCTCACTACCAAACATTTCAGACACATGGGCTTTGCTCTGCTACAACTGCTGGTGTTACCAGTCCCTGATGAGAAGACAGTAAAGGCAAGGAAGAACATCAATGACTACAAATACAACAATGATCTAGGTCTAAATGAGGACCCTTGGAGCTTCATTTCTAAGCCAGGAATCCCAGCAGGGGCTCATTTGCTGAAGAAACATAGGTGGCTGTTGAGGAACTGCTGATGTGTGCCAGTACTCGCTTTTTTTCTAGACAGGCTTCTGTCCAGAAGTGCCTTCTGTACTGTGGACAACAGGCTTAAAATCTACAGACCTAAGAAACCCAGACAGCCCATGCCGTTGCGCTTTCTTCTAAAGCAACACCACTGCATTTTAAAAGGTATACAGAGTCTTCAAGGCAATTTGCTTCCCGGGTATGTACCAAAGAAAGGATAATATTTGCACATTGCACGTATCATCTGGACTATAGTGGAATAATTGTTTTTTTGGCGCATGATGGACAGCCAACACTGAACACTACTCTAAGATTCAAAAACATTCTCTGTTTTTCTAAGACCAGTAAATCACAAGCTTGGCAGGGAGACATTAATCACTGGTGTAGTAGAAACACAGCTGCAGGATGCCAGCACACTGTTAACAGAAGTACTGACTCCATTTGTGTTTTATTTATGCTACGTCCAAACCAATGTGCATGCTTCCATATGTGCTTTACAATTATACAGAGCCATAAAGTAAACAAGAGAAACCAGCAGACCAGCCAGATATTCTTCAGAAACCCTGTAGTCGCCTCTCCTGGGAAGTAACAGCAGCACAATGTGACAGAATACGAGTAGAAAATCTGGCTGCCATCAACGCAGGATGATTGCTCCCTACCCTGATCTCAGATCTGCCTACTGTGGAAACCGAGACTGGCTGGCTGGACATGCTGTGCCAGGACCTGCCTGCTTCTGTGTGTATCACCTGTGAAGCAGTGTATAACTAAGCATTAGCCATGAGGGTGTCACTGTCCCAGCCTTTTTCTGCAGGAGTCGTGTTCACAGTGGCAGAGGAGCAGTGGCTACACGCTGACAGCATCTAAGGCTAAGAGTTTCCTGCAGACATAAAATCTGCCTTGGTTTAAGGAGACCTTCCTATTTAGAGTGTTATCTGACTAGAGAACTGGGGTGTTCCTGCATCTTTCAGCATCCTTCTTTTGGATGGTACAACCTGTAGCAGAGCCCTTGCTCCATCCCTTAGCTCACAGTTCAGCTGGTGAGGACTGAAGGGCCAGCGAAGGTCTCTTCACTAATGCCCTCGTGCTGAAGCTGAGTATTTTGACCCTCTACCTAAATCAACTACTAATGCACTGTCACAGGAAATTCTGCCAGGCTCTGGAAAGGGGAGACAAGGCTTTTCTTCCAGGTGTGAGGCATATCTGTACTGTTACTTTCCACAGAACAGGATTGTCTCCTTCTGCTTTTAGGCAACAAAAATAGAAGATGGGAGCTACCATAACAGGAATCGGCAATAAGCTAACAGGCAAAGGATAATAAATATTAGAAAAGAACATAGAGTAGACACAAAGTCCTAATATACCTCTTTCCAGACCTTCCTCACAGCTTCCAGACTAGCAAATCAGCACAGCAATCTTTCTTGCGTGACTCTCACACCTGTCAGTCCACATCTGTAGCCGTGCACACAGAGAGAACCAGAGGCTGCGGCAAACGCATCCCCTCGATGTACGGCCTCACAGCTCTCATGGTGGGAGCTGAAGCGTATCATAGAGGGCCCTGGCTGTGGCAGGACCTGTTCCCCAGGGTTCTCAAGGTTCCAGGTTTGGTGCCCAGGTTAGCACATCTCGCTGGGGCCAGAGAGGCAGCTGGTATGACTCAGCACCACAAAACAGGGTCAGAGATCTTAGCACAGAGGGGTGAACTGTGCAGCTATCTTGTCACGTGGCTGCTACCCAAAGTGTTATCCATTGCTCTATTTTACTAAATGTCCACTTATTAACATTACGATTCATGACTAAACACACGTGCGGTATAAACAAAGGCCCCCAAATAAACATGTTTCATTTGAATGGAGGAATATGAGAAAGTTGACTGTTTCTCAGGACAACAGGAAGGCAGAAATAAAGGAGAGAAATGGAGAAAGCGGTCAATTATTTTACAGGCTTCTTCATGGAAGGTCTGTATCAACTTTCTGATTCAAACAAACGTGGCTGAAATAATAATTTTAATGCACTTTTGGATGGAACTCACTGTGACTCTGCAGACTGCATGAACCAAACTGCAAATGTGCTCAAATTCAGGCTCACACAGACAGCTTTCCAGTCACGTAATGCAATCAAAAATTCTAGGTTGCGTCATGGGCGCCTGACAGCTCTGCCACGACATCATCAAAGCAGAAGGCACAATGAGGGAAAATTCTGTCTTTGTTAATAGCTTATAAAGTGGCAATGCTTCCTACCCTCCTCATCTTTCCCCTCCTCAGGGTACTGTAACTGTATTTGCTACCTGGATATACTGTTAGGCTGAAAAGTTAATTGCTTCTTCCAGCCATGTGAGAAATGTGCATGGAAAACACCTCTTACCCCTGATGATGCTCCACGAAACTCATTCAGCTTTTTCATGAGCTGCAGGCAGTGTTCATAGTCATTTCCCACATCGCCTACATTAATCATGACTTCCTGAGGAAATAAGCAGCAGACAGGCAAACATTCAGGTTAAGAGTATAAGATCACAGCACAACCCAATGCTTATGTTGATGGAGTAAGTTCTGTGATGCATCTGTCAATCACCAAACTACAGCTTCTGAAGTGGTCTCTTCTGATCTGATCTTTAGATAATTATGAGACTTGGTCACAACACCCTCTCCGATCTATTACTGATTATGGAAGTCATCTCTGAGTGAAGACTTAGTGTGGAAGGGTTAAGGCCCCAAAACCAAGGAAGATGTTGTGTGTACCTTAGATACTTAGTTGAACAGAAGTGGATCCAGATGGTTGTAAGGTAAGGGATGGGTGTAAGATAAGGGGGATCAGGATAACCTCATGGTAGACAACTCAATCTTGAGAACGGATGCACTTGACCATAGAGATAAGAAAGTTACAAGAGGATGGTAACAATAGCCTCAAAGGATATTATCTATTGATCCCAGAACTGAGTTTGCGCAGTAGTAAAGGTCAATCAGTGGGCGCAGTGAAGAAGACTACAAGCCTTCATCTGAAGACCCCTACGACCATCCAAAGACCACCAGGGAAGACAACGGCACATGTAGACCAGACATTTGCATATATCAACGAGTTCCAGGAAGTCTCATGTATATGTAAATGATTTCTCAGAAATCTTACGAATATGTATAACTTTATGGTTTATAGTCTCCAAAAGTCTGCCAGATGGTTGCAGCACTTATGGTGGAGCTATCCCCAGTGCTACCCCAGCGCTACAATACAGAATCCCTTACTTAATAACAGTCTGCTGTTACTGAGTTTAATTATATCGGACTCCTTACCCAGCCACACCTAGCTTCCCACTTCGGCGAGGTCAGAAAGCAACGAGTGTGGATGCTGCTGATCTTTGTATCAAGTGGATCAAGTGAAACTCCCTTCATTCTTGCAAAGTGAAACTTTCACATTCGGTACACAATGAGAGTGCCTGCTTGGCAAAAGCTTCAAGTCTCTTCCATCCTAGCCTGCTTTCATTTCTCTATCTCGATAGTGACACACGGGATGACCATGATAATCACAATCTCTATGTGCACATTTTACATGGGAACATGCGCTAATACTGTCCAACTGACTCTGGCACGGTAACACTCCAGAAAATTTCTAGAATTTGTTGAATTGTTCTTTTCATATTGTTTGTAGAACATGTAATGATTCTCCAGGCAAAAGCCACTAAGAAAATACCCTGGAAGATAACACATTTATCAGATGTTCACTGCTAAATAGCAAGTCTCTAGTGTGCTGCTTGGGCTAAATACTAGAATTCATTTACCTTCTCCCTGATCCAGGCTTCCACCTGGTCCACCTTCTGCAGAAACTCCAGGAAGTCCCGACTATCCTCCAGCATCTTTCCACGAGCAGCAACAGCTCTCTTCAACTTCTCCCAACACTCCTGAAGCATGCGGACCCGGCGACGGATCTCTGCTGATTTTGGGTGGCCTTTTGATACCAGGGCTTCTCCTTTCTTCACATTCAGAAAAAGAAATTAGAAATTAAGGTTGCTACTAATTTTTAATGTGATTACCATGTTACATGAGCTTTCTAGAAGGACTCTCTTACTTTCCTAACCTGGCCTGCACAATAGATTACTAATGTAAATTCCCATTGCCCAAATGATACTGCTCAGCTGGAAAGCTTTTACATCTGGAAGGAATCAAGAACACTAGGATTTGAGTATTTCCCTTCCAGGAATTACCTTCATGGAGAGGAAGCACCAAGACAGGTATTAGAGATGATTGTGCCCTTCAGCTATGTGATTCATCCAGTTTCAACAAGATTGTTCACAAACTGGGCATGAAATCCTATTTAACTTTTGTAGGAGTAATCACCCCAGGCAAGGAAGAAGTCAGTGATATCTCCCTATTTGGGCAATAAGGAAAGATAGTAATTCCCTGGATAGAGCAATTAACAAATCTCTCTATTGTAAGTTAACAGTATTACGTTTCCATGGCATAGCAACTGGGTTCTTGTCACACAAGAGGGATAACTGAGACAGAAGTGGTGAACAAGCTTTCCCTTCCTTTTCATTTCAACTATCTGCCCTTCTCCGGATAACCAGCAATAATCTGTGAAAACACTAGCAGGGTGAAAGAGTGTTACCTTATTAACAGCTGTGATGATTTCTTCATTTGCTAGAATCTCTGCCTCAAAGACCTGATGTTTCTGCAGCAGCTTCATTTTGTCCTGCAGACTGCTAGGGTCTTGTATGGAAGGATCCTCTAGTTTCTGCATGCGCTCACTGATCCAGTCTTCTGCCTGCAGCAGTGTGAGATACCAGAGTTAACACAACAACTACATGCTGTCCTGGGGACTCCTCCCAAGACACATCATTGTTCTATGCAAGCACGTATGCCTGGGCTAGGTAGGTTGAGCTGGGAGCTGACAGCCAAGGTGGCTCTCCAGTTTCTGAACCATTCTGCTTGACAGCAAATAAAGACAGGTAGGAATGAAAATAATTTTTAGCTGACCACAAGAATAATGAAAAATTCTTTGAACACCCCAAATTTTACCACAAGCCACAAACAAATCGTATAATCTTCTAGATTAGATACAGAGAATCATTGAGCAGATATGCAGCCTGACATGGCAGACACATTTAAAATGAGATTATGACACCTGAGCCTTGGATTAGGGCTCTTGAGTTTCATCCCCTACTTCTGTCACTGACCTATCTGTAAACTGGATTAAGATTCTTAAGAATTCTGTGCCTCATCTATAAAACAACACTAACGTTTCCTGATGTCAATGATGTTTTGAGACCTAAATGGAAAATGCAAAGCAAATAAAGCCTTTGTGATGGGGCCAAGCACTAGTCAGATTATTGGAGACCAAATACAACTCTGTTCGTTTATACTTCACAAAATTCAAAATTGTCTGGTCAGGAACATCAGACTCAGACAAGCAGGTGAACCACAAGGACTAGCAAAGGAAGGGTTATGTGTTTCTCTTAGGAAATGCTTTTTGCAGGGGACTTGAATGTATGCAGAATAAAATAAACAATAGGATAGTGAGTCTTCACAAATTTCTTTGAAGTCTGCTAAACATAAGCCCTTAGTAATCTAGGGAATATTTTCTATCCATCAAAATATGAGAACCAAACACCTGACATATGTTGTTAACTGATCCTGTTGTCCTCAGACCACTGAAGAAACCTAATGTTTTGACAACACAAGAACAGCAAACTGAAGACAGCTTTACCAGTTTCAAAGCATCTTAGCTGTCCTTCTGCAACTGTGCTACAGGCACACAAGCCTTGACAGCTGGGGGATTTTCTCAGTTAATTAACGATCTGAAGTGTTGTTTCAGCCGCTGAAATTCTATAAACAATAACAGAAATAGCTTTCACTAGCAGGGTGCTGTCCAGAAACAAAAAAAGCACAGTTAGACTTAAACAGGAGCCTTATGTCAAGGTTGCCCAGGACAGCACACTGTCATTTGCTGTTTTCATTTCTAACACCTTTCTCACAAGCTAGGGCCTTCTCCCATTACCCAGTCACACATTAACGCTTTAATTTCACTTAACTGACTTCTCATTTGAATGGGAGAAGCTCATCCATACAATGAGGATGAGAAACAAATGAATCCCCTGTATATAGCCACTTAAAGGGCGATTTCTCTCCTACTTTTGAATAATAATGGCTTAATGACAGACCAAACAAAGCCATTTAAAAATAATAAAAAACCACATCTGCACTCTTAGTGGCTTGGTTTATTTTAAGGCTTATTTAGGATGGCTCTAGAGAGTGAGAGATGTTCTCCTGGCCCCATGTCCACATCCTGATGTGAAGCATGGCTGATCTGTGTCCGCGTTTCAGCTGGGATAGTGTTAATTTTCTTCACGACATCTGTTATCTCAAGATCTTTCTATGGAAAGACTTAGGGTTGTTCTGACAGGCACTGTCACTTTATTGAGGACAACAGTGAGACTAGTGTTACGCTCAGTCTAGGCACATGGGACCAGCCTTATTTCTACAGGACTCAAAAAATGGCAGCACTATCAATTTCAAAACCTACATTTTCAAAATTTCAGTTACTGTAACCTCAAGAGCACAAACATTTTGTAAATTACATTGATTCTTATTAACTGAAATAACTAGAGCATATAAAGGATGTACCTGTTCCAGACATCTAGAAATAACACTTAATTCTCTCACTCCTCCAAGATGAAGTAGTAAATGTTCTATTCTCTTGTACAGCAGGTGAAGGGGAAGTTAGGTGCCACTAATATGATGAGTAAGTTTCAGTCAGTGTTAAAACTCAGAGCCAGCTTTAGAAGTCAAAACTTTCAACTTTATGACTTTTCTTCTGCAGTAACTCAAATACACATATTTCTAGTTAGCGACCGGCTCATTTGCCTTCCATGTTAACACTGGGGTACTGATACTGTAACAACAGGACAGTCTATAAGTGTCTCTCACCTCTTCGGAACTAGAAAAGTGCCGTATTTCAACTGTAGGAGAATGTGTCTCACTTTGAGAGCTGCATGTTATCTCTTGAATTAAGTCATTGCAGGTTTTGTGCAGAAAAAACCAAGTCCTGTGTCCTGAAAAGGGTACAAACTGCAGCAGCTAGCCTTCTAAGCAGACCACACGGTGTTGAGCTCTTCATCCTCCCATCAGTGGTCACAGACTGTGTTGTCTTTGTACTAAAGCATGTAGCACTATGCAATTGCTTCTGGAGAGTAACTAGAAGACTTAATGATGACACCAATCACTCTTTTCTGCCGATACAGAAAATTCTCTTTGATCAATAGAAATTACTCAAGACGATTGCAGGAGAGAGGGTTTTTAGGGGAGTAGGACCTGAGCTATGGGTATTGCTCTCCTAATAAGCATAAGCAATGACCTCGTTGAGTTCACAGCTAAACTCAAAACTCAACTCTGCGATTTAAGCCCCCTTTGAGAACTATTCTCATATATGAACTTGTACACACCCAGAACATGATAAAAATCAAATTAAACATTCCATTCTACCCAACAAAGAGAAGGAACGATATTGCTGAAAGATTTAATTTTTTTTAATTCCTTGGTGGCATTCACATTCTACAGCAGCAGGCAATAAATTCAGATTAGCGAGGTAAATGAACAGGTACTTCGAGAGCAAAGACATCCTATCGAACTCTTGGCTGAATTTATGTGGAGAAAGTGGATGAGAAAAGGGAAATGTTCCTCACTATACAGGGCCAGACCCTCTGCTATAAGTGTGTGATTCAAGAATGAAGGGGGACCACAGCCTAAGCACTGATTTGACAATTCCAGAGCAATGGGAAGAAATGCAGAAGTATTGCTACTTAATGGGTTGATTCTACCTCTAGGAGGGCACTGGCAGTTTCTCCAGAGAGGATGTTGGCAGTTCTGTGACTTTTCCATCAGAAGCACATTGTGCTTTTGAAAATATTAGCAGTGTGCAATGCACCATCCATTCCCCTCTGCTAGTCCACAAGGTGGAACTAGCCATTACTGGCAAATTGGTTCATGTGATAGGAAAAGTATAGCCAAAAGCTACAAGCTAGTATTTGGCACTGTAAATAATTCTTGATAAAGTTTGTTTAAAAATAAAAACAACAGTGTGCAGCTCTGGCCCTTTAGTGTAACCAAAGGAGAGGGTAAATGTCTGACTATTTTCGGGAGGGAGGAAATTCCAAATATATTGTGCTGTAAATGGAATTTTAGCAGCCATTTATACCTTAGATTATTATTCTTCTTAAAAAATATATTTAAAGAATTGGTTGTCAGCAGCAGCTGTGTTACAAACATTCATTCTCCTTTGGTGACAATCATAATCTGATCTGTGTCAGGACACATCTTTTTTCACAGGGTAGGAGGTGACAAGCACTTGTAATTTTTCTTTAAACCATGGATGATGTGCCATGGGATGCAACAGCAGAAGGGGTGCATACTAGACCAGCAAGAGTGTTTACAAATGTCCCCTCTGGGCCTGTGTGCTCTTATTTATGCCAGCACACTGGACGCTAGTACATTTTTCAGTCACACACATTGTCCTGCCCTTTGAAAGACTGACCTAGTATGTCCTTCCAACAGCAGTGCCAGGAGCAGAGCTGTTCAGTTACAGGACTGAAGCCAGAACAGGAGACAGAGACAAACATATTCTGCAGAGACCCATGCACTCACCCTGATTTGAAGTATCTTTTCTTTCCCACCAAAGGAAACATGGCAGTTTTGCTTTCAGTAGCTTAATTTTAGCAGAGCTCCTGCCATGTAAAGCAGCTGTAATAGGCACAATGCTGCAACTACGGTATAGTAACAGCAACAGCATCGGAGCACCCTTTGTGTGAGCGTGGCAGGAGTGGCCATACCAGAGTAGATTATCAATCCTTCAAATCTCCGGCAAGGGTAAGCAATTCATCCAACAGAGGCAGGCAGCTCCTCTGCCTCTCACCCCCATCCCAGTCTAAAACCCTCTTACCTCTTCCAAGTTCTGGTAGAAAAGTGCCAGAAGAAGGGCAGTCTGCAGCTTCTCTCTCCTACTCCGGGATAGATCCTTGATCTGACGCTTTCTCTCATGAATGGCATTCAGTTTGTGCTGGAATTTTAGCCCTTCCAGCTCACCAGCCTTTTCTAGTCTGCTTGCCTGTTCTTGAAGAGACATCATCTGAGGAGGCAACAAATCTGAAATTACTTCTATGGTTCCAAGCGGCATGAAAGAAACAAAAAGCAGGCTCCTTTCCATACATAAAAAGTCTTTTTTTTTTTTGAATGAACCAAGAATAGCAGGGACAAGTTAACCAGCATTCCCCCATCCTCACCATGTACTATGTTACACCTATGACATCCTTGTCATTGGTCTCTGCAGTGAACCCTGGCTACTTAAATGAATTAAAACTGCAGCTCCAGGAGTCCCTATGCCACCATTCATCCAGCACAAGGCATCATGGAGCAAGCCTGACACCCATGAGTGCTCAGGTTTTATTGCTTTGTGGAAACCAGGTGTTGGAAGGTAGCTCTCAACATGAGCAATCATCCTGGCAGGGAGCTGGCAGAGGTTCTGGGAGCTCGTTACTTCTGGGGAACGCAGGCACAGCCCCAGGCCTGAGTTTAGCCATAACCTGGATGAATTACAGCAGTGGCCACCAGCCAGGCAGATTCCTTTACATGTGGGTGAGCAATTCAACATCTATTCCAAAGGTGCAAAGAAGCTAGCCAATTTGGTACAGACGTGGTATACCAAACGTACATTTAAATAATTAGACAAGTAATCCTCTCTGACCTATTGTATTTTACTGTCTTTAAAAGCCACTGATTTCTTTTTTTTTTTTTTAACGAAAAAAGCAGAAACTTCTGACATTCGTAACACACAATATGGCCTGTTTCAAACATTTCTTCTGGTAAGTGCCATTATTCAAGTTGCTAAACAGTTTTCCTGTCTACTGCAAGGCAACACAAGCAGGACTTGGGCATGGAGTGTTTAACGGTTGTTCTCCACTGCTCTGCCTCTTATTTCCCTGAGCCTCCCCATTTTCTCTTTGGTTCAAGCATATCATGCATATTGCACCTGTCAGCAATTTATTGTGTTGACATGTTTAAAAAAATTAAAATAATTCTAGCTCATGGGTTGGTAGAATATTTGCTGTTGATTTTCATACCTTCTCATCCTGTGATGCCAGAAGCTTCTCAAAAGCCTCATGTTTCCTTATCAGCTGTTCTATTTCATCTACAGAGCTTCCGAGGTCACTGCTTTTCAAATAAATCTATAAAAAAAAAGTGTGATATTTTTAAGGTGGATTAATTATCATATAAACCTGATGCATAAATGTGAGAAGAGGTATTAACTCCACAGCTGAGGGTACACTTGAGAGGGGAAAAAAAAGGAACAGGAGGCAACTGAAACTGAAGATCAAATAGTAGAGTTCCATGGTCTTGAGCAAGAAAGAGAAGCACTAACAGTTCCAGCTAAGGAAAGTGACCGATCGGTGCTTGTCGCAATCGCTGAGTCACAAGGCTGGCAGTGAATTCCAGAGGTCTAAGCCATCCTTGTAATCCAAAGTTAGATTAACACTGTCATGTCTGACAGATGTCTGTATGATTCCTTCTTAGAAGGCTTCCAAGAACAGAGACTTTGCAGCCTCCATGGGCAATTTATTCCTGTACTTTTACTGTTAGCCTGAAATACAAATACCTAGCCTGAAAATGCATTGCTACCACTTCACCTCATCATATACCGCCCTTTTCACACTACGGAGATAATTACTAAATCTAGGCTAAAACTATCACGATCTGATCAAACATTCCACAAGGGCTGTGTCTTCTTGACTCTGGATTATTTTTACTGCTCTCCTCCAGATTCTCTTCATTTCCACTTATTTTGAAATGAGTTTCCTAATACTGGATGCCATAAGTGGCAATCAGCAACAAGGCTGTCTGCGTGAAGGTAGTGAAGGCAGCAGAGAGCTTACGTGGGCCTTTCCAGCTGTAATCTTCTGTGTGTATCTGTGCATGGTATTTTAACTTGTACGCAATACCACGAACCAAGTTCACCTTGCAATCTACTGTAAGCTTCCAGAAACTTCTCAGAAGAACTGCTATCAGACCAACTGGTCCCCATTATATCTTTATGCAGCTGGTTATTTCTGAAAAACGTCACAGCTTGCACCTGCACCAAGTGCACTACATCTGTTATTTTTCCAGGCCATCTTTCCAACTTGCCTGCATTCATTTTATTTACTGTCTGTCCTGTCAGTTTCTGACACAGAGAGACCTTACTTTAAAATAACAAATGCAATTTTAAGGAAACTGACCTCTGCACTATTCACTTTTGACACTGTGAGAACCTTTTCTAACTAATTCACACACTTCTGAGGCACACCTGTGTTTCTTGACTCTTTTCTACTGTTAAGAAAACTGACCTCCCAATTATTTCTGCCATGCGTTCTCCCACCTTCAGTTTTGTCAAATGCAAAAGAACAAACAATGTAGTTACCTATTAACAAAAAAATAAGCTTTTCTGCAAGCCAGTAGGAATTTATTCTTTTCCAGTGGATTTAGTTGCCTGCAGGTTCTTCCTTTCTTGAATGACAAGATGACAGCAGGACAAAAAAAAACTAATCAGAGGCTGTGATGGGACATGAGCAAAAATTACCTGTGGACAAGGTTCACAGGGGAGTAAGTATGACTGGAAAGACTTTTGACGCTCAGGCTGCTATGAGGGACTGTGTTTATCAGCTGGGATATAGCACTGCGTAATCCATTCTGTGAGCTCACGGAATCCTAAGTATTTGGATAAGATTGAGAAATTCTAGCCAGCAACTCTACCTGGGTAAAGTACAATTAGCAGAGATGGAAGAAGAATTTGAGACCAGTAATACAGTGCTAAAGAATTAAGAGGCAAGAAAGAAACCGAGTAGAATCAGTGAACCAACACAACCGCTAATAGTTTCAGAAGATGGCTGGTGAGGAACCTAAGTTAATTTGTGCCTTAAAACCACAGACATGCACAGGAAAAACAACATCTAAAGAGATCTCTCTTGCTTTGCAAAACATTGCTGTTCCACAGCAATCTTACAGGCTGTTTTTTTAGGACAGAAAAGATACTCTGTGGCAGCTGCTTTAGAAAACCAGTAAGGGTGCTCGCTGTCCGCACAGAAGCGCTGATGACTGTCTAACCCCACAGAGTATCTTCTGAAGAAGTTTCCTACGCGCATGTTGTGTGCAGGGGAATCCACACCTACGGGTTGGGGTCTGAGTGCACCAAAAGGCTGTGGTGGCCCTGAGCATCCCCCAGATGCCCGCCCCAGGGGTCCCCCAAGGCTCAGCCCTGGCCAGCCTTCCTGAGCTGCGCTGCGGGGAGGTCTGAGCCTGCCCTGGTCCTCCTGGACGGAAGCCAGATTTCAGTCATTACCTCGCTCCACCACCTTGATCTCCAGCTGTTGATGGACCTTGTTACTGCTGCTGCCACTCGGTCCTCCTTGGCAGCTGTGACTAAGGGGACTGACAGGCAGACCTGGCCTGCCTTTCTCGGTCATTTTGGGGACTTAATGAGAGGAATATTTTGCATATACAGAAAAATGCACAGAAGAATATCATGCCCACGCCAGATGTTCAAACTGCTTTTTAATAACCTATGCCGATTATCAGAAGAAAGGTGAATAAATCCCAACACGGTAATCGCTGTCAAGAAGAGGGGAAGGCCACTGTACAACAGACCTAAGTTTTAATAAGTCTGGCCCATTACATTAATCACCAGGATGCCTAAAGAAATACATTAACATTAATGCCTCTGGTATGCATGTTAAATACGACCCCCACCCGAAGACAAATATTGTGTCATTCAAACTTTAATCCTTTGATCTGTCCTATTCAACAAGTGTGTGAAATTATTACAGTTTGTTTGGTTTTAGTTTGCTCTTGTGGAGGAAGATCTCTTCACGTGTGTATTCCAGATCTGCCTACTGTGATGCTCTGTTAAACCACCTATAATTACCATCCATACTTACACTGCTGTTACTATCACTGAAATAAAACGTTATTGGCTAGATTTAACTCACTCCTGTTTGGGGTACACAAATGTACAGTCACATACTGCTTGTCTATTCTGGTGTTTGAAACACTGCTTTAAAAGCACTGTGGCTTCTCTGTGATATTTTGTGGATTATCTGCCAATCTTTGTCAAAGAAGATTCACCTGAGGAAGCAGAAAAAACCTGTAATTTTCCACGTTACTCCTCAACCTTTATTTAGCAACTGTTAGCAGTGAAACTGCAAACTCTGACACCTGAAATGCTCAGCCATTAGTTTCTCTGCTCATATATCTGTGGTGGAAGAAAAAGGCAATGGATATCTACTGGTAAAGACGGTTACTTTCTTTGGAAAAGAGAAGAGAGACATCTGAGAGCGGGCGTGTGGGACGGTGAGTCATAAGCAGCTGCCACTGGAGTTCTCAGTGCCTTGCTCCCACTGAAAATCACTACACACAAGTAACACCCAGCGTTCAAAGCCCCATTCCTTTAGCTGTTACAGCAGTGGGAAAAATCCTCCTGAGTTCCAAAAGACTTGGACCAGGTTCTCCAAGTAGAAGCCTGGGCAAATGCTCTTGGGTACCCAGGTTTTAATACTGAGAAAGAAAACTGGTGCACAAGAAAACCGGCTGCGTAAGTTACAGGAGAGGCGACAGCAGTGCGCTTAGAAGAGAGCAGCCCCAGCAGTACTAACAGTGCTTCTTGGAGAGCTGGTGAGGTGAAAACTTTCCATTCGTCTTTTGAATACAAATCTTACGAGAGCAATTGCTAGAATCAGAACTGCAACATTTTTTTCATTTAAGCATTTGTTATACCAAGCTGAAAGCAGAATGGAAACTGGCTCCCATGCCGCAACGCTGGCCTGTGGTCAACTACATCACTTTTTGGCATATTTTTAGACAGGTCCCCAAACTCCTGCTTTGAATGAGATGTGTTGATTTCACATACAAAACACTGCATAGCTCTCCTCAGGTAACATACCAGGCACACAGCAGGTATAAACTTTCTTTCAAGTCTGTTTCTGTTATAAATCATGGCCCATCATCAGGAATGTGATGTTCAGCCACTAAAAACACCAAAGACTTCACCACTGACTACATAATGGGCTCATTTTTAAGTGAAGACTTGCAAAGATGGTTAAAACCACAAAATGAACTTGGCCCTTTCTGAGATTTGAAACGAAGCATGAAACAAATAGCAAAGTTGTTAACAGTGCAAAGCACAGAAGCAGAGGTTTTAACCCTACTTAACTGCAGTTCTTCACCATTTCTGAGCTCATTGCATAAATTTAGCCACGCCATCATAAGACTTCTTACATACAAGCTAACGCAGAACTAAATGCAAAAAAAAGTTCACTTTAAATAAAACAGTACTACATACACACTTCATGTGACAGAACAGGCCAGCTCTAACTGTTGGAGAAAAACTGAATAAAACATTTTAGTCATTAGGGTAACTATGCTCTCTGGATGCCGCAACTTCACATTTATATACACTGGGAGCTGACACAGCCCTAAGGGAAACTTGCCTTCCAAGAAGTGTCATTTTTATTTCTCTAGAAGAAAAACTATTTTAAGTATTTGTGCAAATTCACTCCCTTCTCCTGCTTCTGTTCCTCACAGTATAACAAGCTCCACAGGTTTTGCCCCTCACTGCCTGCCCTTGGCTTGCTGCTGAGATTGCTGGAACTCCACTGAAAATCTTTCAGCTCTAAGCATGTACTAAAAGCCAGATTTACTCCCCGTTTTAAATGACTTCAATTAAAGCATGTAATCAAGTCCAAACTCTCTGCCAGGTAGATAACAACAAGGTTTGATTTGATTTACTTCTGATGAATGAAAATACAAAAAAGAATTAATGAAAAAAAATTTTTAGCAAAGTAAATAAACGCACTTCATACCATGATTATATATGGTTCACAAATATGTTGTACTATGCTTCATTTGAATAAAAGTTATAACAAGCTATCATGCTAACAAATACATACACCTCTCCTATCATAGTGACATCACTGTATTATTGGCCTCTGGCCTCACAATCTAGATGCAAAGTTCTAATGTTAAAAGTATTTAAAATTTCCTTCCCCCCTCCCACTGCATACTCTCTCATTGGCATAATTATCCGATATTGGAAATGTACATGGGAAAAATACAGACAGAAGTCAGCACTTGTTTTCTCATAACTGCTCCAATCCCTTACTCCCACCTATCTCCTCCTCCTTCAAAATTCACAACCTCAACCCCTATCCTCTAAGTAGTAGGTGTCAGACTAGAATCCTATGCCCACAAAACATCATCAGTGAAATAATTACTTATGAAACATTTGTCTGAAGGCAGACTAACTTCCTCTTAAACTCCCCATAGCTTCACTGCTAGAAACTTAGCTGCAGTATCCAAACTTGAGATGCTGTGGAGACTAAATTCCTTTCATTTCCCTCAGGAAAGGGTGGTACCTCTCTTTTTTTAAGGGGGGTGGGGTATGTGTGTGTGAAGTGACGTCTTCTTACACACTTAAATATTTTGGGTTTTGAAAAGAAGTATTACTTTTAAAAGTTACAAAACCAGGAATTAACTGTCTAGAAAGAAATACAGCATAATCTGCAAGTAAGAAAATGAAAACAGTGAAACAGAAAAAACAAAGAAAAACTACACTGAGGATTTGTCCCAGGTCCCAGATTGACTAGCAGGGAAGAAAACCAGTTCCTGGCTCTGAAATCTTGAACCTTCACAGTGCTGAACACTATGACCCAATTATGCAAGCTCTGTAAGCACATGCATAGCACTGAACATGTCATGTTGACAATAGTACTCTAATGGTTAAAATGAAACATTTGTTAAGTGCTTGAGCAGATCCGAGTGCTCAGCTTCATTTCGAACGCATTAAGCTGCAGCTCCAGTCTCGGTGACAGCAGAATGCAAGCAGCTTTCTGATTGTCTCAAACATCATCTCTCAGGAGTGGGAACATGGCAGGAAGCATACAAAAAGAAATCCACATGGCTTCATTAACACAACTTCATACTTCTGTTTGCAAATGTTCCTAGAATGGAATGGAAATCTTCACCGCTTTCCTCCCAGCTCCAAAGGATGCAATATTGACAGCGATAGATGGACACCATGCGCTCTCTGTGTGTTTGGAAGCTGAAGACGTGGTGTGAGCTGGTATGTTTGTCAAAAGGTTCTCGGGGCATACGCTCTCCAGAGTGCATGTTTCCTGGGAAGGTCTCAAACCAGATCTTGCCCAATGGCTAGAAAGTAATCCTGAGCAGCAAACTGGATTCATTGATAGAGAGAGGCCGGCCCCCATCTCCACAGGGTGAAAAGGTGGACCAGCTATATCTGAACCATGTGTTTTGATAAAGGTTGTTGGACTTGGGCTTCTTCTAAATTCTCTTACCACATGGATAGGCATAGCAGTCCAAGGGGTGGCAAGTATCAGGGTGATTTTGGAAACCTTATGGTGAGCAGGTGTTAGACCATCACATGGAGTCCTCCTGAACTCTGGCCTAGATGAAGGGTGGTTCTGAAAGACAATCAGCTCTGGATTTAAATCCTTGCTCGTGACCTCATTCCCACTAGCTGCATCTTCTCTTCCAGCCAGCACAGCTGGGGACAAACATACATCTCTGGAGACAGTCTGCTGGGGAAGGCCAGGATACTTAGAGGAAGTCACATGAAATCTGGTGATTTGAAGGGCTGGAGACCCACCTGAAGGGAAGTCTTGTTTTGGTTTCTGGGATCCTGTTGGAAGACCGGCTGGAGTTTCAGGCACCTTCTCTAACTGCGGCATGAGCAGGCCTGAATGAGCATGACTGCCTCCAGGGGAATCTGCTTGAAAAGGCTTTATCGTCAAGCTGCAAGTTGAAATGTAAAGCTTCATTGAAGCATGGAGGTCTGGCATTTGGACACTGCACTGGCTACAGCCTTGCTGGGGTGGGAGAGAATTGCACGGTTCCAGGGATGCATGCAGATTTTTGCTGCCAAGTGTAGAAACAGCTGGAACAGCAGACAGATCAACGTCCAGCTGTGATGTCCAGCTTGGTGGAGCTTTGCAGGAAAGGACATCAGAGGGCAAAGATACAGCAAGCTTCAAGGGACTGTTTTTTTCGGGAGAAATATGATGAACACTTTTTTCTCTTTTTGAATATTGCTTGTAAGATGCAGATGTTGACCGAATGCCAGAAACCTCATATCCATGTCCCCGGGGGTCCCTGGGAGGGCTGGAAGACCTGGATGCCTCATCAGAAGGACTGACACAGCGACTAGTGATCCCAAAACCTTTCCTCCGGTCTGTGTGTGCCAGGATGACATCTAACCTTGAACAGTAAGCTTCAGAAGACACACTGCTTGGTGGTGAGCTGGCATTTCCTGCAGCAACTGCCTGACCGGTGGGAGGATGCCATGCTGATGCTGGCACCTTTTGAAAAGGCCTGTCCCGCACAACAGATTCAAAAGGAGGAGGTGGGGTCGTTCTGCTGGAAGACAGCATCACTTCCACAGTGGAGATATAGGTTGCAGATGAAAGATTGCAGCGATGGTCCCTGCATGACATTCTGAAGCTTAGTCCTAAACGATGCAAAAATCAAAGCCACAGAAACTTGCCTTTCCCCCTGTTTTTAAAACCAACTCCTAATCCTTTTTCCTTTGGCACTGGAAATTTCCATTCTTCCTCTGAAGCAAAGGAATGACAGATGAATACACCTTCACCAGAAAAAAAAATTACAAACTAAGAAAATCCACATTCAAAATAAAAATGCACAGCTCTTCCAATACTGCTACCATTGCCTGTCAGGTCTGCAAAGTGATATGAGTGTGGGATAAGCAGAAAGATAAATTACAGAGCATAAGGCTCTGCTCCCTGAGCGTTCTGACAGTGAGACTGCAGACAGAGTAGGAGGGAGCCAAAAATGCCTGCCAGAGACAGCCTGCGAACTCACTGTTATTTCATCTGCGAAAAAAAGGAAAGCAGCTAACCTGAGCAATGCATCTGCTGCTGTAAGAAGATTAGAACAGAGCAGAGTGTACTGGACACTGCTTCTGCTCAAAGCAAAAATGATTTTTTTGCTTCTTTCTCTTTTTCAGCTGTTGCTTGTCTGCACTCCAAATGGCAAGATCTGAGTTTCCAGGTCTTAGGAGAGTTTCCTATAAGAGTTCCATGCAATGGCACAACCGAATTTGTAATAATAAAAAAAATTAAAGAGATAGATGTTTGCCTAATTTTGTCCACATGTGCTCTGTTTTCTTTAGCATAGAACAATCCTAGACTAAATATTGCAGAAAACCTTCGAAGGTTTAAGTAACCTGGATGTAATATAAGATGCTGGCATAAAGTCAAACCTGTAACACCGGCATCGACAGCGAATGAGAAAGCAGTTCTCAGCTCTAAAACATTCCTCTATGGCCTTCTTCCTTCCCCTCTTCCTTGCCGCTAGGGGAAAGACTTGTTCTAAAGCATATGAAGTACTGGGAAAACAGGATCAAAAAATTATGGGATGGCAGAAGCTGCCTTCTTACACACTTACTTTGCAGATGTGCAAAGTAAAATGCACATGACTGAGCTTTACCTCAAACACAAAAGTCAGATGAAACATAAGGGGTGGAGAGATTTATACTTGTTTCCTGACAGGAATCCTTTTTGCATGTGTGCTTGCTTTTGTCCTTTCTGAAAGCACTAAATGACAAAATTCCCATTGGGAAAGTAGTCCGATAGTCTTCAAGTGATGCCTTGGCTGAATACTTTTTGAAAACGCATTTGAAAGGACTGCTTTCCTACCATCCTGCCTGTCTCCCTAGGGACCAGAGTCTGCATCACTATGCAGCCACATTTTAATTCCATATAGTAGTAGTAAAGCTCCATCCAAAAGGAATACATTCCTCTTCCAATTTTTTTTCAAATGCAGAGAAGTAAAATACAAATAGTGGCTAAGGAACTAAGTGAAGCAATGAACTAAGTTCATTGCCAAACTGTATATAGCGATCCACAAGGCAGATGGTGGCAGCTGCAAAAGACAGCTCTGCAGTTCTTGCTATTTCTCTCTCATTCGGATGGGAGTCTAGCAGCACAGGAGTGACTCACTTGAAGAATGACCACACTTAGAGATGAGAGAAGAAAAGCAGGGGGGGGGATAGTCTGGGAATACAGGAATTCCAGCCATAGAGGAATCAGAATAGTGGTACCGTTTCTATTCAGGGCCAGGCTGACGCACTACGTATTAAGGCAGAAGGTAAATTCCTTCCTGTTCTTCTGTGAACAGCAGCAAATGAGCCACCTCTTGCAATGATTTGCCTTCTTTGTTGATTTCATCTCATAAATTCTTCAAACACAGCTTATTTTGTATGTAAACACATATACCTCTGTCTTCTCAGCAGCATAACAGCCTAAACCTGCATCACTGTATTTATACTCACTGTGGACTGACATTGCTCTCGACACTGAGGTGCTCATCAGCATTGCCAGGTCTCAAATCAGTAAAACGAACTTAAAGACAGCAAAATATGATTTAAAAGGCGCAGGTAGCAATGGAATATGAAGTATAGCTGAGACATACCATGAAGAAAAGGCAGCTACCTAGGAACACTGGCTTGCCTTAGAGCTAAAGAGTATTGGTGAAAGCACTTTTGCTGAAGTGTCAGCTGTGGGTTAAAAGCAAGATGACAAGAAAGGACAACACAGGAATGAGTCACTATGATGGAAGAAAGCTAGTAGCTCATGAAAGGAAAGCTGTTCACAGTATCGGCCTAACTGGTGCATCCAGAGTAGCGGAAGTTGAAACTCATCCTGAATGCTCACAGCTCACTGAGGATCTGTTTGCTTGCATCCTTGGATATGAACAAATTCAGCATCTTTTCTTCCCATCTAACAGCACCTGCATATTTCCTGGATTAAATTTCAGCACTAATCCATAACAGTCTCTTCTAGGCACTGTGGTACCTTGGTGATGGTAGGGACTATTGTCAGTGAAGAAGGAAACATATGGCTGACTCTGATAATTTAGAAATCCATTCTGTAATTCCTTCATGTATTGTAGGTAGATACATGGCCACCAACTGCAGTATCAGGGACATTTGTCTATATGGCAACACCACTAAGACCTACTTTTTTATAACAGCAACTCTGAGAGCATGCAACTGCAATTCTTTACATGTACAGACCTCTCACAAAAGGAACAGTTCTTCAATCAGTTGTAATCTTCTGAGGATTAAATATAAGCAAAAAGAGAAACAAAAAGTTTATGAACCTTCCTTCCATAGCCAGAGGATTCCTTTCAACGTAAGTGTTCTTTTTTTTTAAAAAAAAAAATTTCAGAGGCAGAGGGTGGTGGAGGGAACATGAGAGCGTATGCATGCCTCCCTCATTCTCTATACCTGCACGGATGAGACCAATTTGTCATCATTCCCCTCTCCTCATTTTCTTGTCATTCTCCCTGACGGTAAAATATCTCTGTGAAGGGGTGCTGGGAGGGACAGCCAAGTATCCATGCTTTACTGTTCCACCTCCTGAACTCAGTTCTCACTGTGACTACCAGGCTCCTTGGAAGTCCACAGAGAAAATCCTATGAAAGAAAGACTCTTGATAACAGAACTGCCCTTCATGATCCTCAGGGTCACAGTCTTCAATCTAGGCTTTGCTTTGGTTGAAGAAACTTGTGGTAGGAGGCAGGCACTGTAACTGATCCTACCAAGAGCATTTCCCCAGTCTATAATGAACACCCACCCCTTCTGTAGCAGTCTACCTCAGAGCGTATGGCAATGGTAAATTCACCTGAATAAAGAAGTAATATGAAGTGCAGTTTACCTGTAGAGAATGTGCTGAGGGCATACCAGAAATGCCAGATGCAGCTCTTTCATGTAAGGGTAACATAGTCTTTTGCCACCAGGACTCATGACTGAGGGGCAAGAAGAAACGCTACCCCATAGTAGCTTCCTATGCATTTATTTACCTCTGAGGTATATACAGCAAAGCAGATGCCACAGCCACAGAGTCTCTGCATGTTGGCTGATCTCCATTTCATGAAAAGAGAAAGAATACAGCTGAAAAAATTATGTAGAGTTTACATTTTCCCTGACAATGCTACTCATGCAGGAGCTTAGCAATGACGTATCACTGCTTGGTAGGAAATTGAGACTGATATAATGCAAATTGTGCCATTTGTTAATTAAGCAACAAATAAAAAAATTATGGGCAGAACTATGTAATATTTTATTGCAGAAACTGAACCTAGGTGAAACACTCTTAGTTTCATGTTTCAGCACCAACTCAGAACGCAGGCCATGCTTGCCAAGGGTGCCAATTGTAGGGAATTATGGAGATACGCATTTCCTTCAAGGAATGAGCAGCAGAAGGCTCCAAGCCCATGTGTCCCAATGGGTTAAGTACCACCACATGGCACAGTTCAGGGTCGGTTTTCCAAAAGGTTTAGTGCCAGTGACAAAGCACTGGTGGAAAACAGAGCTCAGCACAAACTGAGAGCCATTCATTACATTATGCTGCCAGTGGTCTTGGAGAATTAAGCATTATATTTCCTTAACAAAAAATGACCCAGAGATACAACACTCCTTCAGCTTTGCTTCAACCCTTCAGCTGGGCAATCTTCAATCCTCTGATGTGGTTTGCATGCCAAGTCTCAGCACAGTTACAGCAATCTATCAATCCATGAATTTGCAGAGTGTGACTGGAAAAGATGTCTGAATTCTGCACTCAGTTTTGTCACAGCATATGTCAGACCTCAAGCTGGAGCCTTTTAGAAGGCTGAATGAATCCAGGAAAGTGCAAGAACAACAAAAGATAATCTAATATTGGTGGAAAAAAAATCTATTTCAAGAGCTGCAAAATGATTATAAGAACTTCCTTCTGTCTTTGCATTAACTATATCAGCTCGTTCTTCTCATGAGAGGGCTTGTTTCACTAGCTCATCTTTCTCTACTGCATCCAACAGAAACGAATATTCCTTACAATCAAATTCTTTCAGTTGTTTTCCACACTGCTATCAACCCCCTTGCAGAACCGAGAAGTCAATTCCTTTTCCTGGATTAACTCACACTGCCAACATCCATATTCTACCAGCTGCATTTCCCCAGCACTAACCCTCAGCCTGGGGTGAAGTTTCCAGCAAAGTAACCTCCCTGTCCTCCTTCAAATACTGTTTACAATTTCCCTTCTCTCTGAAGCACACAGAACAACTTGCCAGTGGCTAAGCAGTTTGCATGCAAGTTGACTAATACTGGACTGTTGACTCCCTCTTCTGTTGTGACTGATCTGTTAGCTCTTGTGTTTGTTTGCAATGAATTATCTTTCAGCTAAGGATCATCTTTTTGCTTCTGGTTCCACACCTAAGCCCCATAAGAAATGCAGGTGCTTGTACATTGCTACGGTCTCCAAGTGATATCACAATGCATATTATAGCAACAAAAAAGTGTGTCTTGTCAATACACAGGATTTTAAGTTGTAGGCGAACAGCAGTGCCCCTTTTGGTTTGGAAGAGTTCAAATGCTTGAAGGGTTTAAGTACTTACCTCAAGTTTATAATTCACTCACCTCCTGTGAGTTTAGGAGCATGTCCAGGTGATCCCAATCCTTGTAGAACATTTGTTCTTGGTGTATTTTCTCCAGCCACTCCTTTTTCTGTTTCCATTCATTGTATACATTTTCCTTCTCTTCCAACAGAGCCTGTAGCTTCTGCTGAACCTGAACACCATTTCCAATGGAAAACTCATGTTGGTCTTTATACCACATGGACCAGGGTAAGGTGCGAGGAGAAAGGGTTAAGTGGAGTGGTGGATAAGCCCTTTGAATTGCAACAGAATTATCAAACAGAAAAAAGCAGAACAAGTTCTAGCACTTACATCTGGTGAGAAAGAGGATCAGAGGTATCTCATTTCGGGAATGGAGAAGTGCTTCTTACAGCATATACAGCACCCCAAGCCAAGAGCAAAGAAAGATAACTGTTTCACAAGTGTACCTACCAGAATTAAATCCTAATTCTTCATTACTTTTAGTCATAACAGTGCAATTATAGCACTTCAAATTGGGATAGGACAGATACTTAAAGAAGTTACCAGCATACCATATCCTCCTAATCAGTGAATACATGCCTCAATGTTAGACCATGTAATTTCACCTTCCAAACTTTGTATATCCACAGGCCTTCTATAAATATTTTTCTCCTACAGTTTTCTACAGGCAAGGGACTTTACAGACAGGAAGATTTCTAGTTACTGTGGTAATACATTGCAATATTCAACAAATTTTCAGGAATTAGCTTGGTTAGATGGGAGAGTACTTTGCACAAACTCAGCCGTTTTCTGAAGATAATCAAGAGACAAGTTAATGAATTGTCAGCAGAGAAATAAACCAGTACATACTAGAAAAGAGATAATACTGTAAGAATCTTAGAAGCTGTCTGTCTTGAGTAAACTGACATTTTGATTTCCATCTCTCATCTGCAGGGAGTTAAATATACCAGCGGAAATCATTACTACAGAAAATGTTTCAATTCATCTCTAAACTCTCTCATATGTTTGAGTGTTCTCATTCTTTGGTTGACAGGTTTTTGTCCAGCCTGATCTGGTATGTATATAGCACTGTAATACGAAGCATAGTATTCATGTGAAAACCCAGTTTGGGAAGTTGGCAGAATTATCTCCACTGCTCAGAACACAGCAAACTTCTCGAGTAAGCCAGCTTTGCTGCAGTGGGCCCTCAGGAGATGCCAGCACTCGTCTACTGCTCAGGTAGGATATGGAACAGATGTTTTTCTGCTCAAACTAGGTAACACATTAAGGCAAATGTAAGTCATGTATATGGAAATTGTGTGAGTGTACACATGCTTTTGTATGCTTACAGCACAATACAGTGTAGAATGATAGTTACACTGGTGTTGAGCAGCTGAATGTGTGTGCCCAAACTCAAATGAGCTTCAGTTACCTCTTTTGAAGCTGTTTCCTCATCTTGCAAGAGTGAATGTCCTAGTTGTACAACATGACTGTACTTCTCTTCTCGGGCTTCAATCTCTGCCAGTAGCTGTTGATGCTGGGTAAGTCTCAGGCTGCTAGTAGAAATGTCCCGAATAGTCTCCTTGGCTCTCATTTCCCTTATTATTTCTGCTGTCCATAAGATATAGTCCCACACCTGGAACGCAAGAAAATGTGGAAGCTGAGGTTAGAGCTCAAGCTTGGGTTATCAGGCAGGAAAACCATAAACTAGCTGTTCAACTTTAAGTGAGTAATAGGTAATAAAATCACAGATAAGAAAGAAAAAAATTCATTAGGGTTCAGAGTACTTCTATGAATTTTAACAAGGGAGGATAACATGACTGCAAGAATTCCTACATACTGTGATAGATCATAATGTAATATCATATCAAACTGTGTTATATGACATCAATGACAACATGATATCTTTTATTGCCCTTTAGTCTGTCATTTCTTAAGTGTTATTATCTGGTGTTATTCCTTCACAGAGGATAGAATAATATCACCCTACTTTTCTGTGACTTAGCTTTGGCTAATACATGTCTATTTGAAACTTAAGGTGTACACATACTCTAAAACGAGACTGAGAATTTGCAGGTGAAAAACAAATCCACTCACTCTAATAAAGGTGGAAAAAAGGCAAGACAGAAAAAAATGCTTAAGCATTATCAAGGATGCAGATTCAGCTCTTGAATTGTGTGACTATACAACTGAGAATGGCACAGAAACACAGTTCTAAAAGGAACAAGGATGTAATGCTATTCACTTTCAAAATCTGATGAACCAATAAACATATTTACAGTACCTTAAAACGCCTAAAGCATTCAGCTGAGGCAATTATGAGCAAGTACATCCTAAACCAAATCTCCGAGAATTATTTTCTGACTGTGACTGGCGAAATTTGTGCAAGTAAAAATAATTTGACATTTTCTGTGACATTTCCTGTATGTCTTTTTCTGAATTTGATTCTGCACCTTCACCAGTCCACTTACTTTAGGCACCTCACTTCAATCTGTAATAGGTGTTTTGCTCTTATGTGTCCACTGGTAAAAAAACAGGGCTGCAAAGGACTGAACTGGTGATTATATGGATGATAAATTAAGTTTTGTTATAATGTGATTATATTTGGATTAGTTTATTTGATTCTGAGTTAGTTAACAATCTTTAAGTTTTTAATTGTATTTTAAAAAACCTGTTATATATAGTAACTGCTGAAGAAAAATGCTCTTTTACTGCAGAAAACTAAAAATTTTCCTGTTGTGAAGGGTTGCTGGCTTTTCTGCTGAAGGAAACTATGTAATGGAAACTGCTTTGTACCTGTTCCATTTTACTCAAGGATTTTTATCCGTATCATCAAAATTTTGTACAGCTCAAAGCTGGCCAGGAAAAAACATTTTCAGAAAAGCACCACAAAACTGAGATTGGCCAATCTGGGGTCCTAAGGGTTTAGGCTTTAAAGCCAAGATACTCTTGTCTTAAGGCCAGTGAACATAGCTACAAAATTACTCTTTAAAAGGACTGTGGTCCTTCTAGAGGGGTCCACATAGTGCACACATATTGGCATCATTTTGATTTGTAGAACTAATTACAACAGCTGGATGTCACTGTAGAAACTGACATTGCACTTGGCATGGCAAACGTCTAAGAATCCTTGAGATTGTAAACTAAGAATTAGGGAAAAAAAACATCTCTATTAATCTCAGGATATTTAATGCAATGAAATGAGTCAAGAGCCAGTAAGAGGTTATTGGACTGCCACTGCCAGCAACATTTAACGACAGACTAGGCGTCAGCCTGCAGGAAACGCATAAGCAGAGCTCAACTGAGACCATGCTGATCCTAGCACAACCTTCAGAACAAGAACCTCAGATCATTCAGAAGTACTTTGAGCCTATGTCTAAATTCCTCTGCTTTGACAGAGTGTTCTGGAAGGTTTGGAGCCCTCTGCTGTTACCGTGTATTGTCAGGTAGGGCCAGCTCTGCTGTTTAATCAGACTAGAATCGTACTTGATGGAATGAAAGGAGATACACTTGATGACTGTGCGGAATTCTCATTTCATGGGAACGCTTGTTTGGTTTTGTTTCACTTCTTAATCTGTGCACAATTTCATAAGAAAAAAGCCCCATGGATTGCATATGAACAACACTAATGAAAAATGTACACCAACCAGCTGTGACTAACATCAAAATTTTGTGGACCTATTGGCACAGCTGAAAGAGGAAAGGGAGCAAAACTGCCTCGTGCTCAGCAGTTTGGGGAACGTTCTGCAGCAAAGCTGCTCTTACCTACCCTAGATCTACTGAGATTCTTACAGTCATTAGACATGGCTGTATAATCCTGCCTTGTCCCATCTGGGCAGAAAGATGAGCTTACCGAATTTGTGGAACCAGCTCTTCATTTCTTCAGGAATTATTGTCAGGAAAGGAGGTGAAAATTGAGAGGATCAGGAATACTTCTTGCCAGCAGACTGACATCAAAGAGACAGAGAGGTACCTGAGGCATAATCCCATCTGGGCATGTCCCTGAGAATACAGCCACCTGGCTCGGTCATTTTGTTTTATGATATTAAGAAAGTGCCTTAATGACTGTGTAGCCCTCTATTAAGCACTGACAGATTTATACATTTCTAAGGTGTTCATTGCTTGCAAATTTTCCAATGAAGATGAAAGGACACACTGCCAGACCAAGAAACGGGCTACAGATTTGCCGTTCAGATCACAAGATGCATCACAGACTTCAGCCAAAATTCAAACCAAAGGTATTTTGTATCGTTCCAGCAATAAAAAGAAAAAAGCACCCTCACCAACCAGGACATTTTCTATCTGAAGTCAACAGATAAATTTATGACATAAGTTCTGAAATCAATCAATAACAAAGCAAACTGAGTGACTATGCTATAACAGGTAAATCCGCAAAGATCCATCTCCTGATGAAGCTGCCCCCAGGCTGAAGACTTCAAGAATCTAATATATGTTAGAAGAATACATACTAGAAGAAGTTTGCCTTGTTCTTACTATCATTGCTAGGTACTGTCAGAAAGGCAGTAGACAAATGAACCCTTCACCTACATCAGTAAAGCCACTCTAATTTTCCTTAGGTCATATTCTAAATTAATTTTATTTCCCCATCAACAATTCTGCACAAAATAGTTAACAGTTTTAACTTAACAGTTAAAAAAAGCACGCAACCAAACTCTCAAAAACCCAAAGTGCCAGAAACTGGTTTGTGCCAAATGCTGGTTTGAACACTTTTAAGAGACTTAAGTGGATTAGCCTAATTTGCAGAAGCCTCTTACGGTAACACAAAAGCATCACACGTACACTCTATTGTGGTCTTGATACCAGCTCACAACCTTAAGACAAACACATGGAAAGCTTTCTTCCAGGTGAGCATACCCTGGATATTCTCTGCTTCCCAGCAAACATGAGAACAGATTGTGAACTACCACAGGTATCTTTAATTGAAGTTACACCTGGAATAGTTCAAGAATAAAAAAGATATACAAGTATTCTAGAAATCTACATTAGCAACTTCATGATAAAAGGGGGCACCCTTGCTGTTTTAGTAACTGCTCTTGCAGAACATCCAGCAATAATCTACTGATTTGCAGTAGTGTAGCTCAAGTGACTTCAGTGAGAGCGATGTTTGCCAAGTATTCTGTGGCAAATCATAGCTCAGCAACCTACTGAGTCCTTTGGAGACAAAGCTACTGTGCATTGCAGATGGTACACTGATATATACGTATCACTGTGGTTTAGCAACTGGAGAGGTTACTGCAAAGACCAGCGAGTTGTAGTTGATACATTCCATGAAGTAAGTTAACTGAGGGTTACTGCATGCCCTGAGAGAGAGAACAAACTTCTAGCCGTTATAAAAGGGAGCCTAACATCTGTTTTTATCACTCTTACTCTGTGGGAATTGCAGAGCTTTGAAAAGACTACCGCTACTCCTGCAAAGCGATGACAGTTTCTGACAACTATCAGGTATCCCATACACTGCCAGATACAAGCCTTCTTCCACACAGAAAGTAAAAGATCCATATCCTCTAACACCCTTCTAAGTAGCTGCAAGCACTGAAATACTTGATTAATAACACAGATACCACCTGCAGCCTTTTAAATCAACTTTGCAGCTTGGAACTATACACCTATGATTCACACACATTGAAAGCAGCTTTCCTCTGTGTACCAGTGGACAGAAGGCAGAAGTGCTTACATGTGCCTGAAACTGGTAAAGCTTGTATGCTTGTTCCAGAAGTTTCTTGCGCAGTGCCACTTTAAACTTTAGGGCCTTCCAGTTGGTCACTATCGCCTGCTGCTTTGCTTTCAGGTCTTCCACCTGCTTCTTTGAGCAATGGGTTAGAACGTGATCTGCGGAGTGGATCAGCTCCTGCAGCTACACACAGGGACAAAGGAAGACAGTAAGAAAGAGAACCATAGAGATCCAGGTAGTATCAGGAAAGTTATAAAGATCCAGGTAGTATCAGGAAAGTTATAAGGGTTATGTTAATTGTACATGAAGCTACAATTCAAGTAACATTTTCTGATCTCATTTTTCTCATGCTAAACAAAAGCTTCCCTAATTTCAGTTCTATGGAATAACAGTGACATCCAGTGTTTCCTAAGGCTCATCACAACAGTAATTTTTCAAATAGGCAGACAGATTTTGTTTCTCCTTTTTACCACATCATTTATTACATCTGTAATGTAAATAATATCTAACCATACTGTGTTTTCCCCAATGACCACACAGATTAACTGTGACTACATTCTCTTCATGCATATCTCATGATTTTTTACCTTTGAAAGTAACAAGCAGCTGGTGGGATTAACTCTAGGATTATTCGCCACAAGGCCAAGGCATGAGGCCACTGATATTACTGGGATAACTACTTAAGTAATGTCAATATAACACACACAGTGTTAACTATACCATTACATTTACTAAAAAGGATGAAAACTCATACTAGCATTATTGGTCTAGTTGAAGCTAAGCAAATCTACACACAAGGAAACTGTTCTCATGAGCTGACACTTTTCACAAGTTTGTAAAATGAGCCCTATACTTCTTTCTCCCAGTCCAATACCTATCCCTCTAAACTTGTTGAAGATTCCAGACTGCCACCCCATCTTTCCTTCTACAATCCTCCATAGTCAAGCAATGCAATCTGTGTTCAATGAATATTCAGTTTCTCCGCACATACACCAGATTGTAGATTCTTCTTGTAATCGCCTGGAATGCTTTGAAGGCGGAGGTAAACATATCACAAAGCCTGGCATAATCATACATTTTAAACAGTGATCAAAAACATCCCTGTGAATCACTTCAGCAGCGTTCATTATACTATGTGCCTTATTTGTAAGGTTTTAAATGGCCTACTTTATCACTGTCATCAGACCTTGAACATATTAAAAAATCAGAAGGCTAAGGAAGATCCTTAGAGATTTCCAGTCTCTCACAGAGAACCTGTAATAATTTGGTTCACGATACCAAATTACTATTATGATTGTCTTGGGAACCTGAGTTTTGGCTACACATTAAAGACTACACATTACTTCCATTACCTGCTGATCATTCCCAGAGAGCTCATGCTCCAGGGCCACATGGTTTCGGAGCTGGGTTTGCACACCTCTCATGTCCTTAGCAACAACATCTGGAATACTTTTGGACTTCTCCTAGAAGGCAGAAATCAGAGAAAGCTTTGTTACTTTCTACTTCCAAGCAAAACACACTACAAGCCTGCTTGTGTAGCGCAACTCTTACTGCAGTTAAGGACATCCTGGGTTACTCAACTATGACAGGGAAAAGGAAGCTGGAAAAATCTGTCCTAGTGCATCTTCCTAGTAATTCAGCTGTAAGTATCTTAGTGATTAAGCTAGCCAACCGGAGTGTGAGAGATGAAGGTTCAAGTCTTTCCTTGATCAGACAATACAGAAGAATCTCTTACAGGCTCTGTGCTGGGAATCAATCTTGAACAGCTGCTGCAGTGACATATAGTGAATTCTTACAGTAGCATTATCAACCAACAGTTTCAGGGCATTCTTTGGGATACAGGTGGTCTGTCTTGTGAACATCTTTAGATAAAGATTTAGTTATACATGCTCAGGAAAGATTACTGTAAAGACGAGAGAAATGGAGAGACCGTCACATAAAAGGAGACTTAAACATTTACTTAGCTCAGCAAAGGTTCAGGGGGACTTAGTTGTTACAGAGACATGCACTGGGAACACAGCAAGCAAAAAGAAAAGGCACTTCAGCTGGAGGACAACACTGTTGCTAGAATAAAATTATCAGAAACTAGCTCCAGGTCAACTGAGGTGAAAATTAGAAGAACATTTCTAACCACTGGACAAGTACCTTTCTGTAACAGATTGACAGGCTGGTCTTGGGGTGCCAACAACTCCTGTAGGAGGAGATGCATGCTGTAGTTGCCTATGCTATGATGGTACTGGAGTTGGTGACTTAAGCAAAATCTTGTAGTGCTACGTTCCTATGAGAAATGGCTTTCCCTGGTAGACATCTGACCAGGGTACACAGGAAAGGATGGGCAAGATAACTGGATTGCTCTCCCACACAGTAGTGAAGCTTATTAACAAGATGTGACCCAAGAAGGCGTATTGGTTGCCAGGACCGGGCTCAGAAAGGGGATAGACACAGTCAGTCTGTGTTTCTGAACTATCACTTGTCACTGCCACAGAATTAACTACTTCACCACTGAAGTTAAATATGCCCCAGGTTCTGAAAACCCCAGCTGGTATACAGTGGAATATTATGACATTTGATTTTCCATTCATAACAGGGAAAGAAAACAGGAACACCATAGCTGAGCAGGGCAGCCTCTGCCAGCACAAGCAAACAGAAAATCTACTGCATGTAACCTAACAAAGCTCTGCTGCCTTGCAAACACTGGAAGCTCTGCTGGGTCACCACCTCCTGTACATATCTGCATTAGGGAAACCACACCGCTCTTTACAGCAAGGATGTGGTTTCTCTGGGAAATTCTTCAGGATGCTCAGATAAAACTGAGGGCTGAAGGTTTGCATCGGGAGTTCTCCCCTCAGTTTTCACACTGGGACTGTTTGAAATTATGGCCAGTACTGGGAATTGAAATGAGAGGAAAATATTTTTGGCCCGTCTTTTCACATCGGGTCACATGATTGTCTGACAACCTTCCAAGGCTAACTGTAACTATCACTGTAACGCAGACACCTTTCTCACAAGACAGTTCTTTCTTCAGTACATAAAGCTGATGGTTTACAAAGAACCACCACAGTGAGGCAGTAAACAGTTTCTTAGGCCTGATGCCTGCAAACATTACTATATGCATTGCACTGTGGCCAACTTAGCTCAAGCCCCGGTTTTCTCAGCTCATCCCACAGATCAGCAACTCCAGCTGCACTTGGTTTCACCAGTGGTTCTCATAAGGTGACCAGTCAGGCATCTAAGGATTTCCTAGGATTTTTTTTTAAACATTTTTCCTAACATATAGGCTTCTTGCTGACATTTTTAAGTCAGCAGTAAGCACACTGAGAGTCATAATACTCCACAAATTAAGCTGAAATGAAGTTTGCATTATATGAGACTTTCCAATTATTTTTTACCTCAATATGGGACAGAGCATCTGTTAGATCTTGGTAACACTTGTGAATTGCCTCAGCATCTCTCAGATGCTCGCCTCGTAATCTGGTGGTCTCCAACAGCTCCTCCCAGGAGTTCCTATAAGGGAGGATGGGGAAAAGAACCACATAAAACACTTAAACTAGGAGTAAAGGAGATCGACAGTCTGAAGAAAGACTAAAAACAAGACCTCCTCTGACTTTTTCATTCCTGCCATTAAATTCTCTTGGAGCAATTCCCTGCCGGGCAGCATGTCTCATACGTTACTCTGTCCATGTCCTCCTGCCTGCTCCAGGCACTTAAGCAGATGGTCCTATATAAGGGTGCCCCTCTCTAATTTACTTTTCAGGTTTTATATGCAGGACTTAAAAGAACTTATTCAGATCGTACTGTTTCTTTATGCTTCTCTTCTGGGTCATCTTGGGCTGACGTCAGACCTAAGAAGCTCAGAACATCTTAATGTTGTTCTGCAGAGCAGTCAGGGGATTCAAACTCAAAAATGAGAAGCAATAAAGAAGCAGCTAAATTCCTAGCCTTTCAGTTAGGTGATCCTGTTTCAAAAGACAAAGGAAGTTCACTCACCCCTTACTTATAAAGCACCTCTGATGCAATTTACAAGAAGACAAATCAGCAAGCAGATAATGTCTGCATTTATAGTAGTCTATTTTTAAATGAGGCATGGCAGCAGCTCTGTATCAGCGAGCAAATCATGTCTTGCAGTTAGAAAACTGGGAGGACATGCCTTATCCTTTTCTAATTCCTTGTCACTTCCTCATCCTCCTTAAAAGTGAATTGAAAGGATAACGTATTACAGAGCTAACACAAGTCTCTTACCTTAGCTCTTTCTGCTTCTGCCGAATTTCCCTGGACTCAAAATGCCCACAGTTCAGCAAATTGTCTGCCAGCTGCTGGCAAGCCACAACTCTTTTCCCAGCTGCTTCCAGCTGGTGTCGGAACGTGTCATATTTGGCACAAAGTTGCTTTTGAAGGAAAAACAGCAGTAACAAAAAAGGCATTTTGAGTGGTCTCTTTTCCCAAACATACCTGCCCAGTTATCAGAGCATAGCCAAAAGACATATAATAAGCTGACTGTATTTGGAGACTGAGAAACTGCAGAGAATGACCGGATTTTACCACCAAAGACCATGAGGAGCTACAAGCTATTCGCAAAACATGAGGTTTGTGATGTGGATAGGAGGAAGAAACAATTACTAAGGATAAAAACAAACATTCAATGCAGAATTCAATTATTCTATCACTTGTTTTCACTTCATCAATGCAAATGTGTATTCAGTACTATAACTGGAGAATGTAGTCTGGTTTTAAGATCTAGGACACAAGATATTTTGAAATTAATTATAAAAATGAGGATACTGAATGGCTACTGATTTCTAACAGGCTGATATTAGATTAGTCTCTGTGCCATGTGAAGACATGTAGCTGCAGATGTCTGTATATTAAAATTTATGATGAAAAAAATCCTTAACGGACACAACACTGAAATATCTGGTTATTAAAAATAGAAAGGAGCTGCTCTCTGGAGGTGCAGACATTTTACCATGCAGTTGTTCCACGCAGCTCAGCCCCCACAGTAACAGGATGTGTTAGGCAATGCTGCCTGCCTGTTGAGTCAATCCTCCCCACCCACTCTCCACCCTTTTCTCTTCCTGTCTCCCAGTTATTTACACATACAAGTTTTCAAGGACAATCTTAGAATCCTTTTATAGTCTCATTATATAGAGTTTGGTTGATTTTTGATCTGTGACTCAAAAAACTCACCAAGACATGTTCATAATCATTTCCATAGTCTTCAGAGCTGGCTACTTGTTTCTGCTGAGTGATCCAGTCTTGCAGATCTTCATATTCTCGTAGAAACTCATGCAAGGTAAGAGTGTCATCCAGCTTCTTCCTTCTGTTGGCGGAAGGAGACAAGACAACACAATTAGACCAAGGGAATATAAAAGGAGGGCAATCAGTAACTTTATTCCTACTAATCCCCAAAACCTCTCACCATCAAGACTCACTCTCTTTAATGTAAGAGCTGACTTATTTCCTCAAGATTGGAACTCAATCAGACTCATCGGCTGAGTTTCCCAGAAGAGCACTGTGCCGACATGAGCTCTCTCCCTGGTTTGGGGTTTTGGGTTTTTTTGGGGGGGGATGTTTGGTTTTGGTTTTTTGTTTGGGTTTTTTTCTTCCCATGAGAATGCCCTTCTTTCCCCCCCCCCCCCAAATCTGTCCTGATCTGTCTTTCAAAAAATAACTGCAGTACTTATGAAAATGAGAAGGCAATCTTTCTAATGGAGGATGGTGTGCCTGGAAGGCAAATGTTATGAAATCCATTTTTTGCAATTCTGCTCATATTTCTTGTTCAGCAAAATTACTGCAACCTGCTGCATATTTCTGATAATCTGGAGTTTCTTACAATACAGCCTGACATGTTACAGGCCTTCCACAGTAAATAAAATATCAATATTCCATCTGCTAACACTGCCTGGCCATTATGCAAATGTTCCAGGAAAGATGAACGTGGCTTCCCTGTTTGCTTCACAAATGCTCTGATATCACAAGAGATGTAGCCTGATGAAAAAGTCCACCCTGCCAAGCAGAATGCAGATCAGAGGTACAAACCAAAGCACCAATAAGGCACCATGAGACCCAAGTTAGCATTAAGCATGAATGAAAGCTAAACATCTCTGTGTTCAACACACAGAAACATTTTGATATTTCTCAATTAAGTGTTTCTTTTTCTGATTTTTCATTCACAGGTTTTTCTATTGATGCTTGGCATTTCCTCTAGGCTTAATTATTCTAGTATTCAGACTCATCTATACGTTATTCTGGTTGCAGAGCCCCATTCCTTTTCTGAGTGAAATATTTGTGGAGGAAAAACCTAAACTGTTCAGGCACTTTTTCCTTCCTGAGAACAAACCCGAAGTGTTTAAAAACCCCATGCACAAGCAAACTGTCCTGTTGTAAACATCTTAATGTAACAATAATAGAAAGGAAGTGAAATGAAAAGTAAACAACTCATTCAAGAGTAAAACCCTTCTTACATTAGTGCAGCCACAGGCATAAAGATAAGTGTAACTGTGATTGTCTTCCTTCTGCTATGTAATGAAATAAGAAATTTTCAAGCAATATTAAGGAAACCTTTTAAAAATATTTTTTTTCATTTTGACAGCAGATTCCAAATACCACAAAGGCAAGTAAGAATCTGGCATCTCAAGTCAATTTACACAAAGATGATGAAGGGCAAAGAGGAAATCTGGGGGCCTGAAATCCTTAATATGTAGCAAAACTCCAGAATAAAATGTAGAGTTCTTGCTTAGCAATAAAAGCTCACAGGTGCACAGAACTCTAATATAGAAACAAGCAATTCCCTAAATACTTGAAAAAAAGAGGACATAATGGGTATGATCTAAATTCCAGTGAGGTAACTGGAGATAATCCTTCATTGACTTCAGTGGGCTCTGCATCAAACCTAGGATCCAAGAGGCAGTTCTAGTTTATACCTCACTGCTGCTAATTCCTGCAGCTCCTGGAGTCTTGAATGAACTTGCTCCTTTGGTGCATCAACCTCAACATACTGGATGGAGCCCACAAGAGAAAGAGTTTGGGCACTTTCACTCAGTTCTTTCATCATATTTTGGTAAACGGCAATCTCGTGCTCCAGTGCCTGGCAGAGAAAAGAGTGGATGGAAAGTCAGTTGTTCAAGACACCCACTGTTTGAAATTCTGCACCCGCCTATGGTGTAATCATTGAGACATTAAAGAAGAGAAAATTTTTCTGGAAGCATGTGATGTTTCCAAAACTTGATCAACTTTAGATAACTCTCCAGCAAACTTCTTTTGAAAAAAAAAGTGTACCTAAATTCAAACAAATTAGGTGAACGAAGACAACTGGAATTTTGTGATGCATTATTAGGCAAAGTATTCCTGAAATTATACTCTATTTTCATCTTTGATTATAGGGGAAAAAAAAGGCTTCTGCATGCATCTGTTGAGACTAGAAAGCAGGTATCAAATCATAGTCAGTTTTGGCCTCAGGAAAACAAGATGAGAATATTCACCATTCTCCTTTTTCCTCAAACTATATCTTTTCCAACCAGATTAGTAAACTGCATTGATCTCTTCTGTCTATTCACATGCAGACATACATCAATGCAAAATATCTTGTAGATGGCTGGACACTTAAGTACCAAAAAACTTTACAACCACAGACAGACCAGAAGATCTAGCCTGTGTACAGAATTTAAGCAGAGAAATACCTTATGTTTCTTGAGCAGTTTCAGTGTTCCATCTTCATCCTTACCATAGTCCTTACTTGTTGCCAGTGGATGTTTTTCTGCTATCCAAGCCTCCAGGTCTGCAGTATTCATTAGAAACTATCAGTTAAAGAGAAGGTAAATTAGTTTCGACCTTAACTTTCAAAATAAGTAATTTTTTGGACCTAATAAATTCTAAACGGAGGGTGCACCGCAGGATTTACTGTGATCTTTTACTGAATAACAAATAAAGACTATTTAATCCCAAGAACTACTATTCCACGCTGTTCTGTCAAATCATATTAAGATGAAAGAGGCCACAGATGGAAGACTGTGGCAGGATAATTAAGGTGTTCTCCAGGCCTCAACGCTCTGGCAGTAAGTTTCAAGCTGTCTCACTTTCTTCACATGACTATCCTTACTTGAGACTTCCTTTACCTTATTCACTAAGGGTAGGGGCTAACTGTATAATACCAGTGTGATATTTCTCATTCCCCTTCCTGATAAGTTTGAATCACCTATAAGAATCAGGCTTCATAAAGCTTGCAGTATGTACAGCTGTTGATAGACGGAGGAAGTAACAGAGAGATGATCAGCTTCCCCAATGAACATACTTTAGGTGGGCCTATGAACTCTGAGCAAATGCTGTTTATGTCTGCAACAATGCATGTGTTATCTGAATAACTGCACGTGACTCACTGATGGCAGAAAACTTGGATCATTGAGATAAATACTTCATTCCTTTTTTTTTTAAACAAGCTAAACATAAATGTCCAGTATCCTGTTGAAAATAATAGTGCCAAAAGTCCTAACTCGCTCTGACAGTGAAAGAGTGTTATCAATTTCTCATTATCATTTTGTTGTCTGCAACAGGTAAAGGTTGGATGGCACAAGAGATCCCTTCTTTTCCAATTTCCTTGTCATAATTCTCCAGTCTGAAGGGCCACTTCAGGATCCATTGCATTACTTAAGTCAAAGCCTCAGGCTGTATAAAGATATTAAGAAAGGAGCTACAAGCAGGAGAAATGTGTTTTATACACAGCCACGAGGGATGGGAACAGAGTCCAAGGCAGCCCTCTGGGGCAGCAGGTCTAGATGGGGGCTGCATTCAGCTATGCAACCCAACCCTCCACTCTCATCAGTCTGGCCTCAAGCAACTGAAGTGGATACAAGTCCCAGCAAAGCCGTTTTGTTAGTCGCGTTAAAACTTTGGTCCTCTTTTTTTGTCTGAAGAAGCTACTGTGTAAGCACTGCTGTAATCTGTACCTCCTGGAAGCCAACTGAGTGCTGCAGCTGCTTCATCCTTTTCTCACAGGACTCCTCCAAGCCCTGCCAGGCAGTCACAAGCTCCTGGCATTTCTCACTTATTTTCTGAGCTGATGGATGCTGGCCTACAACCATTGTTCTTCCTTTATTCAGGACCCGCTGGACTTGCTGTTTGTGGGCATTCACTTCTGCCTGCAGTTCCTGGGAATGACATAAAAGAAAAAAATAGGAATATAGGAAGGGTATGCGAGGACAAAGAAATTCTGTGTGGTCCTCGTCCTAAGCAAAGCTGGCAGCTTGTGACAGTGGGCAGAGTATATAGCTAGTGGACACAAGGACTGTCTGTTTCTACAACAGCTGCAGCCTCAGCCACCAGTCCCAGCCCTGCTTGTAAAATGCTCTGCTCTTGTGCTGCCATTGAGGGAGGAGCTAAGAGTCTGTTTGAAATTCTGTGGCAGCAGACATCCCTTAACTTCCCTACACCCTCAGCATTACTGAAGTCCTCAGCCTGGTGCTCTGGCCTGGTCCTACCCCTTCTCCTTACCCCTTCCCCTGCCCAGCAGCCGGGGAGGTTTGGGAGATGGAGCAGGACAAGGGATGAGACACAAAGCTGAGGGTTTCAGAAGAGTGTTGAGCTGCTGATGGGAAAATAAAATATCCCAGAAGACGAATGGGCTGGAGGAAGATGGGAAGAGAGACATTTGTCAACAGTACCATGAAAATCATTAGATTCCTGCTCCATAAAGCCTCCCAGCTGCTCTTACAAACTTTCTCATGGAACTTGCAATCAAAGTGCTGCAAAATCCAGTGTTGTCTGTGGCGCAGGGCAGCTCTGAGGTGCCCCTCGGGTGGTAGGAACTGCTACAAAGAATCAGACTCTCTAGAAATCAGTGTTAACCTGTCTTTATAAGTATGTTGACTGCAGCTTGTTCAAAGCATCTTACAAGCAGTACAGAACTAAAATAAATATTAAATGGCTGTTATATGCTCTCCTAGAGTCTAGCATGCACAAACCTCAAGACTGCATGTATAATGAAGCAGTAAGCAGAGAACCAAAATAGGATGTATAACAGTCAAAGTATCCAACCTAGATCAACTCACAAAGCAAAACAATCGGGTTTTTCTATTTAGTGTCAGGTATACCAGCTTTTCATCCACTTCTAATGGGAAAAGCTACAAAATTTCTCAGACTACTACTGCAAAATACGACAAACTTTGCAGTTACCACAGGAATTTCATGTTTGCTCTGCAAATCATCACACTTCTGACTTGTCTCAATCAACTGGAACCATTTTAGCTGGGCAAGCGCCACAATCAGTGAATGTACTCATTGGAAGTGTGGCAATCCACTTTGCTTGCAATGACCTTCCTGAAGGTAAAGGAGAATTGCGTAGGTGCTGGTTTGCAGGCTGAGGTGAAAGGCAACATGCCAACATGCTGTAATACACTTCATTAAAGGAGTTACCTTGTGTTTTTGCAACAGGCTTTGCGCCACATCCAAGGACCTCCCACAGTTGGTGGAATGGGCAATAGGCAATCGCTCATTAATCCAGTTCAGTTCCATGTCATGATAATGGTAGAACTCGTAGAGATCCACTGCAGCTTCCAGCGACTTCTGCCTCTTATCAAGAGGTGCTTGCAAAGACTCAAACCTAGGGGCCACCAATTAAATGTATATTAAAACGAAGTTTTATCCTGATTCAGCCAAGGGAATTAGGCCTTGATACCACTGTAAAGATTAGAAAACACTGGACAACTCTTTGCAATTAAATTTCAATGGTTAGTGCTGGATGCCCATACAAGAATCCGTTCTCCAGAAGGCTACTTTTAGCAAGGAGACTTATACAGTAACACTAGACATAAGCTGAGGAAAAGTCATTTACACTTTTGAAGTCCTAGGCTTGTCCTGTGATGTTTTAAAGAACTAGTCACTACTGAATGCTGGATCACTGCATCTCCTAGAAAGCTCTGGGTGACCTATGGATAAGCAGAGGACTAGAGGAGGAGTGCAGCAGGCAAGAAGCAAGGTCCAGTAATAAAGGTTTAGGCAGGTCAACAGGCAGCTGTGTAGGTGCAGATCAAAACACAGTTGTGGTACAACCGGGGAGAAAAATCATTCCTCGGTATGGGTTAAACCCAATCAACCGAAAGGCATTTTCTAGAAGGTAGAACAAAAAATTCTATTTGTCACAAGGGACGGAGACAAAAAGAGAGTGGCAACTCACCTTTTCAGATATTTCTGTGTTTCATCCAGAATCCTCTGGGAGTCAAAGTGATTGGTGGCCATATTCCTCGCATGAGATACAACAGAGTTCATTTTCTCTGCCAGTTCACGTGTCTCATTTTCCAGCTGTCTGTGCTGCTTGAGCAGATCACGGCTGGAGCGTAAATCGTGGCCTGTCTCAGATTCCTGAAGAACTTTCTCGATTTTCTCTATCTTCTTTTTGGCATCCTGCCAGGAAAAATTACAGCACACTCATACTGACCTTTCAACATCATTTTCTTTCACTCGGCACCTCCCATGACAGCTTCCTGGACACAATTTTTAAATCCATATGTCGTTTCTCGGTAACATGATGGCCAGGTACCTCTAAGAGGCATCTCATGGGAGTATTTTGTTTTGCTCGCTATTTTGGAGCACTCTTCTCTCCAAGACACTAATGCACATTGCTAAAAACAGTCTCTTTGAACTATCTTCAGCGACCTAATACCAAACAATCAAACAATATCCAAAGGCTTCAGACGGTAGCTACAACACAACAGCAGTCCTATGATACACTGGTACCTAAACAGCTTCACAGCACATTGTTCCTCTTATACAATTCGCCTGGATGACAATGGACTGAACACAGTGCCATGCTGCCAGCCTCTGAACTGACTCCAAGCAAGCGTTTATGTTTGCACAGCACTGACCCATGCAGAGAGTTCTGTTTGTTTTCCCAGTACAGGGTGGCCAGAGAGTTCAACAGCTTTGTGGCCTGGTGCGGTGCTGGCACTGCTACCCTGCTCATAGCTTTGGAGTGAACTTGGTCAGCGTTACATTGGGTTTTCTCTGCTGAGTCTGCAGAGAAAATGGACACCTTAAAATACACATTTTTCTCAATGGTATTCTGCACTTTTTTGTAAGGACCACACAACAGAGGAACCAGGCTCCTAGGCCATTCCTCCCCTCTGTTCCCCATCACCTCCTCACCTGGAGCAGTTCCATGAGCTGTTCTTGCTGCCCAGCTTGTCTCAGCTTGTCACCTCTCTCTATCATCTTGCCATACAACTCCTTCCACTTCTTTTGAAGCTCTGACATCTTCTCCTGGATAGAAGTTGCAGCATAATGGTTGCCTTGAATCAGTTGACTTCCTTTCTGAAGAAACATGGCACATCATTTTGTTGAGCAAATCATCATCTATGAAATTTGTGACAAGATGGAAAATTTGGCTCCAAAACTGCCTTCACCTTTATCAGTGTGGTGAAGTGCTCCTCATTAGCCATCATTTCCTTCTCAGCAGCCTCATGCCACTTCAGTTTGCGTAGAACATTTGTTGGATCGCGATAGGATTCATCTGATGCAATCTTATACTTCTCTTCCATCCATATCAAAAGCTCTGCAGCGTCACGATTAAACTCCTTAGAGAAAGAAACAGGATTTATATCAATTTAACTTATGATTCTGTGTGGGTGTACAGTGCAATCCCTGCTGTTAGGATCAAGCCTGATTTTTTTCCCCAAAAAAAACCCTGTACATTTATAGATTTATAGAAAAATATTTATGTATGTGTGAATATATCTAGAAAATGTGTAACATGTATTTTATGTTTTCCTGTAAAAGTTGTTCTACATTATCAAAATTCTTAATTGAAGATGTATGATCTTGAACCACTGACTAGTTTTTAAGCCCTTGGAGTAGTATCTCTTTGTCTCTTTTTTACCACATTTACTGATCTGTTGCCTCTAATTGTCAGTGAAGGTTTTCATTTTTGATAGACTATCATCCGTAATTGTCCAGTCCTCCAGTATAACTTTGTATCCCAGCACTGGAAGCTAAATTTGGTGTCAAAAGTACAGTTAGAGGAAGTAACTGTGCCAAATTATTAACAATAATATGTAATGAACAGAATAAACTTATCCAGCAGATGAAACATTCTGTTCATATTTTTCATTCGGTATCTCCCGTTTTGTTTTGGAATTTTGCTATGGTCACGGCTTTGAAGATTCATCATCAGTGTATCACTGGCTCCCTGGAGATTGAAATCCTGTCTCATAGCCAAAGAGAAAGTGAGCTGCAGTAGGAATGTTGAGCATTTTGAGATTTGTCCCATGTTAAGGCAAAGGGTAAAAATACTTCGCACACACCTGAGCAAATTTGCAGTATTAGTTCTTTTACCTGCAGCTGTAGGGAATCCAACAACCTCTGTTTTCTCTTGCCATTGCTTTGTATCAGCCGCTCCCACCTTTGCTGGAGAGTGACCATTCTCTCTTCAATACTACCAAGAAAAACAGGAAATCCAATGCAGTACTAGTCATACTGCTTCCCCTTGGTTGTACTGTAGTCATGACTATGATATAAAGGGTGTCTAGTTCAACACCTCTGTTGACAGGAGGAAGGGATCGATGGCCCTGTCCCATGACCATGCTGGGCTCATCTGGAAAGCAGTGAGCACTTGCCAGCTGCGCTGGATTTTCCTTTTGTACGGCTGAGCTACGTTAGTGAACTGCAGTCACGTATGCGTGACTGTAACACCCAGACCTTTCTCTTTCCCAAATACTCCACTCTGATTAATAATTTTCTCTGTGATGTAAGTGCAATGAGGCTCTGAAATGGCCTTCTAACGGTGATAGTGGTGGCAAGAAATCAGATTTTAAGAGCAGTTTTGCAGGTTTGTGGAGGAATTTTGAAGACATTATCACCAGTGATCACAAGAACATGGTCTTTTTGACCCAAGAGGCTCAACTCTGAACCTATCTTTCTAATTCTTGTTTATACAGAGGCCCCCTTACTAGATGCTAGTGGCTCTAGCGGAGTAAAGGAATTAGATGACAGTTCAGCTTCAACAAAAACAAGAAGGAGCTACTCCTGATGACTTATTTTCTCGTGAAGTTTCTGTAATTTTTTAACAGAAAACATTAATTCTAATATGTGATACCGATAAATGAAGGAAAATCTGTTTCATGTCGGCATTTAATGAGTTTGCATTAAAGAAATTTTAACACTATTTGTAATTTATGATACAAGGTGAATTATTCTGGCATTCTGTCAAATGCCACTTCCAACCTAAAGCATTTAGCTTATTTTTCCTGAGACCATAGGAAGTCTGTATCTTTCTGAAAAAAAAAAAAAATTAAAAAAAATTCCCTTTTTCCCCCTTCACCCAGCAGATCACAGCTTGTAGGTCAACTAAATCCTGGCTCTGAGAAAGTTTTTCATCTCACCCTAATCACACTGGATCAATTAAAGCTAAATAAAAGAGTTTGGACTCACATGTGAGAAGCAAAGTGCCTGCTCTCTATTAGGTTCATCCCATTTTCATTAAGTGCTTCAACTCGTCTCTTCAGTGCCATTAGCAATTGTTCAAATTCCCAATGTTGCTTCAGTAGGCTTCGAGCAGCATCTACATGATCCTGCATTTTAAGAAAGAAATTTTGATCAAGTCTTTTCTTAGTTGTGTTGTTTCTGTAGCAATGAAAAGTAATCCTGGACCTTATTTTCCCCCATCTCTTTCAGGCAGGAGATACACAGTACATTTTGCATGTCCCTAAGGATGTTCAGGGCCACAAACAAGCAGTTGGTGTTTGTATCATATCTGGTTCCTCTGTTTTGTTTCCATTATGATTCCATTTTCACCTTTTAAGAAAATCTGCATTCTGAATTTAAGTCAGCACTCTGGCACATCTAAGGACATGCAATACAAAAAGCCATAACTATGTATTATTCCATCCAGTTGACCCAAAAGCACTGAAGTTTCAGCTGAAAACAGAAAAGATGACACAACCTCCTCCTTCGCTGATCTTGTGAATATTGCCTGCATTTGTTTTTTCCTTCATTTGCTTTAACATTCTTAAAATACTCAATAAAGAGAAAAAGCTTTGTTTTTTAAGTCATGTTTTTACTTCACACACAAAAAAAATTATGTTCAAGCTGAACCTTTTTTTTAATGGTTAGCCACCAAACGAACGAGGCAATTGTATATAAACCATCTGACACGTACAAACACATCGACAAATCACAACTCTAGCTGGTTTTAAATTTTTTTTCTGAGAGACAATGAGCTTTGCTCTCATTAAGATAAGTAAGAACATAAGAACCTGAAAGTCTAGCTTCCAAGTATTAAAATTCCATGACCAAAAGAATGAGGAAACAGATCTAATTAAGAAACTTGCTGCTACTCCCTGGATGGGAAGATGAACTAGGAGAAAATAAAATGAGCTGCTGTACATACCCCAAGGCCATCCCCCCTGAGAAAGGCCTCATGGCCAGAGAGGGCTGCATTGATACGGTCTCCCTCCCTATTGAACTTCTGCAGTTCCAGGCTGTCCTGCAGCTTTTTCCGTTGCTGTTCCCACATTTTCTCCAGCTCTTTGTACTCCTTGGCAAGCCTCTCCATGGACTGGTAGACATCTACGGTCCTCCCGTTACTGGGTTTTTGGTGGATTACTTTGCCCCCTAGCTCTTCCAGCTGCACAAATCTTCCCAGAGCCAAAAAAAAAAAGAAAAGTGAGACCTCACTGCATGAAGGAATTATGAATTCTCTTTCATCACAGCTCTTTGCTCCCTTGGCAAGTGCCTAGACATTAGCTTCCCCCCCTCTCTTTCCCTCCTTTCCTGCTAGCCATTGATGTGCACTACAAAGCGCAGCTGGCTGTTTGCTCAGGGATACACGCTGGAGGCAGCAGCGAGGTTTCCCCATTTGGACCAAAGGTCCATATAAGCAGGCTTTCCCATGGGGAGGAGGACCAACACTATCTGGAGCTTCGTAACAGTGCAGAAGGAGATCGGAAGATGATGGCAACTGGAAGCATAAGGCCTGAGAGGAGAAGGACTGAGGCAACTAAAAGTGCAGATGGTACTATCCAAGCGTGTCAGGAGAGCTTGTGGAGTACTACTCCAAACATACAGCTCCTCCTTCTCCCTCCATCAGCCATCAGGGTAAGTATGCAAAAGCTGACTGGATTTTGTGTTTCAGAGTTTCTTTTTGACACTGTTACAAAAGCACCTGAATAAACTCTCACTGTCACTTTCATATGCAATTGATGTACATGATACACAGGTTTCATTTTCACAGTACTGTTGTTATCACCCCACTCTGCCCACCCTGACAGAATCTGTCTACCTTTCTTTCTGAGACCTAATTTCTTTCAGCAGGTCCTGATGTTCCTTCAGCAATTGCTCTGCAGAAACCACATCCACACCCATTTCTTCACTGCTCAGTTTCTCCCGAATGCCTTCTGCCCACAGCAAGAGCCTGCAGCTTTCTTGCAGGAAGGACTGTTGATCCTGGGCCTGCTGCAGAATGTTCCAGTTCTTCTGGATCTCCAGCCTGAGCTTTGCCAGGAGCCTCTCCATGTTCTCCACCTGCTCAGTGATGGCCCTGCTCTCCGCAGGGTTAGTGTCCTTAATCCTACAAGAGGAAATAAAATATACTCAACTGGATGAACCCTTCAGGCATTTAGACTGAACCAATACTCTTTAAAAGGAATGGATTTGGATATTTACACTTCCATCAACAAGAAAGTCTGTGAAGGCAACAAATGTTCCACAAAAGCAAGAAATACCAGTGAGAATATGGTGTAATGCAGAAAGTGCATCCCTGTGAAAGCCTCTACTAACACTTGTGATTCAATGATTCATTCCCATTGTGAATGCACAGAAAACTTAAGGCAAGTCAGTTCTTCACGTTGCTAGAAAAAGAAACTTCACAAGCTGCTCATTCTCTTTATAGCCATAATTTACAACATGATCTTAGAGAAATAGCAAAGAATATGGAGACAAAGAGCAGGTTTCCTTACGATTTTGCAACACTCCTCAAGTATTCAATTTTCCTCTCAATCACCAGGACCTCTCTTTGAACTGTAGACAGTTTACGCTTGTCTGATTCCAGCCCAGCAGGTGAGTTCCCTAGTTCCAGACCCCCGAGTTGGACCATCTTGTCTTGCAGAAGTACTCCTACGCTCTGACAGTCCTGAAGAAATGTCCTCACATCAGCCACTCCAATCAGCTCGGAGCCCTTCTCCTCCTTGAGAGTTTCCATGCGTTCCCACCTGGGAGAGGAATAACCTGATTACTTGCATCTAGCCTCTGCCACTACCCCAAAACTTGCCTTCGCTTAGAAGAGCAGATTCAATGTATAGCCTTTGTCATACATGAGCTATACCCTTTTTCCATTCAGAAAAACTCTCGTATAAAGATTACAGCAGGACTCCAGTGGGCTGAGGGGGTGAACACTAGCGCTGCTCCACAGCCTCAAAGTTCATCTCAGTGCCATCTCAAGCAAGGGGATCCCGTTCAGGTGACCAGAACACGCCGGACATGATGCAAATAAACAATAGTGGTCAAAATGAGGACCCGGCTGTGCCTCTTGGCCCCAGCTGGGTGGCACGGTGCCGGGAGCATGCACACAATAAGGTACTAAATACACTTGGTGAAGTCAAACAGGGTTTGAGTCCCGCTCAACAGCTGTGAAAGGCACCCTCACCCTGGTGTTTAGGGAACAAAATCAGATGCTACAGTGCAATACAGATGGAGCTGCTCTGAATCCATCACTGCTGCCCGGGGGCAGGTTCACACCCCGCTTCAGCACACACCCACGCGAACTGCTGCAGTTTAAATACCTGTGCGGGCCCAGAAGCAGCCCCCGCTCCTGGAGGCAGCCGGGCGGCGGGGCAGCCTGCGGCCGGGCACTCACCTCGGGCCCCGGCCACCGGCCCCGCTCGCTCCCGCCGCGGCGGCGGCCCTGCGTGCGGCGGCGCCTCTCCTCACCCCCCGCGGCCCGGCCCGGCCCGGCCCGCGCTGCCACCGGCCCTCCCGCTCCGGCCGCGGCCCGGCGGGGACGCGCTGCCCCGGGCTGCCCCGGGCCCGGGCCCCTCTGTGGGCGCCAGCCGCCCCGGGCGCCCCGTGGGACGGTGGCTCCGCGTGGCCAGACCGGGCCAGACCGGGCCGCTCCGCACCCGCCCGCAGCGCCCTGGTGACCGGCAGAGCCGTTACCTGCGGGCGATCGTTTCCAGCCAGATCCGGATCTGGGGATATTTGCTGGGACTGGCCTGCCCGTACTTCACAGCCAAGTCCTCGATCTCTCCCAGCCGGCCTTTGCCCGCAGCCAGTTCCGTTAGAAAATTCTAAAATAGAAAAGATACCGGAACGCAGAGCCTGGGGGTGCCTTCTGTGCACGCAGCTGTTAATAACGCGCAGCATCGCCCGGCTCCCGCGCTCACAGCCGCCCCCCGGCCCGCCCGCGGCCTCCTGCAGCCGGCGGCTTGCACACCGTGCACCCCGCGCCAACCGCCGCACCCTGCACCCTGCACCGACCACCGCACCCTGCACCTTGCACCAACCACCGCACCGTGCACCGTGCACCAACCACCGCACCCTGTGCCCTGCACCCTGCACCACCGCACCATGCACCCCGCACCAACCACTGCACCCTGCACCCTGCACCAACCACCTTGCACCACACTGCGCACTACACCCCGTGCACCACATCATGCACCAGACCACACTGTGAACCACACTGTGCACCACACCGTGCACCGTGCACAACATGCACTGCACCACACTGTGCACCACATCATGCACCACACCACATTGTGCACCACACTGTGCACCGCACCACATGTGCACTGTGCACCGCACCACACCGTGCACCATACCATGCAGCACAACACACCATGTACTGTGCACCACACCATGTACCACACCATGCACCACACACCACACCATGCACCACACCATACATGCACCATGCGCCACACCACACTGTGTACCGTACACATCTCTATGTGCATTACACCGTGCACACCACTGTGCACCACACCACAACATGCATTACACCATGCACCACACCACATGTGCACTGTGCACCACACTGTGTACCACACCACACTGTGCACCATGCACATCATGCAGCACACCATGCACCACACTGCACCATGCACCACACCACACTGTGCACCGCACCATGCACCACACCGCACCATGCACCACATCACATCATGCACCACACCACACTGTGCACCACACCACAGCATGCACCACACCGTGCACCACACCACACTGTGCACCGTGCACCACATCGTGGACCACACTGTGCACCACACCATGCACCATACCTCACCGTGCACTACACCACACTATACTGTGCACCACACTGTGAACCACACCATGCACCACACTGTGCACCACACCGTGCACCACACCACACCATGCACCATGCAGCACAGCACACCATGCACCACACCACAGCATGCACTGTGAACCACACCGTGCACCACACCACGCCATCCCCTCCACTGGCACACAGCATGCCACAGGGTTCTTTCCATCATCTGGCATTTTTCTTCACGTGGTATGAGATAAACCATAACAAAAGTCCTTTTGTACTGTGATACAAAAGGAGAGGTTGAAGGGACATAATTACATTGGCTTCAATAAGCCTGGCATAGTTTATATGAAAGAAATACCTGATCTATACATGATTCCATATGATGAAACGAATGAAAAGACTCTCACAACTGCATTTCCCAACTTTTATCTAGTGTCCCAAGGGCAATCCAATTCATCCTGTGATCTGTGAGCAGGGAAAAGGGGTACCTGGTATTTCTGCTGCATGACCTCTACGTTGTCTGCTTGAGGCTGGAGAGTCCGGAAGATGTTCTCTTTGTCCTTCATCCATGACTGAAATTCTTCACAGGAGCTACAGAAGCGGTAATATCCAATCATCTCCTCCAGAGCCTTTTTTCTGTCCTGTAAGACAGATGAAGACTTACGTATTGTTGTAATAACTCCTTGCTGTTTGAAGGGGGGGGGGGGGGAATCCTTGCATTTAAACTACACTACCCAGTTGGTAGCTTAGCAGCTTAGCGTTTTTGCCAGACTGCTGAAAGAGAACAAACGTGTTAAGATCACAGTTCTTCTTCCCAGAGCAACAGCGGTTTAAAGGCGTAAGAGAAGCGGCTGGAGAGCGCTCAGCCCCGGCAGGCCGCCAGCTGCTGGCGGAGCAGTCACCCCAGTCCCCTCAGCAGCATGCAAGTCCCACACAACATGGTTTTGTTGGTCCTTGGGGCAAGACTGTGGCAGGTGGGAGTGAAAAGTAATAAATGGAGACTGCAGATTATGCTTCGGTTTTTTGGCTTGATGTTGGTTTTGTTTGTTCTGTTGTTATTATTACTATTCTCTGGTATCGGGTAAAACAGCCCAAAGATTTAGGAGCTGCAGCAAACAAACATTAGGGAAAGTAAAGATTACACAGAAGAATCCAGTCTTCATCACTTAAAAAGACTAGAAGGTAAATGGGAAGTTTGCCAACATAAAATACATTTTGATACCAAGCTGCAATGATATTCTCAAACCTTGCAGTCCTACAGGATTGAGGCATGTTATTAAACTGACAAGCAGGAGCCAGCACCGCACTTCAACCTCACTTAGCTTTGCTTTGGACTTGACTGTTTTTGTGAACTGCAAAGCACAGGAGGAGATACTATACCTCAGCCATGCTCTGCAGATTTTCATAAAGTGAATCTATTTCGTCTTGGGTCTTCCTGATATTCTCTGGAAGAAAATGAACATCTGGACTGGCAGTTCCGGGGAATGCAGTTTCAGATGTTGCGCAGGTTCGACTGAACAGCAGCTTTGCTGTCTTTTGATTTAAGTTACTTGGGGCTTCCGTCTTCACTATCTGTTAAGTAAAATTTAACAGAATCAGTGGGTGAATACTCCTGATCCGGATAAAAATTTCACATGTAAGGAAAATTTGGCCTTGCTAGTTCAAACCACAGCATTCTGACCCTTCAAACAAAACATTTCCAGTATTTGTTTGAGTCAGTTTCCTTTGTTTTATTCTGAAAGAATGAACTAAATAACTGAAAAACATTTTAGTTTTGCTTGAAGAAGTTTCATTTAGCTCACATTAAAATATATTGATTCAGTAAAAATTTTCATTTTCTGCCCACATCAAGGTTTGTTTTTTTTAAATTCTTAAAATTGCCAACAAAACAGGGAATCAACTATGCTCACAGTTCTGTTTGTAGTGATGATTTAGTACCTGAACATTTCCAATTTCAAAGCCTGTGAGTGCCCTAGTGAATTAATGCTTTTATTTGCACATCAATACTTTCTTGTCAGATTCTTTTTCATGTTAATAACAAAGCAATAAAACTTCTGTTCCAATAAAAATTAATGTTGGAATGATCAAGGTAAAGGAAAGACCCAAAATGGTGCTCATAGCTCTCAGACAGGTTTAGCTAAACGTTGAGTGACCATAGCACTCTGAAAGAAACAAGCTATGCAATGTGTCACTCATCTCCCCTGAATTCTGTTGTCAAATGAGCTGATTCAAGTCAAAAGTTCCCCTTCCAGTCAGCGGAACAGAGGGGCATCTGCAGACGTTGACTTCACCTCATGCGTCTTAAACACCCATCCTGGGATGGCACGAATTGCTCCTGGAGCTGTGGGATGGTTCATCGCTACGTTGGGGTGCAGAAAGAATTTGTAAAGATGTTTAGATTAAATGTCTGCCTTTCAAAGCTGATTTAAATTAATACTGTTATGCAAATAGAGTGAGAAGGTATTTGTGAGGACTGGTAGAGGGAACTAATGTAGACAAATACATTTCTAGCATTTCACAGAACACTCACTAGGTGAGCTACAAGTGGCCAATGAATTTCTTTGTCATCTAAAAATCTGCCTCAATTCTCACTTAAAATTTCTTCTGGATTAAAAACCCCTGCTCTTGTTTAGGTCATTTGGAATATCCTAGTCTGGAAAAATCAAAACATTTTACACATTTCATTTACATGCTTTAGCAAAATGTGACTAAACCCCTCATCCACTTACCGCAGCCGGAGCTTGCCCTGCTGCAATGTCAGCCTGCTCTTTCAGGCGTCTCATCTCAGAGGCGTAGGCTGCGATCTCCTTCTCCAGGCGCAAGTGACGATGCAACAGCGCTTCGGCACTCGACTCATCTTTTCCGTAGTCCTTGCTGGCCAGAAGGGGCTGCCTTTCTCGCAGCCATGAATTTGCTTCATTGATGTCAGCAAAGTACTGAAGGAACACAGGGAAGAAAACACTTGGATTCATCCTGAAAGTGTCATATTCAGCTCCTTCCTCTTTTGAACATTATTAATAAGAAGAAACGCTATTAGGTCTATAGCTATAAGGTTATTTCCAGGTATTGTGAAAGCTATGAATAAGGTAGCTTTAAATTCACGATGTATTTCATGATCACATCAAGCACAGGTAATTCACAGAATCACAGTGAGTAAACAGATTCAATAATTGCCTACCTAACTCTTTAAAAACTAACTAAAACTTTACGGTGCTTAATAGCAGTGGTAAAAAGAACCTACTAAGTATGATGTTGGTAGGCACCACGTAATTCCAACAGATATTTTCTAAAAGTTCTAAGGAATAGTCCGAGAATGAACAATGAACTCAATCTACAAAAAAAATGTTTCTTTTTTTTCCCCAGAATTTGCAGACTGCCTGGCTATGGTTGTAAAAAAGCAAAACACGATTGAGATCTAGAATAAAGGTACAACAGAAAAAAAAAAGAAAACCTATTATAGTGAAAGAAAAAGAAGAACTAAAACACCATAATGATGTTAAACTTAAGAGAGAATTTAGACTTTGTCAAGAACAAAGCTGTTAAGTTTGGTCAGGCATCTCATGGGAACAACAGACAGAGCAAAGAACTTTAGGAGAAGGAGGGTAAGTATACCTGAGATAACGTTATGTGATTTGTGAAGGCTGCTATTGTAAGAGCTTTTTATTTGCAGATGTGTGAATGTTTGTAGGTGCAAAAGTGTAAATCAGAATGGCAGTGGCAAACATTTCCCAGGCTTTGAGAAGTTCATGGTTGACCCAAGTCTTACGGACGTTTTTTTCATTGTTGCTTTTTGGTCGAGGTTTTTTTCGTGTTAGAAAAATGTCACACAGCTACCCAGATCCCACCCACAGAAAAGACTCTGCATTAGCACTGCTACGTGAGCTATTTCCATTAACGTTTTTAACTTAGTGCAACTCCCAGCTGCTCCAATCTTCTGCCTGGCTGGTTTGCAGGAGGATTGAGACTCTGCTGCTGGAGATCTCTCTGAAGGTTGACACCCGAGGGCTTCCTGCCACTGTTGCCCTGCACTGTGGGGGCACGGGGCAGATCTGAGCCACATCCATGCCCCCCATACCGTGCACCGCGGCACAGCCCTGCTTACCTGTTTGATGAGAGCAGCTGCTTGCAGGCGGCTTTTGCGATCAGCCACCTCATCTTGGAGCTTCTGCCACAATTTCTGGAGGTTGTCTGTCTGCCTCAGAATGTCCTCCTGGCGTGCAGGGTTCTTCTGGCTCAGCTCCCAGCCCCTCCTCATCACATCCGTACACACGGCCCTGTGGGAGTTGCACTCCGCTTCCAGAGCCTAGCAGAAGGACGGGAGATGTGTCAGCATAACTCACTCCCCCCCAGCTGAGAGCAAAGAGGGGGGCCGATTCTGGGCCTATTCTCTGCTACTGTAATACAGACGCCTCCGAGAGCCTTGTGTCTTATCCATGCCTCCAGCTCTCCCCTGAGCCCTGAGATGATTGCCCCTTGGCTCCCCACACAGAAGTTACTGCCCTCCTTTTTGCCTTTGATCTGAAGCTTGTTAGGAAGTCTTCTCTGAAGGAGATACTTGTTTGTCATCCACCAATTCAGCTGTCTTACGCCTTCCAGAAGCAACAAATACACAAACATATGCACACAAATGTAGACTAAAAATTACAGAATAGTCTCCTGTTTCAGTTTTGTCACGCAAGTTCTCCAGTCCACAGGTCTCTTCACTTGCTCACAGTGATTCTTTGCTGTAAGAAGGCAGTAGCTCATATAGCTAAACTTTTGGTGTTAGCCCACAGCAAGCTCTTAGGGAAAATGGTAAGGGATTTGCAAGCTCACACAACGTTATCCATCCTGCCTACTGGTATCTGTCTTTCCACCATCTCTTTCTTTCCCCTCATCTCTCTTGGCCAGGAAATGTGGGTGGAAAAACAAAAACAAGCAACCTTTTTTCCCTCCCATCCAAAGTGAGCTAATACGAAGCCCAGTGTCTTCACTAGAAGCCACACTTCTAGTCCTCTAGGAAGCGTATTCCTTCTCTACCTTTCCCTTCCCCTCTCGGGAAAGAATCTCTACCTGATACATTTGTTAAAAATTCCAAACCCTGGTCATGACACTGGAGATAGCGAGTGGTTTGACAGCTTACTTTGAGGGCTGCACTGACTGAACTGAAGGGCATAGATGTTCTAAAGTCTTTCTGTAATGAAAAGCAAAGAAAGATACCTTGTGCTTCTGAATAGAGGCTGTAATCTGGCTGACATCTTTCCCCAGTGTTGTCATTCTTGCTAGCTTACATTTCTCAGAGATCCACAATTCTTCCTCTTTGCAGTCACGGAAGAATTCAAAAAGCTTCAGAGCCTCTTCTAGCTGAGATTTTCTGAAACAAAGAAACAGTATATATATACAGTCAGAATTAGGATCCCATGGAGACAATGGTAGTATAACCACGGAAGAATCTAGAAAATCCAAAATCTGAATGCCTTTAATTCCTCTTTGTCATAGATTAATATATTCATGCAAGACAACAAAGAAAACAAAATTACAATTCCCTCTTCCTCCAGGAGCGGAGGAGAGAACCGCATGCTATTCAGACTTCACATAAAGCAAGTCATGGTAAGTGCTGAGAACGACGCTATTCTTCAGCTATGAAAGCAAGTGACCTCTTTCAGTTAACCACAATCAAGACACTCAAGTGGTGTTATGTCTTTATAAATGGAGAAATGAAAAATTTCAAATGCTGGGAAGCTGTATCTTCTCGTTAAGGGAGTGATTGGTCGTCCTAATCAGGAAGAACGGAGCCAGAAGCAAAGCCCTACCGTGACTTGCTCAGAGCTGTAAGGTTCTGATACAGCTGGCGAAGCATCTGAACTTTTGCATAAAGCACTTCTGGTTTAACTGTGTTGTCCTTGCTGATTTCTGCTGTCCTCTGGGTGATGTGTGTCAGTCGATCATCATAGGAAGAGATCTGTGAGTCAACCAAGTCGTGCTTCTGCAGCAAATCTACTGCTTCCAGGAGCTGCTTCCCACAGTCCTGGGAATTCACTAACACCTGCAAACAAGGCGTGAAACAAAAGGCATTGGCAGAGAGTGCATCCAGGGGCTCAGTACAAAGAAATCAGCTGAAAGGTTCCTGCTGACTCTCATAGCTTCTAAATGTGAAAGAATGATGTCAGCTAGGTAAAGCTGAAAAACTGCCTAGTTAGAGGAATCATATTTTTCTTTCAGTTTCACAAGCTAATGGCAATAATGCAGCTTCTATCTACTGCAGTGCAAGTAATGGCCTCTCCAAATCAGCATCTGTTTTCACACTGAAGTTATTGCTATTGATTAAGCACTCAAGGTCCCAGAATTCACGGGCACAAGGAATAGCCCTTTGCTATACACCCACCTGTAGGCAGATTGTTTCAGTGTGTTTGGAGAATTCTAGAATATTCCATGTTACGGTATGTTTTGACTGCAATGTTGTTTGA